>NC_132939.1:15267500-15615000 GCF_034638445.1 Ciconia boyciana
CATTTTAAACATTTTTCAAGGAGATGTGCTCATTTAATTTCTTGCTACTATATATTATTTTATATCAGTAACTGTCATTCAAAGCCAGCAACACTTACACAACTGCAAGGACACTGATCAGAAATAATACCCACAACACACATGAGACAAGGCGTAACAAAAACATTGAACTAATCAGCTGTGCAATCTTCTTGTCTTCCTGTGTTAGTGTCTCTTCCTCCTCATGGCTTTGCCCACCCAAGCACTCCATATTTACATGAGCTGCCGTCTTTTAATTTGTACTGTGAATAGTTCAGAAAATGAGCACCCCTATCAGTACTACATGGTTTAATCACTGCAGCAAAGAACACCCAAGAAATATACACTGGGGCAAAACCAGATTATGTTTGTTTCAAACCCATAGATACCAAGGAAATTTCTCTAAAGGTTATTTTGTTCCATAGTGTTCTTATTTCTTAGCCTTTGTTGTGCAACACAAAAAGTAGTTTCCTCTTCTTTTGTTTCTTGCCAGACTCTTACCTGGGAGAGGTAGAGGAAATCAGTTTGATGGGTAATGGCTTAGTTCTGAAGAAACATCTGGGAAGGAGCGGTTAAAAAAGACCACTAATGGAATGAAAACTGTAGTCAGTAAAAACTAATTTGGATTTTAAAATGATACACTGTCAAACAAAGGCTTTATAATGCAGACTTAAAATGCTCTTACTTCAATCTTCTTGTATTCATTCTTCATCTTCTTATTCTGATCTTGGTCATCAGTCTGGAATGATATACTATTTTCTCACTACAACCTTAAGGTTGCTGTGAATTAATTGTATGCTTCTTTCAGTCCTCATTACAGTCTTTGACACGAGCATGAGTTTTCACAGAAGTGAATGCCAGGATATTCTGATTCTCATTGAATATTCTCATTAATCCATTCTTAGGACAAAGACTAATGATAAAGAATAAGCACAGATATTAATTATTTTATTTCTCATGGCAATCTTGGGCATGTAATGAGAATGGAATGATCACCGCTTTTTGGTTCTTAAAGTAAGGGTTTTTTAAGGATAGAAAAATATTCAAAATTAATTTATTCTTGTAATTAAACTGTGATAAGACCAGAAGCTTAAACCACATCACATTAATTCATTTTCGCGCCACTTTTAAGGGCCCAAACCTGTAAGTGCCAATTAGAGGGAACAGAAGCAAAGGATACAGGTCAGTGGAGAGTAGAGCGTCACAAATTATTTTTTCGGAAAATTTATGTGCTGAAAATAGATAACAGTATAGTCCTAAGATGGCAACAAGACATAGTTGCCTGTTTGCATTTCTATTCATTTCCAGTAGATCCTCTGTATTAGTGGCTGTGCATTAGCACAGTTCTTTAGTTATCAATGTATTTCACCTCTGTATGGATGGCATATTGACTTATGCTATAGTTTGTCAAAGTCAATGAATAGTTAAACTGTACCTCATCAGATAAACATACTGGTTTTTAAAGACAGCTAAAGCTATCATGATTATTTTTGAGAGGCTTATTACACAGTAAAATCCATAGAGTTTTCATGATATATCCATCCTTAAGAGAACAAATACTGGGCAGAGGGCAAATATTATCACATATAGGCATTAAGGAACTCTAGGCTGCTCAAAATGTTCAGAAGAGCACAAGGCCTTGAACTCTCAACACCTTTCTCTACTGGCCCTTTCTTCTAGAAAGTTCTTTTAAGAAAGGAGAAGGTAGGAGGACAAATTTTGACTTTCTCTTGTATTCTATTTAAACCCCAAGCCCCACACGTGTTTGAGCAGGAGGCAGGTGAGAGATTCTGACTACTGAGGTCATTAGTGAATTATTGACAATGCTGTCATTTATATTGGGATGGGAGAAGAGCATGAAGAATCCTAGCAAGACATGTCATTTACTTCCAAGCCTTCTTTTAAAGGAAGTTTTGTGTCAATCATTTTTTAAGAGCATCTTCGGTCCTTCCCACAGCTTTTGTGGTTTTGGTATTATACCATAGGCATATTTTGATTTAGAGCAGAAAGAATACATGGCTAATTTCAAAATAATTCCATTGATTTGGAAGTATTCTATTATAGATAGGAGGTGATGAAATATTACAAAGTGGTACTCAGTGTCATAATGTGGCAATGCACAGGATGAAAACAACACATTGCCTATGTGCTCATCCCATTCCCAGCCAATTCCAGCTGTCTTTCATTGATCCTACTCACCTTCCACACACAAAACTCAAGGACATACCTGTGGTTGGCCCACTCAGGGATCCTTAAACAAATACAAGGAGTTATTTCCCTGCAGTTACAAGTGCTAAGTATTCATTGATAGTTGCATGTTTGTGCTGAGCCATCCAACAGTTAGTCCTAGAAACATAAAAGAGAAACGACAAACAGGTTTCTCTGAGAATGTCTATATTAATTTCGTAATTTTCACTCTTGTTGACATTAATATAACTGTATGACTACAGCATTCCTTACAGCCCTGTTTCTGAATAGCACAGTGCCTGTGAAAAATAATTTAGTTTCTAAGCATTATAAAGTAAGGTGTTTCTGATGAGAACCAAAAAAAAAAAATGTACTCCATAGACTCTGTTAAAGTTGAAGAGCAATACCAATGCACTAAGAATTCTTATCCTATCTGTATTCAGCAATGTCACATAATAGAATAACAGATATGCAGGAAAGCCATCTGCAGACTTCAAACCTAACTTGATCTCTCTAATCCAGGCACCTTTTTTTTTTTTTTTAAATTGTTAGTCATCCAGAAGGGTATCTGTTGGACAGGAACCTACCTACTTACTGCAGGTTCTCCAAAGACTCCCTGCAAGAAGGGAAAAATCATATAAATATACCAAAACACTGGAGGATGTTGAACCAACAAAAGGAATTAGCAAGACCTTGGAAAGAAGTTACAGTATTTGTTTCTTAAGTAAAGTAGTTTTAAAAGCCCTGAGCCTAGAGAATCTCCTGTGTAAAAACAGAGGGAAATAATCCAGGTTCATGTTTCATTTGAAATATTTTAAAACTCTTTGACTTATTTTTCTCAGTCACAGCACCCATTTGGGCACTAGGAAAAAGCAAGGGGTGCACAAGCAGAGAGCAATGGAAATGTCTGTGGTCCATCTGCTTACAGTGTTTCCACTGCAAAATGAGAGATAGGGTAGTAATCAGGAGATGCTGAAATCTAGCAGAGAATCCTCTGGACAATTTTCCCTATGTAATACAGCTCTCCACCCGACTACAGGAATTAGCCACAGCTGCCCTAGTGCCTTGAGATCTGTAGATGAAGAGTGTTATAATCTGAGCTAGATTTCATTAAGGTATCTGAATAGGAATCAAGAGAGATACATCCAGTTCTTTGGTAGGTCATACGGGCTCTCATCTCATTCAGCTAAACTCATCCTGAGCAGTAAATGAAAATTAAATTTGTGTTTAATTGTTGATTTGTGCAGTGTAAATCTAACTTTGATTTCAGGGAGCTTTGCACAATGAAAATGAGGATAATAAACATATTTTTGCTGCCCTAGCCATTCAGGATGTAAATTCTAAAAGGAGTGATTTTTTTCTTACCAGTGTACACACTGTATCTAATTTTATTTTGGCTTTGTTCATGTTTGCTTGGTGGGATTTTCATGAATATTCTCACAGGCCAGTCAAGGAACAGGAATGTTCACCTACTTATTGAATTTGGAGTTTAATCCAAGTAACACTAGAAGTAATGGAAGCGTTCATGGAACCCTTACGCTTATAGGCAATACTGCATTCACAGAACTTCAAATTTAGCAGCATCTTATTTACATTAAAAACTTAATTCTGAGATTTTTTGCATCCAGTTAGGAAACAGAATTGTAATGTCTGACCCATTTCTTTACTGGAAACAGCTTAAACATCGATTTGTACAGGCTAGGTATTTCCAATGAATAAACCACAGACCAAAAAATTACTTTCCAAATAATTTCTAATTATGAAGAAAATCATACTTTGCAGCCAGAAGAGAGGTGGAGACTCACTGCTTATAGTCCCTTCTCCCAACTTTGTATCCATGTCAGAAATTTCCCAAAACAGTGTGTTGTGTGAAAATGAATTTATCTGCGATGTTACCTCATTGACTGCCATTTGAATTGCCTTCCATGGCATAACACTAAAGGTGAACATAGTCTTATATCTTTTCATGTATTCCATTCCTAGTCAAAATATCATGGGAAGGCATTAAGTAGAGTGCTTTCCCACACTACTCTAGCACTGACTAGGGGAGGCCAAAAGAAGGGAAAACATGCCTTTGGGAGTTAGCAGAGAATGCACTGGGACAGGTAAAAGCTTAGAAGATTTTGCAAGAGTAGACACCAAAGACTATGAGAAACTTTTTTTTGTTTATAAGTACTGTTTTAAATAAAAATTTCAGACTAGAAATTAAAATTTAAACAATGTAAGTGCCTCAGAGAACCAGACTCTAAAGCAGTCCCTTAATGGGACTCCAGCACAGCCTTTATTTTTTAATGCGAAGAAGGGAAAGGATTTGTCATTAAACTTTAAAAATAATCAAAATAAAAAATCCTTTTTGTTTTTGTGGGCTGACAGTGTTACTAAGAATGATTGTGTATCACTTAATGGGTGTCCATTGGTAAGGAGAACTTCCTTCTGTGTAACAGGGGTTACATTCAAATTTAAGCTTGTCTTGGCTGTCCTGGAGTCTGTATTTTTTTCAATCAATTATACAGAACATCATGTCTGAAGTATCTGCTCTTTAACAATTACATCTCAACCATTAGTATGTGTGTGAGCTCTTAAGGACTCACTGCTTTTAGAACATGAAATAAGAAACGGCATGTGAGACAACTGTATTAAATGGATGTGATCTGGAAGACCAACACTTGCTGTCTTTCCTATTATTTGCTGTGAGAAGTACAACAAACACACTTTAGCATCATGCTGAACACTTTTATGCTAGACAGTTACCCAATTCAGCACAAACCTTGAGAAAACATAAAATTACCATCTTCCTGTTCTGCTATCCAAACATCAAAAATTTCTACACTGCAGAAAGTTGTACAAAAAAAGGAAGACATTACCCATTCTTTAGTCTCCTTCTTTTCAGTCTCCCTCAGTAAGCTGGTCGTTGTAATAAGTAGAAACATACAGAATATAAACAGGAAATGCTGCAGTTGAGGAAACAAGTACATTCATAAAGGACAAAGCAAAGCCAGCCTGTAGGAGGAAACCTTGGCGCTGGAGGCCCTAAACTTCAAAATCAAGTCTGTTAATACAGTAGGGTACCTCTTAAACTGAGGCTTTAGGCCCTGTTACTACCTCTGTGTCAGTAATGAAAAGTAAATGAAAATAAATACACAAGCAATGCTCCTTGATCCACACAGGGTTTAATATATGCTGATGAGCATCAGTATTTCCAACAACAAAATTACGCCTTTCTACTCATCACTGGTGGACCTTGTTCTCACAATATTGCTACTTATTTTGGTAATGAAAGTCGTTTGAAAGTTGAATCTGCAAGTGAATGTACTGTGGTGTACACAGTGCATAGTTCCCATAAATTTAGCACACAGGAATTTATTTCAGCAGCTACAGCTTTCAGTAGTTCATCAGTTTTGTTTTGCATGAATGTAATTTACCTTTCAGCCACCAAAGGCTTACAGTACATGTCTTGTATTGAAACAAAACTAGTACTGTAACAGCACTCACATCATGCTCCTGAAGGGGGGGAAAACCCTCATATTTATTCCAAAGTTTTCCAAGCAGTTAAACTCAAATGCAGATGTATATCTCTGCACATTTTTAGAGCAGTGTTAACATTCTGGTTGCACAAGGCTAGTAAAATTACAGTTTCAATAATGCAGCTGTAATTATTTCTATAATACAAGGATGCATAGTCTCTTTCTTTTTTTCCTCTTAAAAAAGAAACCATGGAAGAGGAAAGGCTATTGAAATGCTATCATATTGTATGGTCACAGGTCTAAGGGAAAGAGAAATGCTGTGGTCTAAAATGAAATAAATCACTGAGTTTCAGAGACAGTCTTATCCATTGGAAATAGCCACAAATGAAAGGGAAGACAAAAAGACATTTCAGACCTTGAAACTGCAGATTTGCAATGTTGTTTGGATTTACCGGCTTTCAGGAAGAAGGACTCATTTCATCAGTGGAAATTTTACCTTACTAAAGCATAGAGAATTTGGCCAAGTTTCTGCTATGCGTGTTAGCTTCCTTTATAAAATATGGGCCAGCCTGGGTTTTGTTGAAGTCATTGGGATATTTGGCATTGATTTCAAGACAAATAGCCAGTGGGTCCCTAGCAAAGAAGATGAGGGAAAAGGCATACTACCTCTTACCCAAAGTACAGTTCAGATCAAATGCTGTGAGTTTCAGGGGTATATTCACTGATGCTCTCTTCATGCCTTAGACATTTCTGTTCACAATAACCAACTTCTACAGTCAATTTTACAACTGCATTTGTGTTTTAGAGAGGAAATCTAATACTAACCATGGAATCCTGTCAAGAATTCAGTAAATCAAGTGACATTTTATGGCATTTTACAAGGAAGAAAACTATTCAGGTAAACTGACAAGTCCAAATAGGAATAGGAGACTCCAACTAAGGCGTATGTTATGAATCATAGCCTACCACCCCTGCTGGGATTGAGAGAGAATCTCCAACCCAAAATGAATTCAAACAAGTTCACAGGGATTCTTAAAGTTTTGCCAAAAAGGGAAGCCAAAATGCTGACAGCTTTATTAGAGCATATAACTTGAAATAAGAACCAGTGCATTTTAAGACTTCAAGGGTACCTTTCAATATGAATCTAATTCCCTTTAAGATACTGTTGAACTTCCTAAATAGTACTACGTCTTGCTAAAATGTCGGAGGTTTTTATATTTTCATCAGAATGAGGTATTTTGCCAGCTGGGCTAAAAGTTGCCTCTTCAATAAGTATTCCAGCAATATATGCTGAGTTTCAACAGCTTTTTGTCCATTCAGGACTGCTATGAGCCTTGATACTACAGTGTTCAGGATCATCTAAGAATCTAGGGAGTTATGATAACTTTGTGTTGTGAGACCTTTATATAAAACTAATACAGCTAAAATGTTACACTTCTCTCCTTCTCTTTATGTACCAGGTTCTTTCTATGAACATTGTGGAATTTTGCCTCAGCAATCTTCTACAACTGTAAAGAATGCATACATCAGAGATATTTATATTTATGGTCTACTTTGTTTTCATGGTGCATGTGCACGTACATGTATGTATTAAAAACTTTTTGATCTTTTACTCTAAGTCTCAAGTATTTGGTAGAACACTAAGAAGCATTTTTCTGGCCATGCAAGGAGTGCAAAATCAATGCTGTATGGACCCTTCTGGACTAAATGCTTACTGCACATCCATATGCGTCTGAGGGTAGAGGGGAGGCACTGGACTTAATGTTCTACATAAACTCACTTAAGTCTGTATTTCTTTTGTGTTTCACTTGCAAAAAAAAAAATTTTGAAATGGGCTTCAAGCACCATTCATATGTGTCCCATCTTATCTCTATCAAGTAAATGTCATGATAGGGTCACATAACAGATTAATTTGTTTAAATCAAACAGGGTAAATATTTTGAAGTATAAAATAATATGAAAGATGCTTTACTGTTACAATGATGTGACAAGTTAATATGTTTCTTATGTCATCACAGAAATAAAAGATTATCTGCTGTCCCAAATATACAGAATACAAATAATTTTTAAAATCTGGATTTACTACCAGCTTTAGTGTCTTAGTAAGGAAGAGGGATTCTTCCTTCAAGATTGCTTATTTTAGAATGTTATAATGTAGTGAGTCCTCAGAATATTACTGGAGTGAAAAGAAAGTAATCTCTCATTAAACATGAAAGATCAAGTATCTTAACTAAGTTATTCTATTAAATGTCCCCACAGATACAGTGGACTATTTTAAGCCTAACAAAGGGCAAAAGCTGTAGTCGATAATGATGCAAAACGGAGGTCCAGGCTAAATCGGTGCAGGTTCATTGGGATAGGAGACATTCTTCACTGCACCCAGTCACACAAGTTTTTTTGATGCTTGAGATGTTCCTCTTTCCCTGTCCTTTACCACTCCTTTTATATCCGCAGCTGTCTCCTGCTTCACCAATTGTTTCATTTGTATTTTATTTTCCAGAAATTTGAAGTGTACTGCAAATAAGATCCAAGCCTGTCCCAATATTATCTCTGTCAAGCAAACATCTTAATAAGGATACACGACAGTTTAATTGATTTTTAAAAAAAATAGCAAAATAGGAGCAACATTGTAACATTATGTACCACACTGGAAAGTAGTTGCAGGTTTTCTTCTTTGATTTTTATTGTAAGCTGAAGTGGCAGGAACTGCAGCCGACAGAGCTGCATACTTGCATTTGCTTCACATATCCTCCAAGCCCTCCCAGTCTTGTCCTTGTTATAACTACAGCTATATTACCCTCCTAACTAGCTTTATAACCAAGGCTTTTCATCAAGTAATATTGGTCAAGGAACCAAGGTTGAACTGGCAGTTGCTGACCTCTTTATTCGCATAATAAATCCTAATTATTCTAGGGTTACAGTTCATTTATATAACCACATTGTTATATACTTTACTGGGAATTCACACCTAGCACAATATTTTGCTAACTGTATGAAAATAAAATAAATAATAAGCTTAGGTGTTGTGGCACAAAAAAAAAAAAAAAGAAAAGAAAAAATAAAAGAGTAACAGGCAAGCAAGTGAAAAATGGAGAAGATAGCTGTAGACCTATCAAAAAACATTCACTATTATGCAGTGAAAACAATGAAATAGAATTATTTTTCCTCAACAGTTTTCTGTAACAAGATACCTCTTACAGATTCCCCAAAACAAATCAAAAAAGTTAATGGATGAGAGTATTTCACTTTATGTTCAATGAAAATATGCACTTAAAATATTCACTATAGGTATAAAAACTGTACCCTGCAGTAGTAGGAACCACCTAAAAACCCATCAGTTGATACAAAAAGGAGTAGTCTGTATTCTCAGAAACAAAGACTATGGAGAGAACACCATGCCCACTGTCTTGCCACTTCCCCATACTATCTCCAATATTGCTAGGAGATAGTATTAAAACTGGTTTTAAAACTATTTTCCTGTCCCTCTTCATCTGCCGTGGAAGTCTCAAAATTTGCCATATATCAGAGATACAAGCAAAGTGCTGCCAAACTTCAAGAGCTTCCTCCCATAACAGCCCGTTAATCCAGTACGGATGAATTTGCCTGTACGAACTATTCTGAAGCGGCTCTAGTTGGTGCCACAGACCAAACTACTGTCAGTAGCCTAAAGAGAAGAAGAAAAGACATGCTGTCTTCACATTTTCATTTTTGATAGGATAGAGCTGGGCTTAACATCAAGCGCTCTATGGCATCTAATGAGAAGCTTTTGATTAAACAAATATTCTCTTCAAAAATGAATGCTTTTCAATAAATACCCATCCTATTGAGTACTTTTAATAGGAACTTTTAAATCAGAATAAAGTTTTCATTTGTAAATTTATTTTTTCCCTACAACATTCAACTTGCAGCAAGCTCATTCACAGCAAGTCAAGATATCTGTTTAAGAATGCTACAAACATTACTATTTTTCTTCATTTCGATCAAAATTTTGCACAAGGGTAAAAGCAAGTCTTTCCAACTTCAGTAGAAGCTTTTTCTCTTTTGTTTTCTTCATAGATATATAGTCTAGATAGCTAGCAATTGTTGGCAATTACAATTCAGTTTTATATATCCAAAGAGAAATGCAGTCAAATACCTTATCTCCTGGGTTTGCGACATAGTATCTTCTTTGTAAATGGCTTTTCTTCATCTGCATAGCCTTCTATGACCAGTGTATTCCCATTTCATTTTAAACGTAGAAACAGAAACTTTTTCTGTTTATCTACCAGAGTCATCTCGGCTGTCTTTTTCACTGTCAATACAGTCTGAGAACTTACATGTCACCTCTGCTTACTTAAGGCCCAAACATAGTACAAGCTGAGAAAGTGGTGTGCTCCAAAAAAAATCTGTTTGAGGGTGCTTTCTAGGAAATCACAGAGAGAAGTAAAATCTAGGCAGTTTTGTACACAATGCAAAGATGATGACCTTAATGATTAATTAGCACACACTAAATTTGCAGCTGCCACCTAACGAGGAGGAGAGGCTGCAGGCATCAGATCTAGAGTTCAGAATGAACCTGATATCAAATGACCTAAAAATAAACATAACAGTTGGGAATGCCCAATGTTCTAAATGCTAGCTGGAAAAAGCCAAGAGGTAGCAATTTTGCCAAAAATGATTCAAAGGAGTGGGTGTCACGGGTCACACACAGAACATTAGTCAGCAGTGCTATGGTTGGGGTGGGGAAAAAAAATTAATCACAAGAAAACCCAGTTCACTGGGATAAGCATAAACAGGATTATCATCAGAAAGACACATAAGAGAATTTTTACACTTCACTTTGCAGTATGGCCACAACCGGAACACAGTGTCCGGGCTGGGGCATCACATTTGAATAGAAAGCAGCCTCCATTTAGCCCACTGGAGAACAAGAAGAATGATCTGGAAAACACATTCTCTGAAGAAAGACTGAAAGAACTAGGGTTGTTTAGTCTAGACAAAAGATGACGGAGTGGAAGTAGGAAGGCAATATTCAAATACACAAAAGATCGCTCCAGAGCAGAGAGGAGTAATTGTTCTCCTTGCCCACTCTGGATAGGACAAAAATAACAGGTTTCAATTGCATCAAGGGAGATGTAGGTTGAGCATTGGGGAATACAATCTTCCAGTAGTGATGGTAGGCTAGTACCTGAATAACTAGGAACACTATGGAATCCCCAAGCCTGCTCGCTTTTAAAGCAAGCAGTTTAGGTATAATCAATCCAGCCTTGAGGCTGGATCTGTCATCTAGCCCGTAGCAAAGGACATATTTAAGGTCCCTTCTGATCTTACTTTTAATGGGTATAAATGGCCACACACACACACACACACACCCCGGTATTCAAGAGGGTATCATTTCATATCCACTAGCTGTGGTGTAATTAACAACAGAAAGCAAGGCAATGGTGAGTGAGGCCTGGTGTGATATCTGAAATAGCTTGAAGTGAGCAGCATGCTGTTTCAGCACTTCTATTCACTGCCCCACATAGCTGCAAGTACCCAGCTAAATTATTCCAAAATCCCCAAAGCACGTTTGGAAAGACATGAGCACTTCATTGATTTTAACTGTGATTGAGAACAACTTCTCGGGATTAAGCTCTTATACTGAAGTTTTGCTTAATTTTTTTGCCCAATGGTAATTTTTGAGGTTTCTTCATGGTTGGGTTAGTTTTTCAGAGGAATCTATCTGCTCTCTATACATGAGGCATGTGCATGTGCATGTGCGTGTGTGTGTGTAAAGTCCATAAATTCTCATTCTAATAGCACACCCATAATTTGCCTACCCCATTTTCAGTGAGGCCTTACAGCTTTCTTAGAGAACTACAGCTTTGTGACTGCATGGTTTATTCTTCCTGGATTGAGCAGACTTGAAGCTATGTTTCAGACTTCAAAACAGCAAGAGAATGTGAGTCATCATGAGTGAAAAGATTGGATTTTGCTACTTGGAAAATGCTTATAAAATAAACTTTAGGGTTTCTTTCCTTGTCTCCTGTGAAACATTTAAGGAAAATCCATGTGCTTCTTTTGTCTGAAATTCATTTGAAAAATGTAAGACAGTCCATCCTACTTATCCACATTTAGCATAAAAACCACAAGATCAAACAATTAGAATTGCATCTCAAATGCATGTGTTTGCTAAATGAATTTAAATGTAACCTTGATGATCTCCTCCCTTATGTTTGGATCCTGACTGTGTAAATAGTGCTTAGATCAGGGCATGAAATGGTGCCAATTTCATCCTCCCTTTAGTGAAATTATCACGATCCTACCAATTCAAGAGTAACATAAGGTGCATTATTTACTCTTTCTACACTTGGTGTTTTACTCTTTCAGTGTGACACAACTAACAACACAATTGTATGTTACCTCACACAAACCTGATTCTTAAAGACTAAAGGACTTGTGCACTTACAGTGATTGCCTTAAAGGCATTTTTATTTCATGCTTATAAAAGATTACCTCAGCTTTGAAAACTTGATGCCACTATACAAGGTTATTTATTTACTTTCCTACTTAAAATTAAATTATATTTGTGTATGCAAATGCACTATGGGAGAGGGTTTAAAAAACTGGCAAGTAAATCCTAGTGCACTCAGAGGTGGAAATTATTATCCATTTATCCATAATGATTAACAGTTAAAATGCACTCTCTGCTGTTCCCTGTGTCTCAGGAAGAACAGAAGCTTTTGTTTTCCTGCAATAAAAAGCCACATCACTTTTTACAGTAAATGCCTTAAAAGGGGGGCACGTCACTCTCATGGCACAAAGCCAGAGAAATTTAAAATACCCCCATCACATACTAAAGAGTAAGTTAAATCCATGAGCCTTGTTTATGAGACATTAACACAAATACGGGTTGAAAAAATATGAAATTATACTTTCCTGATATGTATTAACTTGCATAGAGTATTGCAGAGGGGGTACATATAAGCTTTAAATATTACCTCAAAAAGTCTGAGTGTTGAAAAAAAGAGCATGATAAGCCCTTCCAAGGGCGGGGACAGGCCTTAATAAGATGGCACGGTATCACCTATTTTAGAAACAACATTTTTTGGTTGGCCAATAAGCAAAAAGAAACAAACTAAAAAAAACCTGAAAAATATAACCAGATGACTTTGGAAGCATTTAACTATCCATAAGAAAAAAACCCCATCCCATTACAAATAAAAATGAACCATCAGACAACATTAGAGCACATCCACTTGCCCAATTGATATTATAAGGATCTCTTGGCACTAGCAAGGAAGAGTTAGGGTTTGATTTGGTTTTCTTTTTTTACAGAATGATTTTGCCTTTTTTTATTTAGGCTTCACACTTTTCCTGGGGCCTCTGGGCTCCTGTCCAGGCCAAGATACTTCACAATTGACTTTGATTTCCTGAGGTAAGTGATCTGTCACTTTCAGAGCAGTTATAGGAGGGGTCAGGAGTGAGGTGGCGTGGTATGGCCTCACTCTGGCTCCTGCCTCTCTGACATTGTACACACTAATGCAATGTGAAGTAGCACGTCTAAATAGCCTGTCAAACTTTTTTGATGTTAGCAAACCCACAGATGGGATTCATTTCCACACTGTTCAAAAAACGTAAACGATACAAGGACATTAAAGAGCATTAAACTACTTGATGACATTTTGGTCACATTAATGAAAAGTGGCGTTTATAAACTACTACAAAAAGGTGGGGGTTGGGAAAAGAGAAGAGAAAGAGAGAGGAAAGGAGAAGTGAGAAGGGGAAAAGGAATTAAAATCAATCAAAAAAACCCCAAAGGGACCTGGACAGTCTCTGGACATCATCAAAGAAATTAGGACCCTAAAATGAAATAAAACCCGGAGTGAAATTTTCCCTATGTGTGTGCACGTGTGCGTGTGTCTGTGCTGTTGCTTTGGTGTAAAGGTGCACTGTGCCCAGGGACCCTCGAGTACGAAGTGTATTAGGTCTACCTTTGTATCTGTTCACTTACAGCGGTTAGTAGCTTGCTACTTAAGGCATCCCATTGATGCCAGTGACCAAAGTGTTGCTGAATATAAGAAAGGGTATCAAAATGCAGCCTCACCAGCTTAGTCCCAGTTAGCTCAGGCCTAATTTGGCATTCAGTGACTTACATGAAAACATCTCCCATGTCATCCAAGAGCATTAGTTCACACTATAGTCTATAAAGCCACAAGGGACTCTAGGATGCAGATCAAGAGGGTAAGAGCTAATGGCAAAAAAACATTTGACTATAGAAATTTCTGAGATGCATTTCTGCCACTTCTACAACCTGTTACACTCAAATAAGGATTGGGACCCATCTGGGTATGAGGGTTAAACAGTTGCTGGTTCATCTGCTAGAGCAGCAGAGGCCTTGGAGCTGGCTGCACCAGGATGCCAGCCTTGCTGGGAAGAAGAGCAGACAGGAGACATGCTGCGCTGGCTATGCCACTGCCACTAGCAGCCGCAGCATATTTTTTTTCAGCATTCGTGGTTACATTAATTGTTAATGACAAAGGCAACCTTCCCTCTGTGTGGTTTCCTGCCCATATTTGGATCCTTTACAAGGCCTCCCTTTTTCTTCTTCTCCTCCCCCTCCCATCATCTCTTCCCTTTCTCTGATAGGAAATGCAACCCGAGATGTGCGAAAAAACAGTGTGCATATTGTCATTTAATTGGCCCCTTGCTCAGGCGCATCGGGCCTCAGCGCGTGTGCTGTAGGGTGTCTGCTCCACAACAGGAAAGAATAAACCCAGACTCAAATCATAGGAAATTCATCAAATATGCTTCTTAGAGTTCTGTCTTTCAAGGTCTGTTTCCCTGCCATATGATCTCTATAAACCAAATTACTGCTGGCCTGAGTACAAGACTGGAGGCGCCTGGGGCTAACATATAATGAATGCCAAATGCATGTGACAATAGACTGATCATGGAGAAGAATTGAAAAATTTTTAAGTAGTTCTTTTATTTCATTTATAAAAAACAAACTGACTACACTTAATACATTTAAAAGGAGCCAATAATTTCCCTGCAATTCCAGACCTCTGTAACAAACCTTTTATATCAACCCCGTTAAACAGCTAGGACACAAGATACTTTTGAATAAGGCTGAATAAAGTACTGAATAGAAAATAAATTTTAAATACCTCATTTTAGTTTGGGAGGAATGTATACATTATTGAATTAGCTCAATTTTTCCTTTTACAAGTCTTTACGCATAAAGATTCTACCTTTCAATTGCAACGCAACAAGGGGGTAAACTCCTTCTGCTGGGAATGTATTATCTCAGAACTGCTGGATTCTAAAAAAGTAAGAAAGCTGCTTAAAGGCTAGAGTGATGTAAGATGAATTATTTTTAATAATTTGTTCAATTAGCAGTCAACCAGAAATTTTTATCCCTGTGTTGCCAATTATTCTAAATAACCTAACAAGTTCAAGTGTTGCTATTGCAGGATCACAGGAAATGTGAAATCTCCAGAAGAAAATATATTATACTCTCTACTATAGACAGTGGGTAATTAATATTGCTTTTTAGGTTTTAGAAAATACTGCACTTAGAACTGCAAGTCAACTAACGGACCATCTATAACCTATAAATGCTTCCATATTCACAGACATCAGCAGCCTTAGAGTTACAAAAAAGTAATAATACGTACATATTAATAGATCACATTTTGTCCTTTGGGGAGTGTATTTTTTAAAAGGGCTAACACAGCAACAGTAGCTCCTCTAAAAACTCTAAATGCTGTAATTGTTTTATATGAATTACAGTGCTCATATTCATTAATGATGAATGTTTTGTATATGTAAGTATTTGATAAATACAGCCAAAGAAAAAAAATAGCCTGTCTTTTAAGTTGACATTTAAAAAAAACCAAACACATTGCTGTTTGAAGGTTTGGAACTGGTTAAATACAAGATTATTTTAACCACATTTCAATGAGGAACATGAAATATAGTCCATGAAGTCATGCAATTCAGCAAAGCATTTTTTTCCCTTCCTTTTTTTTTCTGGTTAAATAGAAACAAAAGCAAAATTGCCAGAATACCTCTTTAGTCATATTTTAATCAAAGTGCTCAAGAAAACCGTCTGTAGCTAATAAAAAGTTGCATCCGTAGGGCACTATTTTGAAAAAATCTGAAGAGGCATTGACCTACTCTTGAAAGCGGTAGCTGTGTTAGACACATCAGGAGCACACACGGACACTTAGGTGTCAGTCCTTATTCTGGAGAGCTGCTGCATGGAGTGAGGAGATGAGAGACAGGAAAGAGAAGAGCTTGCAGGAACAGGACTGTAATTTTGAAATCTAGATCTAATATCAGTTTATTAGATGGAGCACAGCAGCACTCTTTTTCATGGGTATTGGGTGTATCTACCTTGCTGTAGAGAGCAGGTTCTGTTCTTCTGTCAGTGTAAATCAGTTGGAAATAGCTCTACTGACATTAGTGACAATTAACTGATATGAAGCCACTAGCAGTGAAATATGGATCAGTGCTAGAGCATCCATTTGTAGTGTTCTTTTAAAGCACTATGGAAAATGTTTGCTTTGGTGTGTGTGAGCAAAGGAAAAGTTTTTTCAAGTAACAACACAACAAAATTGTGCTGTCTCTATTTTCAAGTTGAACAAGTGAAGAATTATTTTAAAGTCAGTTTCAGGTATTTATTCCTACTCATAAAACTTCTTTAACCTGGTCAGAAAAACAGGAACTAGCAAGATATTAGCTTGTATAAAATGTTTGTCAAATACTTGTTTCTGATTTCTTTATGCAGGATGCCAAAATGTACATGTACACAAATAACTAGTCACTCTGGACTATAGTGACAGCCATTACATGATTCACATTCTTCATATTTCCCACACAGACATTTATATACAAAAAAGAATATCAACGAGCTACTTATATAAAACAATACAAAACAAGCCAAAGAATGACTATAAATTATGTTTTTTAAATGCAACAAGAGAGCAAAATACTTTTGATGAAAAGTTGCTATCTCTCACAAAATCTCTTCCATAATTTTAAAACAGCTTTGCTTCCTCCTCGCTGAAAGCTCTTTCAGAACTTTGTCTAAATGTATTCATAACTAATTTATATCAATTTCATCTTGTACAGTATTTTCATATTCATCATCTGATTTACCTTAATGTCAGTAAACATCCTGTTTGAACAAATTTAGGACTGACAAGTCAGCAGAATGGAATTTTTCTCTCCTGGCCACTGCTGGAATGAATCTAGGACCACTGTTTGCCCTGGAAACAGGGAGGACCCATAGAAAGTCCATCACGTCATCTGTAGGGCCACGTGACTGCGACACTAATGCCTACCCAGCCGCCTCAGCCAGGCCACTCCTGTAGTGTTTGCTGCCTATGAGGTGCAGGATGTTTAGCTCTAAGCTCTTCTCGTGCTCAGCATGCTGAGTCTCCCAACAGTGTATGGCACTGCATCATGAACTTGCAGCCTGAGAGATATTTAGAGCAGGTACTCAAACATTTTGTCTGCATGTGTGGCAGATTGGTGCAGTTGAGATACAAGATTGCCTAAGGCATCACTGAATCCATAGAGATTTGGACAGACATTCAGATGTATCAACAACAGTACAGTACAGTTGAAAAAGCTATCGTTACTTGGAATTGCCACTTCAGGCATTGACATTCTTTTCTATGTATATACATCCTCCTAGCAAATTTAACATATAAATAGCAACAGAAATAGCAATCTTTAAAAACAAATAATCTAGATTATCTCAAATATACTTGGTCTCTTTCTTCAGGAACACATACATTTAACTACTTTCTGAACATAATAATCAGAAGTAGAGAATTTCATACTGTTTGTGTACTGTATTCTAAGTAACGTGTTAAAAGAGTATTACTAGGGGTGAAAATTCAAGACCTCAAAGCTATAAATAACAGAATTAAAGTTGCCTGCATAAATTTCATTCAGCCGCCTTACTTAAAACTTCACTTCTCAATTTTCTACAAGATCCTACATCAAAGAATACAAAGGACTACTGGTGCAGCATAATTTTCTTTTCTCCTTGTTGTTCAATGTACTGCCTCCAACTATATAGAGTACTGTCCAAGCCCTGTTTTGAAAAAAAAAAATATTAATTCCTCTGTGGACTTTTGGTCATACTTATCATTACAGTATTCCAGGGTTTCACATTAATACCTCTCCATGAGTTGAAGGAATATTCTCAGGTCTTAAAGATGGGGAACTATAGCACAGAGATTAAAGGTGTCTACCCTACTTCAGATCTAAATATGAGGTTCAAAGTACCTGATTTAGACTATCTAATGCTATATATCACTCAATCATTTGCAACTATACATATTGCAGCAGATGAAAGCACCATGTCTCAAGTTAGACCCCCGAAAAAGAAGAATGACAAATAATGACTCCTTGAAAGCATAGCTTGATTGAGATTTGATAAAAATGCTATGGTAAAAGACAACAATCCTGTGCCATAACCAAGAAAACATCCTTTTATCCTTGCACTCCTCTACTAAATCTACTGAATACCTTGAACTGCCACACCTGGAATACAAGGTGGGAAGTCTAAATATTAAAACACATCATAAATTCTATGGGATATATCTATGTACCTTAGGTACCAAATATTTAAAACTGGTTGATCTATGGAAAAAAAAATAAAGTGGTCATTTACTACTGATCAGAACCAGAGTGATGGGCTACTCCTCTGCAGGCATAGCGGCACCCTGAAATTAGGCAACTGCTTGTCACAGGGAAATTCAAAAACCAAATTAGTACTTAAAAACAGACTTCAGCAATTGGAAGACCATCGCTCCCACCAAATGCCTTTTCAATAGGTATCTAATCCTGGAAGGCTTTATTGAGCTTCTCCTTACTTTACTTGGAATTCCTTGAAATACAGTCTATGCCTACTTTTCTAACAGCTCACAGAAGTACTTCTAAAGCAGCAATGAGAGAGGGGCAACAGTCTCATTTCTACTGTTCTTCTCTTCCTGAAAATACATGTGCAAAGTCATTTGAAAAACAGACTTGAAGCAGTAGAGCTTAGAGGCCCAAATGAAGGTTGGGACTCAGCTGCAATATATACTGTCTGAACGCATCATGGAAAGAAACTCCACTCTGAAGAAATTTCACTGGCAAGGCAAAGAAAGCAAAAGTTAGCAAGGAAAACAAAAGTGAGAGAAGGAACTAGACCAAGCTGTACATCAGATGACTGGCACTTCTGGGAACAGGCTCTAGGTTTCCTGAATCCTTGTCTGCTGCTGTTGTTGACATCTGGCAAACACTGGGGTCTTGGGAGGGGGTGTATTTGGGTTCTTTAAAAAAAAAAAAAAAAAAAAAAGGAAAAAAGCCTATATAGTTAATAAGAGAGATGCTTGATTTGACCATATACAGAAATGATATTTTCATTAAAAACACTCAAAACATTCACAATTGTACCCATTTTTTTTTAAGTAGAAAACAAGGAATTTTAATTCCTGTTTTAAGCGTATAAAGGGCTGCAATGTTAACTCTGGTCATAATCTCAGCCCTGATAACAAATGATTTTATCGTTGCTAATACTAATAAGATTTAACATACATATTAATGTAGAGTAACTCTTGTTAAAATGTAGCTTTTAACAAAGTTATCAAAGTATTGCAAGAACAGCTATCATGCATTATCATTTTAAGGGCAAGCATGAAAAAATAACTTTTGTATAGGCTCATTCTGGAAATTCATGATCCATAGATGGTTGAGAAAGAAAAATCAAAACCTGCCTACAGTGCAAGGAGTGTGGAAGTTAAAGAGTTACACACATGCAAAAATCTAAATGAACCAACAAATACTGTGAGAGCGCCAAAAAATAGTTTAGTTGAACATGTGTGCTTCTTGTTTATGCAAGCTTTTCAGAGAATGTTTTTCATAAAAGAGATGTAGCAATGTTCAATGCTCAGTCACTGTGTTTCTGGGGATATGTCTTGGCTGCACTATGATAAAGACTTTAGACTGCTACTGAAGGAGGAAACAATTCTTTCCTGAGGCAGTTATGATTTAAATCTCCTATTAGGGTGGAAAAGTTTGTTTTATCCTACTTTTTTCCCTCCTTTTTTTGCCGCTATTGGGCGCACATGGCATCCATCAATTTCTTGCTGCACATTTTGCACACAAATACCAATAGATAGAAGCATGGTGTTGCAGCTGCAGGACAAATGCATGAAAACATCAATTCTTAAAGGCCAAACAATGCAGAAAAAATATTAGAAAGAAGCTCTAACAAACCATTAATGCAAACATCTGTAAAATCCATGGTCATCAGATGAACATTTGATCAGAAATGATAGCACACAGATTTTGTAATTTATGATGGGCTGAGGAACAAGAAACAGGATTTCATTATGTACTACTGAATGCTCAGTGGGTTTCAGGTTGCTTTACCGCATTCGAGTCATTCCATGTTATTATAATATAAATAGAAAGTGAGTTAGAATTTCTCAGGAAGAAGGAATCTCTCTTTAATTTTATCTGCTGCTTTTAACACCCACAAAATTTTTTTTCTGCTTGAACAATTGCCCTTTAAAAACATTCAGTATGAATTGATGCTCTTACTCATCACATATTCTTCAAAGCATATACTAAGTACTCCTAGTGAAACCTTGTCACTGCTCGCCCCCCTCAATTCCCTCTTGAAGTCGAGAGTTTTGTTACTGAATTCAGTGAAGGATTTCATTCTTTCTCCTTAGAGGTGTTCAGACACCACAGGCTTTTGTTTGGCAAGATCTTGTTTCTATTTTATCCAAACCATCAGAGCTCAGGGAACAGGCAAGGTCAACTCCCTAATGAATTCTGAGACCAATTTGCGTTACCTCTTGGTCGACTACAGAATCGTGCTCACTTGACTCTCAGGTAATCTTTAAAGTATTTCTTCTTTAGATTTTAAGCATTAAACTAAGACAATGGGACAAATTCTGTTTCCAGTGATTTTAACATAAATTTAAAGGGCCTGTATTTATATTAATGAAAAAATAAGATATATAGCTTTATTCCTCTTTCTGTAACAAGGATACTTACACAGCTTGAAAGCTGCAAAGCAACATTTACTCAGCTTATCTAATTGATTACCCTAATTCTTCAAATAACTTGTACCTAGATCACAAGTAAAAATAGTTTTTCTAGAAAACACAGTTCAAGTACACTGCTTAGTCATTAAGAAGTATACACATCAACATCTCTATACACAGCCTGTATCCAAGTGCTTTGTAAGTGAACTCCTCTTATACTTAGCTCTGCACATGAAGAAAAGTAACTGTGCAATTGTCAAATTTTCCTTGTCTTGAATTTGAGAACCTTAGCCATAAAGATGGCTCGTCATAGCCTGTTAAGTCACCAAGACAAACTAGCTGTTTTATACATAGGGTAAATCAGTTAGTGATTTCATAGCCATTTCACTTCCAGAAGTGTCATATATGTAAGTGGGTGAGGCCACCCACATGGTCCAGTGTTGTGGTCTGGTTGCTCTGTTGGAAAAAGCAGTATAAAGTCAGTTTTTTGGCTTCTGCCAGTGCATCCAGATGATTTCAATTTGTTAGGATTCCACTAGAGTGGTCAGCATTACTTTGACAAAGCTGTGCCAACAGACAACTCTTTCTGCAGCCTTAAGAATTTCAGTACACACTGGGACCAGGCAGAGGTACAGAGCTATCTGCTTTACAATCCATTACCCATATGGCTTCTTAAATTTGGGTCCATTAGGTAGCTCCCATATATACAAGTGTTTATTATGTGGCTTACACACAATAAACACTTCACTGAGCTCAAGTTTCTGCTGATGAAGTAAGGAGAGATTATGACAATAGCCGTACCTTAGGGAACCATATATTGACTTCATTTTTAAGTACAGTTCAGGCTCCTGAAACTTACAGTAAGACATTAGACTGAACTTGCCCATTAGTAGTCAAATCAGTAAGTGCCAAAAAAATCGACACTACAGTTTTTTATGCTTGTTTCTAAGTAACTTAAATTTCGTATATAGGACAGCAATACCACAGAGGTCATTCTCTTTTACAACTTATGTTTGGCAACCCTACCTATGAGGATAAAAAGTCCTTTGGATCATATAAGATTATCTGTTGATCACAAAAAAGTTTAAGTATTCAAAAGGTGCTCCTTGAATTTTCTGATGGAGTTTTACTATGCAGTAAAAGACAGGAAATAGTCTTGGCACTTCTTATGTTCCTGGTGTTCAGCAAGTTAACCATCAGCATGAGTCCAACCTCATATTGGCAAGAATCTCATGTTCTCAGAATTTCCATCTACTAGTTTCTATTTCATTAGAGAGATGGTGTGTGGAGAACAAACGGGTTCTCTTTCTAGACATTCAGACTGTTGTATAGGTTGTTAAATCATCAGAGGAATTAAGTGTTTTAAAAGTATTCGGGACTAAGACTGCGGTGCATAACATATAAGAAACATTTCTTAGCTGAGTATTGTATGTACTTGGAAAAGCAAAAAACATTGCTGATGCCACTGATTAACTCATTACCTGCAACAAAATTTCCAGGTTTGGAACATGACCCCCAAGTAGCACTTCACTACTCAGAATTGACAGCTAATGTCTTTCCTTTTACTTCCTCACCTTGTCCTTCTACCTTCACCAAACATGTAAAGATGACTTACAGAAAGTGAGATGTTTCTACAACAAAGTGTAATATACAAGTTGAGCACTTGGACAGAGACAAAGATCATTTCATGATACTCTATTTCCAGCAGTCAGGGAACAAACCCATCAACTAATAGTAACCCAACTGGTAGGCACACACATGCTTTCCTGATTTTTACTAAATTTATGGGCTTCCTGAGCCAACGAAGAATTTTATGTTTACAGAACTGCTAAAAGCTTGGAACATTTTACAGACCTAATACTGAATTGATATTCTACCCAAGTTAATAAAAGTCTGATGCATAATATAAGTGGATTTTACTCCCCAGTAACAACTTGACCTATTTGACAATAGGAAGCCAGGATCATCTCAATGTCTTTGCATGTTTCTTTTGGAAGATAATAAGCAACTGAAATCACTATGAATTGATTGTTGCATGCAGCAGCAGAAAGGACCAAGAAGATAGTACTTCTCCTTCTGATTCAGCAAATATTGAGCTGCCGTCCAAACACAGTGCTAACAGACAAAGCTATTATAGTAGTTCAGTCCTATGAACAGTTGGAAAGTGAAGTTCATGGACTCTATAGCTTCTGTGGCATCTTCCCAAAATTAACTGGGGAAATCACTGGTTTCAGGATCTGAAATTCTGCCACTTGTAGGAGATATGCAAAGAACAAAACACAGACCCACATCTTAAACAAATATAAGAAAATCATAGGCTACAAAGTCAAAGTATTCTCTTTCCAGCACTGTAGAAACCCATATAGAAGAAACTATGCTCCTACCCAATAAATCAAAGACACAAAAACAGTATTATTCTTCACATACATGTAGAAACTAACAGATATGCAGATCAAGTCACCCAAACACACAGTAAGTTCTCAGAGCTGAGGCTATAACTCTAAGCACCTAACAACTGCAATACACTGCTAAATTCTCTACAGTCCCAAGAGATTCATGAAAGGTCCTCTGTGAGTACCTCTGTGTTCACAAGAAGGCAACGGTGTTCATCCTTTCTGAAGTCATTCAGCACTTATCTACACTTACTGTGTTAAAACTGTTCAGTAAAAAATGTAAAATGGTAATCTGTTTATTTCAAATAGGACAAACTCAGCCTATGTTTCATTAGCAAGGAAAGACCTTCTTGCAAGTGTTCTCATCTCACTGGAACTAAAGAGCTGCCAGCTGCATAGAAAATCTTGCTTAAAGAAATATCATTTTCGGAAAACTTAAAATATCCCTATACCCTTTCCACCTCTTTATGTGTATTTAAATGAGCAGCAACATAGCAAATTTGAACTCTTAAAATAAAAGTCTGAACAATGTAATCTATATATTTTGCATATTAGTAGTCTCATGCCAAGATTTAGTCTTTGGAATATTTGCTGCATACATATCACATACATGTTGCTACAAGAAGTAACAAATATGTAACATCTGGCATTTTTGTGTTCCAGTCTCGAAACGTGAAAAGTAAATGAGGTATTTTTGCACAAACTAAAAACGTACAATGCCTAAGAGTAGTACATCCAGGCTTAGCTTAGGAAATGATCTAATTGCTAACACAGGCCATTTCACGAACACATCTCCCATCTCACAAACACGGGACTTTTTTGAAAGCACTGAACCCCAACTAATATTTCAGCCAAGCCTGTCTGATCTACTTTGTGGCAGTAAGCCATTAGAACAGTAGACTTCTTTTTGCTCACAGGACAGAAATGTTTCTCTTCTTAAAGGTCCATCCAAGAGTTCCAGTATTCATACTAACAGAATTAAGTTGGTTTTAATTGCCATTAAATATCATTGTATTCGAAGAAGAAAGGAATAAACATATTTTAAAGTATCTAGTCTTGACCTAACAGTGCCTGGACTTGAAAAAGATGATGAAGGTGCTATGCCAGAGTGTCTTTAATATGACATCCTGCAAACTACTTTCTTCTAAGCTTTTTATTTTTCTTTTCCATAGGATGGGGAAGGTACAGATACTGTCACCAGGGAGTGAAGTAAGAACATATCAGCAGAAGACTCTGAATCTGGAAAAGCTGTGTTCAGATGGTAAACACAAGAGACTTCAAAACCAGCACAGACAGTGCATCTATCACTAGGATGCAAAAAGAGGACTGATGAGGACGATTAATCTGTGATTTGTATCTGATAAAAATATAGGTAATAACAGGGTAAGAAATTATTGAAAGCATAAAGGAGATGAACTGAATCCAAACACACCTTAAAAAGAAGATAATCAGATGTTTAAAATTGCACCTTTGTCTAAAAGTTATAGCGGTGACCACTGCATAATGGAATGTACACATTAAGCTTGTTTTCCAAGGATTTTTTTTTTTAATCCCATTACACAGACTTTATTATCAATACTGTATATTTGGAGCTGATTGAAAAAATTCTGTGTGATTTCTTGCCAGATACAAATCATATGCCTTAAAAGGATTAGCTGGGTAACTCACAAGTCCCCTAGGGAAAATATGTTGTACAGACTACTCCTCATAAGTGGGGATTAATATCAAATCCCACAGGAAGTCATGCACTGCAGTGTTTGTTTTCATTTCATTTTATATTTACTGGCAGTTTATACTGTTCGTTCAGCTTGTGTTTAACAGACATTGCAGCATGACAGATTTTTCAGCACATGTAACATCATATCTCACATTTTGGCCATCTGATAATATTTACTAGGTATAATTGTTGTCCAGTGGGTCTTACAAAATTGAAGATTGCATGAACTCAAATTTACCACACAGAATGTCTTCCTTTATAGAATTTTTATGCTTAAAACATTTCCAAACTTAATACAGTATTGACGTTGCAGCTGCTGCCACTGCTCACCATTAATCTCAGTGGTGATGTTCTCACCCTCAAGCAGTCTTCATTCATTTTTTACTCTTGTTAAACCTGGATATTTTCCCTGTATCTGTACATTCCCTATTGCTTTAGCTTACAGCTTAGTTTATGCCATTTCTGGCCAGCTCTGATTACTCTTTTTGTACCTTTCCCCACATTTTCAGAACTCAGTTCTTCTTCCTTGTCCCATCACCAGCTGTCCTTTGAGATCAGAAAACAACTTCTCATCGCTATAAATGTGAAAAGGAAAGAATGTCATACAAAACAGTGTTCAATATATCCCAGCACTGATACTACAAAATCATTTTCCTCTTCACAGTATTCAGACTGGAGGAATTGTTTGAGCTATCTAATCCCGTATTCTGCTATCAGCTAATTTTAGATACTTTTGTCGTTGGCATAAAAACAAACAACTCCAATGGCAGGCAATTTCTGCTAACAGTTTCCTCATAACTCTTCCTTCAAAACTTGACTGGGTGTGATCTGCACCACCATGACCTAACTTCAGTCAGCCCTGCTTTGAATGGAAAGGGAAAGAGGGTGCAGACTAGCTGACCTCAGGAGGTCCCTTCCACTGAAATTTTTCTATGATCTATTCATTAACTACAACCTGCCTAATACGCTAAACTGTATCTCTAATCATGAATTTGTGATTGTAGCCATAGCAAGATCTCATTTATTTAGTAAAGTCAGGCAAGAAGAGCCTGACATAAGAAAAGATGCATGAGCCAGAACACTTATTACTGAGGTTAAATGAAAAGTCAACCATTACCCCGTAGAGCTTCTCAGGTAAGGGAGGGGAAGCGGATAAAGTACTACTGGTACTTTTCTATGTCCAACCTTCTGACATGGAAACCTTTCTGAAAAAGTGGCAGCAGGGAGTGTAGAAGAGCTGTTCATTCACTACTGAGAACTACAAAGACTGTGAATGGATAGTACCAACTGCTTTACCTACTAATAAATGCCAGTGTGGTAGACAAATCTTTCATCATGTTACCTGAGGCTCAATGTTTGTAAGCCCCCGTTTGACTTACTAGTCTTATCTTTATGAAATACTCATATGCATCAATGTTATAACATTGTATACACCATCCCACGTCTGTGCACACATTTAACATCTGAATTCTTTTAGGTTTACTCTTGTCATCTTTTCAAATTCTCTCTAAATTAAAGGAATTTTCTTTCTCAATAAACTGTCCTGGCCTGCCTTACTGAAAAGCTATTGCTATCGCTACGCTGTACAGGAATCTGTTACTGCACATTTTTATATGTTGCACCTTCAGTCTCTCCAGACAAGATCATGGAAGGATGGTATAAATTGAAATGCATTTGATTGATAAATGATGTTGTGTCATCATACAGAAAATGTCCTTGTATTAAAAACAAAAGTCTAGCTGTCCATCCAGTATTGCAACAACAGGCAAAAAACCTGTGCCTAGAAAGGCAAATTTTAGGACATGGTAGTGCATCTCTGCTAGCTTAATCTAAGTAGCGTAGGCAAAGGAGAGCAAAGGCAGTGACAGACTCCACCATATGCTAACATGTCCTTAAGACTTTGCACTGCAGTTGCCAGCACAAGCTAAACCTCACATTGCATGCAAGCGCAAAACATGGTAGAAACCTTAAAAAAACTCCTGTTCAGAAAGATCATATGTGAACCTTCTCTGCAGTGTTCATTCCACGACTGCTTGAAAACCTTTGTAATATTTTATTTAATAGTTTATCTTTTATTGTAATAGTTTTTATTGCAAACAATAAGAAGAAATCCTTTATGATCACCAGAGTTGGTCATCTATCTATCTGGTCATTTATCTCATCAGTGTGGCAAACACCCATTAAATGCTTCAAATAAAGGAGGGAGGCAAGCAGGATGCAAAGGAAACACTGCACCTGTCTGAGCAGTGGTTTGCATCTAAAATATTAAATGTTGCCTGTGACCAATCAACATTAGCATTAGAGGAAAGCCACCTATAGGTAGAGACAGTTTTTATTTGCTCCTTGCAGGTTTGAAGTGGGGGTTGGCTTTTTAATTGTTTTTTCACAGTTGGATTTTCCAGTAGCAATTTTAATCACAACCCTTAGGCATTAGAAAACAATTGGATACAGGGTTGAGAAAATACATCCATTCATCTAGACATTGTCAAAATATCTTGGTTTGATCCTATAAAGACAGGTAACAATATTCAAGCCTTGAAATTGTTTATGAAGTAATCAGCATTTGATTTATTCTGTTCAGGTTTTAATTATGTACCGTGTGACGTCCTGAGAGGACACTACCAGTATAGCTGTCAGATGGAAAGTAATTTGCTAGTAGATGACCACATACTTCATGAATTATACATGAAACTTTGTCTCACGGTGACTGTTGCTAAAAGACTCTTTCATCACTCTTACGTTTAAACAAACCACAATAGTTTTTAAATAAGTCTGATCAGCAGTAAGATTATGATAAAGTGCTAAGAATGACTTCTAAAATAGTATTTGAGGCACATTTCATATTGATGTGTTTTGCTGCAATTTGGGTCACGTTCCTCTGCTCTTGTTAGCAGAATGATGGGCAGACCATTGCATTCACTTTCAAATACAACACTGATAGCTGGATTTACATTTCTTTTTAAGACTCAGTTTTTGCAAACAAGCCTTAGATTTCAGACATAATTCTGTTATTCAAATGGGAGAAGAGTTTGATAGCTATGCTAATCACTTTTATCTGAGAAAACATAACTAATAGCTTGGTTTACATTTGCCTGCATTTATGAGCATAATTTTAGCACATAATTTTATTGCACTATAAAACATAATACTGCATTAGTCTGCTCTTAAAAAAAAGTTACCTAAGAGTGATTTGCACTTAAACCTTCACACTACATTTAAATAACAGTATCATTTTAAAATTTTGACCTTTTAAAATCAATTTTTTTAAAAAAAATCTCATATAACAATTAATCCTACAAAGCTATTTTCTGTAGAGATAATATTCAGTGAATGTATTTAAGGTAGTCAAAGACACATTGATCACAGGACTCTTTTGAGTCAGTTATTCTCATGTATAAATTGGACTGAATTAAGATAATTTGTTCTTACATCGCATCAAAAGAATCTCTTAAAGTTCTCCATTGCTGTATACATTAACAAATTATGTGGAAGAAAAGAGGAATGATCCACACAATCTTTTTTTTTTTTTATTCAGTGTTTCCAGCACTGGAAACTGAAAAGGAAAGAATGCCTTATATTTTAAGAGGGTCAGTTATTACTTTCAGTGGCACATAAACATAAAGAAAATATGCTCAAAAGAGCTCCATTTTGTAGGATTGTACTTAACATTTCCTCTTGGAATAGTCATAGCTAATAAAGATATCAGAACTATTTTCCAGGACACAACTATGCCAACTGACACAATATAGTGATCTTATTCTTAATAATACTTTGTACATACGTAGCATGTTTCCTCTCAGAATTTGAAAATACATTTACAAATTTAACCTTACCATTCCCTTGGAGGCAAAAAAAGCAAGGTACAGAAATGCTAGACTCCCTGTGATACCAAGAAACTATCTATGACAGAACCTGGATTTTCATGCAGCTCTCATTTTCTAGCTAGTCAAAGACCTCTTCTAAGAAAGCTCTTAAAGAGTCAACCATTGGTCTTGTAATTGCCTGCAGCATGCAATGCATTTTATCCCTCACCAAGCCCTTTCTCCCCCACAATGGGTTTTCTTCTGCAGTATGGACTATTACCAAACTAATATCCCTGTTCCTACAAACAGATATCCAGGTTAACCTTAGCTATACAAGTAAGTCCACATGCTTTGTATCTTAAAGGTAAACACAGGCATATTAAGGGGATATTTTGTCTTCCCTAATATTACAGAAAAATTGTTTTGAAATGGCTTGCTTGCTTACTAACTGCAAATTAAATTACAGTACTAAGCTATATTTTTGGTACTTGGTTTAATAAAGTTTTTTTATTTGTTCTTTGATTTTACAGGATCTTGGTGCTCATGGAATACTTTGTATGATATATTGCATTAACTGTAATACTAATATGTGTCAATTGTAGAGTTATTCCATGACATTTACAGACTCTTGTCAGATTGAGACATTCAGAAATATGCATGTCAAAATGACCACTAAACAGAACCTTTTCATGTTGTACTGTAGCGCCATGAATTCACAGTAAGGACAACAGGGAAGATTTGGACATACTATTTTAGTTTAAGAATAAGGCCTTCTCCCAAGCAGAATCAGAGAAGTTAAAACACTAAGAATTTCTAACCCAGAAAATATAAGCTGTAAATTGAAAACAACACATGCAAATGCAGCTTTCAATTCATTTCAGTAAAAAACACTGCCAAATCTCAATTTTATGTACATCTTCACTGCTTCTGAAGAGAGATACTGTGGCCTAGCTGTAGATGTCCAAAACAAAACCACTTAGATCCTGCTAATTGTCGATTCAGCCTATATTGCTATGGAATATGGCACTCGCTGGTCATGTTTCTGCCTCCGTCAACTGTAGAGTTCAATTAGACTAGTTATTTAATTTAAGTCATATCAAGTAAGGTGAACTCCACCAATCTTTTCCTTTAAAAATGCAGTTTCTTGATCACATCATTTCACAAGAATCCTTTTTTCTATTTTTTTTTTGGAAGAACATAAAGTTCATAGCCTCATAGTTATGAAAAAAGACTTGAAAACATGACCAAAAGTCAATTAACCAGCACAGAATGAAGAAAGCCTATAGAAAGGAACACAAATAAATAATTTAAATAAAAATACATAATTCTAAGCTCATGCTATGATTTCTGGCATTCAAATCCAAATACCTGGAATGCTAAATCTTATTTCAAATCTGTTACTCCTAATAATGTCAAAACTGTGCAAGGCAGGTGAAGAATAGCCTTGAGTATGACAGCACAGGTTAAAAAGTGTTGAGCAGGACAGCAGGAAATTGATATTTTCAGTAGCACAGAGGTGAAAGAACTAAAAGGTTTTCTCTCCCTACAGTAGCATGAAATTCTCTAAAAACTTCAAGATAGTGCAAAGTAACTTTTAAATTCGTATGGGTGTGTGTGGTGTAAAGATTTCTTTCTGGTCCTTTCTCTTCACTGTTACACCTGCAGGAAGGGAGGAAAAATGGAGTAAAAATCCTATTCCTATGAACCAATGTTCTTCCCCCCACAAAACTGGCTGCAGAGTGCAGTTAGACTGTTGGTGGAACAACCTCTCTGCAGTGAAGAATTTCTTCTGCTACATAACAAAGCAGCATACAGAATTTGTCCTTATGCACAACATGCTAGGCAGAATTGTGATGGTTTCCATGTACATTTGATGTGAGAGGACACTGGGACTCAGTTACTGTTTTTACACAAATTTCATATTCCTTCACATCTCATACTAGATATTTAGTATGTAAGAATAAAACCGTAGCCTTTTCCTTCTATGGCCAGACTGTGGTGGTCAATGTGGTTAATGACCTCAAGCACAAGGGCACCATTAAATCTTCCAGCAACAGAAAAGGCATAATGAAAAAGCTAATGTCCAGAAGAAGGGCTCACTTACAGATACTTACACCAAACATATCTTTTACATACATATATATACACACACCACATATATTATAAGGTATATAGACTGTATTTTTATTTTATATATATATATATATATATATACACACAAACACACACACCCCTTTGAATTCCTGAAAATTCATGCACAAAAAGATCCTTTTACTTCAGAAAAACGTCAGCTTTAAGTCAATGTTTCCTCATCCATATAAAAAGGAATGACCGAGTTTTTTAGATGGGGAAGGTTTGTTGACACCAGTATACACCCACTTTTGAGTTGTTGGACACCTGTTATTCACCTACCACCCCAAAGAATTACTCCTGGAAAACAGGGTAGGGGAGTCACATACATCAGCAGAAAGTCATGAAATTTCAATTCAAGATTGATGTTCCAGTGTTAATTCACATCACTGTGTGCACCGTGAAGTGGTGTTGAGGGGATTACAGTGGGAAAAAAGCCAGAAATTAGGGCAGAGTATCATCCTTAAATTTTAGTTCCCTAGCTGTCTTTAACTTAAGCGAGTCCTGTACCAATTCCAAAGTCAACAAAATTGCACTTGCTCTGTGCTGTGACTGACATTGCCTCCATATGTCATTAAAAATTAGCTTTATTTCCTTGGGTATTTTATTTGATTGAAGGCTGAATTCCTTGAAAAATGGAAATGATCATTTTCTTCAGTACACCATCTTCAGTGAACAATGCTTCACACAGCTACTATCTTTCAGCACCATTGGCTTTTTAAAATATCCATAATTATATGTCTAAATTGGTCATTGTTAATTAACACATTTTCAATTTTTATTACTAATGCTGGAATCCGTATTTAAGGAGCAAGCCAGAAGCAACCTCACCGAGCAATTTCCACAAACATGAATATCAAATTCTTTTAGTTAATTATCACATAAATGGCTTTAAATTGAGAATATTGGTGACACCATTTAGCACTGAAACTATGGGAGTTTAGGGTGGGGGTGGGGCAGACAGCTCTACTTTTTGCATCGTGGAAATCATTAGTTTGGAAACATGGCCTGCTGTTGTAGCCATTTGTTCAAGTCTTTTAAAGGTCTCACTTAACAGTTCCTGGAGAAAATTATTAAAAACCAAAGACTTTCAGTTTCTAGGTCTGAGTCTTAACATTGTCCTCAGTAGGCATTATCTATCTATCACTCTCAAATAGCTTTAACGTATGAACTTGTAATGGGCCAACACTTTACTAAAACGAGGATCAGAAGCATAATAAATTAACTTAGTGCTGACTGATATTTGGAGAAGTCAAATGTCAATGCCCCAAATAATTACAGTTTCACACTCATATTCACCTGAGAAAATAAAATTATTCTATTCTATGAACATGAAAGATGAGGCATAAGGTTATAAAAGACTGGCAGCAAGATTACACAGGAAGTCTGTATCAGATTTGGGAGCAAAGCCTCAACTGAAGTGAAGATTCCAGAAACATATTCATCTTGGGGGAGGGGGGAAGGGTGTGCATTTGTCCATTTAATTTTTTTTTTTCCCAAGTCATCTCCTAGATTAATTTTTGTGTAACATTTTTATAACTTAAAATAATCAGACTCTTTAAGATAATAAAACCAGCATGTTTTCTGTCACTCTGATTTTCTCCTAGACTCAATTTTGTAACTGTGATAAAAACTTTCAGAAACTCTGAACTTCAAAATGGATGCATTGCTAGACCTTGAACATAACAGCATGATATAATATCGACAGAATAATATCTAGCTAAGTAGCTGTTCACTTAGCAGTTAATAGTTCATTCATTTCTATAAGAACTAGGTTCATGTCCAGATGATGATGAAGCTTCCAGTCAGAGAAAAGTGAATAGCAGCTGGAGCATAATAAGAATGTAAGAAAATTAGAGAAAAAGGAAATTAGGAAAGCCATTTTGTCCATGACGGGCCATCTAATTATTTCCTAAATGGGAAAATGCTTTTGCCTTACCTGGTTGGCCACTGTGCACATTCAGCATGAAAAATGCTTCCTGACATCTGTTCTGAATTTTCATCTTATTTCCATGTATGTTCCTTTGTCCTGTCACTTGTGTCAGCCTGCAAACAACAACATGAAATGACAGGTTCTAATCACTTAAATATTGAAAATTGTCCTTTTTCTTTCTTTTTTTTTAAAGAAAAGGTTTCGATAGCATACTGTTTCCTCTATCTCAGTTAAGTGTCTTCTAATTGCTGTCATGTCACAAAGTTCAGTAACACAGAACCAAACAGAGGTTTCTAACTGAGAAAGTGTGGGCTGCAAGACAAAAAGAGTGAAATTCAGATTTCCAGAGTGTAAATTGGGCTCACTGGAAACACTGATTACCCTCCCCTTTCCACCAGACAAAACACTTTCTAGCATGAATGCTTATTTGTGGGTCTGTCCTGCATTTCTAAAATGCCCATTGCTATTATTACTATCACTCTTCTGGCACTGACACAAAGAGATTACATAGCCTGAAAAGAGGCTGAAATTGCAGGAGAACCTCAGGATAAGTCTCATGAGTTAAAGTCTTTCTGCATTAACTCCATACTAACACAGGCCAATGCCAGCAGGCAAGACAGTGATGCCTTCAAAAACCTCAGAGCTCCACTGTAGGATGTATGTGCCTGGTTTGGTTCATATCCCTGGGAGAATCTAGAGACTGAAAGAAGCTAACAAGCACATGGATTATTCCCAGTGTTTTAAAATAGATAGGATTCCAAATATTGGTCATTTCTGTGACAAGAAAATAAGGTTTGCAAAGTTGCCAATCAGTCTGCTTTGAAGACTCTCTTGAGCCTCTCGTCAGATGTACCATAAAGAGAGCAAGGCTCAAATATCTACACCATCTTCCCAGGCTCAGGCAATTAGATTTGAAGTCCATGCTAATATATGGATATATAGATAATGGAATTCAACAGCCACATTCCCATACAAAGACAAGGATTAAATGAGCAAGTATTTTTACTGAACTGAGACTGGCATGCAGGTCAACTTGCCGTAACGTTTCATCAAGAAACTCAAGATAAGCCTGCTGAACCTTGGGTAAGGTAAGGGTTTGGTTCCAGCCTTTTTTTTCCCCTTCACAAAAAGGCTAAATAAACTTAACATGAGACCTGGTGACTAGTACCAATTTCAGATAATCTAGTTGGTTGCAAAGTAGTCATTAAAACATTTATATTGTTCTCTGATATAAGCCTATACAATATATGCTATTTGCTAATCTCACAAGTTAAATCCACATAAGCATCTCTAGGCCTGATTTAATGAAAATTAAGTTTCACACACAGTATATAAATTATCTTCTGCCCAGCAGCTGACAGCATCATTATTTTACTTCCCACAAATGAAATACGGGTATCTGGAAGGTTTCTTTTTTTAATCTGTAAGAAAACCAATGTAATGTTTGTAGCTGGAATTTGCATCTAGCGTAACAACAGCTATCATTGTGCTGCTCTGCCACACTGAGAAGTGCATCTGAAGCAGGCTTAGAGTTCTCCTTTCATCTTCTCCTTGCATCCTCTCCAACTGTAAGTCTTAGGCCCCAATCCTGAGGAAAGATTTGTGCTAACTGATCTCTTCACCCTCATATAAAGTCCCACAGAGGTCCGTAGAGTGCACGTATCTCTCAGTTTGAGTTTATTACTGAAGAAGGCCATAGTGAGGGTTTTTCTCCTCTACCACAGCTGGTCCATGTTTTCCAGTAAGTTTAGTAGTCAAACTTGCAGGTTTTCACTTACTACAACTTCAGGCCTGACAGAAATTAATTTATTCTTAAATGTCAGGTATAAAATGATCAGCACCGCAAGAAATGCCCTCTCTCTCTGTTGTTGCAGAGTTGGCAGGATGCATTATGGAACTGTTGCTGCTGCAGCAATAGTCCATACAAGTTTAACCAGCAACATTACATATTGGGCACAGCTGGAGGCCCCATCTGATGATCTGATCTACTGTGGATAGATGTATATTTCTCTAAATACATGAAGACATTAAGGCTCAAAGACTTGAAGGCTTTTTGGTTTGTTTCCTTTTAATGCCTAGTATAGGGGATCCTTTGGCAAGAGTTTGTGCAGCTGAAACTGGTGATGCAGAAAGACATATGATCAGAAAGCAAAGTAGGAAGGTTGACTCATGAGCTGATTTCCGAGAGCAGCTAAGGTGTGCTAAAATGCATTAATTTCAAAACTAGGTAGGCTTTACATAAACTGCCTGAACTGCTTAGGTTGCTTAATTATTAACTGCTTTAATAATTTCTCATTATTAAAAGACAGAATGTTTATTTAACTTCATATTATTTCACCATTTACTGCTAAACAGCATGGACAAAGCATAGCTTTGACCCAGCTCTAAACGGAATTGAACTTCTCCATTTTTTAGTTTGATCCAAAGCCTACTGAATTCAGTAGCTGATTTTTCAAAAACCTGAGTTTTGGATCAGGCCCTATAAGATGAAACTATGTTCTTTTTATTCTTCACTATATCGTATTTTTTGAATGATCTTTTAGTGGTTCATTCAGGAAGGAGCCATTTCTCAGCAGAGGAAAGGACAAGGGAAACAGTTTCATTAAATGCAAAATCAACCTAAGTCTTTGATGCAGGCTTCACTTTTGTCATGAATTCACACATTTGTAGAGCACAGTCCCCAGAGAACAAAAATAAAAGGTGTCTAAGTTGCTGCTGAGTTAGGGCTTTAGTCATAAAAATAATACTGTGAAAAATTTAGTCTGTAGGTAACAATGAAAAGTTAACACAAATGGTCATTGACTTCATTATAGAACTCTTTGGCAACAACTTTTCCAGACTCATGTTAAGCCTTGAGAGAGAAACGTTTCAGCACAGAACCACTTAATCATTTATATGAATGAAAATGAGTGCAAACAGAATGCTGAGATGGCTTTAAGATCACCTCTTTTTTCTTGCACGGAATACCCACTATAATTACATTTTGCTTGTCAGTTCATAAATTTTGCTTATTACAAAACGGGCATTATTGATTGCTTTTTAAAAGTACTAAAACTAAGCTAAGAGCAGTAGATCTCTCAGCAAATTCAAAACATACTATCTTCCAAACTAATCACTGGCAAAGGGACTGTGGAAAAACTATCCAAGTTTATTGTAAGCCTAATGCAAAAAATTGAAGTTACCATGAGTTTTAGGTTAGTAACTTGGCTTTGAGTTTAGCATGTTTTAAGCCACAATGAAAAAAAAGATAAACTTATTTGGCAAAGACAGACACTTTTAAAGCCAACATCCTGTAATTGTTTCCTCATTTGGCCTGGCAGCTTAAACAAGAAGAAAAAGAAAAAAGAAAAAAGGAAAAGGAAAAAAGAAAAAAGAAAAAAAAGACAAGAAAAAAGGAGATAGAGGGAAAGGGGAAGGGAAAGGAGAGGGCAAGGGAGAGGGGAAAGAAAATAGAAAAATGGCAAAATATTTTAAGAAAGAAAAAAATGGAGGGGAACAAAGAAATCAAGGTATTTGTCTCATATGTAGTAAATGAATATATAAATTACCTATTTGCTCCTTTTGTTCCCCTCTTAGGTAGCATTCAACAAAATGAAATGAAGGAAACTCACTAGTCTTGTGGGAAAAAGCCTGAATTTAAAGTTTTCTTGGTTTGAATTAGTGCAAACAGTGGATACTCTACTAACACAGTTGACCCTAGCAATGCAGAAGAGCCAAAGCGATAGCAGACAGCGTAAGAGGACTCGGCCTTTTTGAGATCAGTTGATTAAACATCTCCAAGTGAGATTAATACACACCGGGAATATCCTTATTTAGAACCAGTAAGAAATAAAAGAGATCAGGAGGGATTTAGAGCTGCCATTCTCATTAAAATAAGGTTAGAGGCTGACAGCTACACATAGTTATAGGAGAGGGAGGGGAAATCTTACGAAGAAGAAACTAACAATGTTTGCTATTGGATTAAATCTAAGCAATCTCTGAGCATACTCAAACTTTTACTTCTTTTACTGCTGTATTGTTGCCAGTCCTGAGCTAGTACTGAAAAAAACCTGTGAGGTAGCTACTGATCTGGCTGGGAAACAATGTCCTATTCAAAGTTAGTATCTGTTCTAAGTATCAAGCAACAAAATTAACTGTCCTCTGTAAAGAGGGGGAAAAAAGAGAACATTTATGTCAATGTCAAGCCAGGAAAGCAATTTTGTATTAACCTAAGAAGTTAACAAAATAGAATACATAAAAGTACTTTTAAAGTGGAAATAATTTAAGAACCTTCTAAATATCTTAACAGTGCACTTGGCTACGCTTGGATTTAGGAAGCAATATTTTACTGCAGCAGTAGATTTTTTTACAGCTTTAAATCCAAAGACAGGGCTGTACTCCATCAAGAAATGACAACAGCAAACTTAATGCCACTGTGAAAGTATCAAATGAAATTTGGCAGTATTCAGAAAATGGCCAGATAATAAGGCTGTGACTCAACAGGTTTGATGAGGGCAGCTCTGTTCAGAACAGTTGCATTTATGAAGCCATAGACACATGGTCCCAGTGTCAGTTGAGTGACACCTGGAAAAGCCTTTGGTCACCAAGCTTTAGAGACACCAGAGCAAATTCTATGCAATTATCTGTGAAACCTATTACAAGAGCAAAATGTATGCAAAATGCCTTTGCAGCATCAGTCAGGGGAAGGAAAGAAAAAGAATAAGAAAAGGAAGACTTGGGCTCACACTACTGTCCTGTGCACTGTTCTGGTGATCTAAAGAGACTACCAAGGTAGCATTACAAGGCAACAGATAACTGTGTAATAAAGATAAATGATCTGCTGATATACCAGAATCAGAAATAAACTCTCCATATTTTCCACATTAGCAATTCAAGAACAGAAAATTACTAATATGTAGCCTAATAAGAATCCTAATTTTCTCAGGATACACCATGAACTGTATCTGGACTGAGAATAAGGACTGCCTTAGAAATAAACAGCAGGAATATGTCAGGAGGCAGGTCCAGGTCTGCTTCTTTGTGGATTGTGTGCCTGAATTTCCTTTTCTTGGCAACTAAGGCACAGGGGACAGGAACTCACATGTGCCCAGAAAGCTCAAGAGTCCAGAGATCTGTCCCTTCCTTTGCCTCTGACTCAGCACCTGCCCTCAAGGGGACAGGGGTAGTAGAATGGGAGAAGAGATCAGTCTTCCCAGCTACTCAGTTTTGTCCCCTGTGAAGACCCTTCAGCTACAGAGTGACAGCCAAAGCAAACTGGAAATTTAACTAGCTTTTTACGTACTTTGGGGCATCAAACTAGAGCAAAGAGTTGTCAGACCTTTGGGATATCCACCGAGTTGCCTCTTGACAAAGTATATGGGCCAGATTCATTGATAAGCTGTTGCAGCATGTAGCTGGAAAGTAGCCTGCTCTTCGGCCAGCGTTGTGGCCAAAGGATATATTAAGTAAGGTTGTTGCCCAAACTGGTAGTTCAAGCTTTCATACAAATTGGTATTTTCTATTATTCCACATGGTGTCTACCTGTCTTACAATTATGATATACAATCACATCTTCTATAATAGTTCTCCATCTTGCACCATATCAAATACTAATTCCAATAAGATTAGATCTACCAGTGTTGGTTTTTTAGTCTGGGACATCAGTTAAATCACCAAAGAAAGGTGCAAGATTAGCCTGTTGCCATCCCATTTTCTATTAATATTGTTAACTAACCTTTCCTTAAAACTTTGTGCATACCAGCATAGTAGATTTAGAGGTCTGTACATGCTCCAAAGACTTTCACCAACATCTTAAATACTGTGTTTGTTATTCTCCAGCCATCTGGTGCCATTCACAGGTGTATTAAAAGCCCTTGAAACAAGACCTGCAGCTTTATTTCTTTCAGTGTTCTATACTGAAGAATATCTAGTTCCTCCAGTCTAAGCATATTCAGCTGTAAACTGAATATGTTTACAGCTTCCACTTTTTCCACTTTTAGTTCCACTTTTAGTTCCACTTTTAGTTCCACCTTGGTTAATTTCCATACTATTATTCCTTAGTCATTTGATAAATCCTGTTATAAACTTGATAAATCCTGTTATAAACAGGATATGATATTAGATTACATTATTGTAGGAATTTCTGATAATTATGCAGCCATTAATTACATTCTGCAAAATGTTATCTAAAAGAATTTTGTAAGATACCAGAAGAGACCTGAAACAGCTTTGCTGCAAACAGTGAGAAAAACACCACAAGACCTTTTGTCTTCTTGAGCGTCACCTGCCAACAGAACAAATTCCTCTGTTACTCAGGTAAGTGAAGCTTAGACTGCCAATACTACAAGGACCTACACCATCCAGCAAATGGGTCATAACTGCAGTAGTTCTCTGGTTATGTTTTGCATAAGTACATCTATGTATCAGACATCTTCATCTGCCTACAGCTATCCCATCGCATAATTGTGCTCAAGTCAGTACAGTTTGGGAGACTCTAGGCAACATATATTCATAATGTTCTTTGTTGCTTAGAATATAGCAGAGGGGTGTGGTTTTTTACTTGAGGACAGTACAAGATTATTTAGTTGTATACAGAGATGAATCTTGTTACAGCTTCATTGTTACTAGCTTGGTTAAAATAGAGTATATTCATACATTCAAATACTTAATGTGAAGTCAGCACGTTAATTCTGTGGTGTACATAGGATCTTATGCCATTCCCAAATTATATTATTTACAAAGATCTGCTGTTCTTTGACTGTGTTGAAAACCCAAAACATTTTGAATGTCAGCCCCAACCTCTTTCACAACACTTTTCCAACACACATTTATGAGGTTTTATAGGCTATTTTGTGTTTCAATAGAGAGGCTTAGTAGAATTAGCTATGTTATATTTAATTACAAAGCTGATAACCTCAGAGGACTCATCTGTGCAAAAGTTTATCTCATAAGTAAATCCCACAAAGTGTATCAAGGAAATACCAGGTCACACTAATATGTTTAGTAACTTTGACTAAAAAAAGTACAAATACTTGACAGTAAAAAAACCTGAAAGCTAGAAAATAACTCCTTTCACAAAAAAAAAGATCCACCTCCTCCCTTTTGAGGATCTTCTTGATAAAGAAGTCTGTTCTTAACTGAGAAGATAGCTGACTAGATGAAAATCTAGGCATTGGCCTCTGGATAAGCAGAATGAAACATGCAGGAATTTGTTAAGTCTGTGGGGTTTTATCACTGAGTTTTGAAGTCAGAAGTCAAAGATGGAAATCCTCTTCTTGAAAAAGGTAGAGTATGGACAAGAAAAAGCAATAGTAAACACCACGCCAGAAAGAGAGTGTGATGTCATCAAGCTGTCTAAGAAGGCCTGTAGGATTTCCCATGGAACAGGATTGAATGCCAAGACTTAATGCAGTTTGTAAAAAAATCTATGGTAACCCCCAAGCAGAACTAAAAATCCAGTAAATAAACTGATGAGAAAGGGATTCAGCTTGGCAGTAATTGAAACTCTATTGCCCTGCTAGTAAAACAGAAATAAAAATACCTTACAAGGAAAAAGAAAAATCTTACCAGAGTGTATATTTTGACAGTTTGCTACGATACTTTAAAGCAGTCAGGCTACTCTGCTGGGAGACGGTGTCCCATTGAAAAGGAATCGCAGTGTTCCACCATGACAAAATCGCTAAACTTTCTGGGAAGATACTGGTTTTGCTGTTTCAAGGAGTGTTGAACTGAATTCCCATAAACTGGAGTGGAATAAGAGCTGGTCTAATTCATGGTTCCAGAATATGCTCTGCTTGGAACAGAACACAGGGATAACAGGGCTCAGTTCTCGGGCTGGTGAAAGGTTGCTCCGGTTGACAGATTATGTTAACAGCTTCTGTGCTGGGAGTTTGGCAAAAGGCTTTAGGGAAACTGTCTCTTTGCTTTCATTCATATTTTATATATGTTGTATATACACACAGAGAATGCTGCATGTATTAGCCTTTAATTTTCTGTCACAATCATGGTCATCACACTATGTATGTGAGTAGTCATGGCTAAGAAGAGATATTTCAGATCTTATTTAATAGTCTCCATTCTTATATTCTGGCAAGGAGATCTGAGGAACATTACCTTAAAATGTTAAGCAGTGTTCCCTCTCATACAGCAGATACCACTTCCAGTGCAAATACATGTGCTTACAAGTTTAATGTTAGCTGTCAGTAGGTACTCAAGCATGAAAAGTTAACATTTGCTTTCTATCAGGATTCACGTGACCAGTGCTCAGTGGCTTGAGTGTCGGAGAAAAGCGAGCACAGAAGGTCCTTGACACCACAGTAATAAAGCTTTTAATTTTAAAATAAAACTTTACAGATGTTTTGGCATCTCCCCAACACAATTTAAAGAAAATAACAACAAAACCAAGCAAATAGGTAGGTAGTTAACTAATTAGAAATGTTTTTCAGTTGCACCTCAGTTCAAAGCTTACTCATCTGGTAGTTGACTGAAAGCCAGAAATAGCTGATGTTGCAAACTGTGACACTGAGGACATTGCTCAGTAGCAGTCGCCCTAGAAAATCTGGAAGGATCCAAGGCTCATTCTATACTTGTTTACAACAGCAGAATTTTTGGAGTATATAAAAACAACTGGGTGATCCAACAGATGGGTGATCCAGTGTGGATTCAAAAGTTTCCTTCCATCATTCACAAATATATCCAATGTCAGATCCAATCTAACATTTAAGCCACAGAAACCTGAAATAAATCCACATGTTGAACCAGCTTTCCTTTTCAATTGCTTAGAAATTTTTTATATTGCAAACTATTGAAAAAAGTTTTAACTTCTCAAACTGAATGTAAGAAGTTTTCGAAGTTCCAAAATGTTAAAAATTCAAAAAGGCATTCCGGGTTAAACTGCCAGCCAAATGTAAAATGAAGGACTGTGAGCTGCCTACAAGTACTCAACTGGAAGTCTGAGAAGTTACAGTTAATAGAGTTATACAAACATTAGCTCAGTAGCGGTCAAAAAAAGGAAATGAAAGGTTAGGAATGTTGGAGCTGAAAGGGTAGTGGTCAGTACTTCAAAGCCTAATGGCAGCTGATTACAAGGAACATTCCTCAGGGGCTACTACTTGGACAATATTGTTTAGCATCTTCATCAGTGACTAACTCAAAAACAGAGCTCACCCTTGCCAGCTTCAGAGATGACACCACACTGTGGGGAGCAGTTGATATACTGGAAAGCAGGGCTGCCATTCAGGGACACCTCAAAAAGCTCAAGGAATGGGCCAACATAAGCCTCAGAAAATTGAAAGACAATGCAAATTCTGGAAGAAATACTCCATGCAAAAATACAGGCTAGGAACCATTTGACTAGGAATCAGCTCTGCAGAAAGGGAATTAGCTGTCAAGTTTAAATGAGTTCCTGTGGCAAAGGTGGTCAACCACGTACTGGTCTGCATTAGCAAGAATGTAGCCAGCAGGTCAAGGGAAGGTGCTCAGCGCTTGAGAGGCTACACCTGGAGTACTGTGTCCAGTTTTTGGCACTCCAGTATGAGAGAGATTAACAAACTCCTGAGAGTCCAGAAGAAGGGCCCTAATATGGTTAGGAGCTGGAGCAAATGATATAGAAGAGGCTGAAGGAACAGTATTTAGCCAGAAGAGAAGGCTAGGGTGGGATCTAATTGCAGTCTTCCATTACCTAAAAACAGGTCATCGAGAAGAGAATCAAACTCTTCCCCAAGCAAATGGATGAGATGCAATAGTTACAAGCTGCAAGAATGGAAATTAATGTTAGATATGAAGAAAAAAAAAATAATGCAGTGGTTGCAGTTAAGCACTGGAACAGGCACCCAGAGTGCCTGTGGAATCTCTGTCTCAGGAAATTTTCACAACTCAGCTGGATAAGGCCCAGAACAACCTGATTTAACTTTGAAGTTAGCCCAGCCTTGAGCAGGAGGTTGGACTGGATGACTCCAGATGTCCCTTCCAACCTAAGTTTTTCTGCAGTTATATGAACTAGCAAGAAAAGACAAGTGACCACATTAAAAATATCATTACTCCACCATATAAATTCATTGTTTACTTATTCCTCAACTACAGTGTGCTGTTTGGCTCCCAATCTCAAAAAGGACATTTTAGAACTTGAAATAGTTCCTTCCATATAGAAAGTCACATTAGGACTCTTCAGCCTGAAAGACAGTGCTTAGAAGGTAGTATGATAAGGTTACAGCATCTTGAGTGGCATGGAAAAAAGCGGATAGGAATAATTTGTTCACTTTTTCCCAGTACAAGTATGAGGGACTAGCAAACCAAGCTAGAAAAATGAAGTTTAAAAGAAAAAAAAACAACAAAAAAAACCCAAAACAAAAGGTGGTTCTTCATACAATGGATGGTAGACCAGTTGAATGTTTTTCAAGCAAGGGTACACCAGCACCTTACACTTAAAAAAAGAAATACACTACTAAACAAACATACAACATGAGGCTCAGGAATTCTGAGCTGAAAAATAGAGGCTAGGAGAAAGCTGAGTTAGAAATATCATATAAATTTTTCCTGTTCTTATTCTATGCTGGGGCTTATAACCACCGTTGAATAAAGGATATGAGGCGAGATAGATCCTTAGCCCTAATCAGTGCTGTCATTCTTATGGTAATGTCTTGCAAGGTTCCTAACCCTGTGTTAGCCATCCAATCATAGCTCTGCAACTTTTGAGTTTTAGTCATCAATAAAAAGCATTATTTTCATATGATGGTCAGGGTCCTTTGAGTTCTTTATGAGAGATTCCAGTAACATACATGCATGGCAGCTGGATATCTTACAAAGAACCTATGACACAGGTAGTATTTTGGTACCATGTTCTGTGATATCAGACCATATCATTTATTTAGATAAATATTTTTATATGATAGAAACATACAGAAAAGAATGTGAAACACCAGAAAATGCAGCCACATGAATAAATTTGATAGAGATATGCTGATCTATATGAGACAGAGATCCATCTGAGCCATGGTTTAGATCAATAAACCCACCACTGATTTACAGTAGATGCTCTGCCACAGCAGTAAAAATTACAATAGAGTGTGTACCCAACAAACCTTGTAGATACACAGATGATGAAACACGATTAAACACATGAAGCAAGTCAAAAAGATCACACCGAGTACTGAATGTATGCAAAACCAGAGCTCATGTCAGTTGTGTTAATATACAACTGTTGCCACTTTTATTTTACGTTATAGTGTGATCAGGCGAAGTTGTTTGTTATAGATGAATAGAGTTGATTATCGTTGATTACAGATGCACTAATTAACTCAGTTTTATTTGTTCCAAAACTCTATTAATAATCAATTCCAAAAGATTTGGGCAGCCATGTGCAATTTGACATAGTTTTAATCACCATCAGAGCAAAATGTAGCAGTCCCTTCAGAGAATAATGAAGAGACAGAAAAAAAAAAACAAGAAAAACAAACCTTTGGCAGAGAACGAGTATACCGAAAATAGGCCACTTTTCAATCTAAGCAGCTTGCTAATCACCTTAACCATCCTCACAATTTAGACAATGAGGATTTAGAGTTCAGCCCATAAAACAATGTTTAAATGAGAGGTGCAAAATTGTGCCAGAGCTCTTTTATATATGAGCCAGGGAGGCCATGCTTGTGCTTTGTAGAAAAAAATATTTAAAACTTGCCCAGATGTATACTGTTCTGGTTTAAGTGAGCAAAAGTTGCCATTGAGAATCAATCATAAGTCTGGAAACACCTTTTCTTCATCCATAAAAGGATCAACAACATAGGCACAGTTAGGAGTTAAACAGGGAATGATTACTTTGCTGTTATATGGTAGTTAGGGTTATGCCAGCATTTACTTTTCAAACACTCATGAGCCAGAGACTTACAATAGAGCTATAAACATTCTCTCTAACCTGAGACTAAGTCCTATCTTGAGATCTCATCTCTTTCACCATTTCTGGAGAAACACACACAAAAACTATTCAGTTATGCATGTCTGAAGAGAAAAAGAAGTCTGTTGCACTAAAAAGCTTTTAAAGATTTTTATCTCAAAAAAAAAAAAATAGTTCTGGCATGAAAAAAGGTCCTTGGCAAGACATTAGTCCATAGTCTGCTCTACTATCTGTTAGCGTTTCCAAAGAGAAGCAAACAGTCTAGTCAAGCTACTGAGATTTCTACAATTGCAGTAACATTTTCCTCTCAAAACTTCCAGGGGGATTTCACAACCTAGGGTAGACATAGTAATTTATTACTCTCAAAAATGACTTTTTTTTTTTTTAACTGCCTGTGCAGAGATGTGCATGTACACTCATTTCCACTCCATCAAACCTAGGTATTCTGTCCCAGAATTTTGCAAACCAGATAAGGTTTGACCTAGTGTTCATGACAGTATAAGTTCTGAACCAGATATAAATTGAATAAGCTGATCCTGTAAAGATCCTTGAAATAAGTAAATACAAGGAAGGAAATGGCAATGATTTAACTGTATATTTACTGCACGTTGTCTTGATTTGTTTTTCACACTAGTTTGACCCAGGTATAACTCTAGGTACTGCAACAGATCTGCACTAGGCCTTGTGAAGTCAACTCTGCTTCTACAGTACCCTTTTATTCTCCAGGTTATCACATGGGAGAAACAAAACACAATGAAATAAAACACCATGCAAAATCCTCTCATCTCTCAGTCACCTACAGGACCATGTCCTCAATCTGATGACCTCTATTTAAAGTACATCTTCTTTAATAGAATCACATCAAAATAAAAGAAAGTACACAAGAGACAATAAGCAGTAAATGCAGCTGATGTTAAGCTATTAATGGGACACAAGGCTGAAGAATCTCACTAAATAAACAGCAAGAATGAGACCCAATGCCCAGAGAACTTAATGGGTAAAACCACATGGAAGATATGGAAGGCACAGAAACATGTGTCTACTGGATGACTTAACTAAGTTACCTCTCTTTAATAATGAAAGTAACTTCGAGTATGGAGCAGGCTGCTTCTGCAAGAGACCTCACTAAGTCTGTCTGTCGTTTCACGTGTCTAACCTCTCCCTAAGCTATGCCCCTTCATCCACTTCCTTCATTCACAGCTGAGAGGAAAATTAATTATTTGGCAAAGGAACATATGTCTCTGACATTCTGCTTGTCATGTCATTGTCCTTGATGTACAGGATCTTGGGGTTTGGGGAAAGACCTCTGAAATCAGTGAACCCATTCACATTCTTAAGATCAACTATGTATGCACTTTACTGTATAGGGCCATATTATTTAGCACCTTAGAAGATTACATCTGTTTGTCAGAAGCTGCTTTTCCCCTTCAGCCATAGAAGAGGGAGGCAAAATAACACAGAGGATGTAAGATGACAAAAAATGCTCTGGGTTGACTGGAAAAACGTACCTAGACCAATGCATTATGCTTTCAGAAAACACAAACACAAGGTGAAAGCATATTTAGGAAAGAGGTGAGCAACAGGTGCCCCTTCATCTCCAACTGCTATGCATATAAACCACTTAACTTCATTTATGTTCTTTAGAACAGCAACCAGAAGTCCAACAGGTTCTGAAATTCCCACAGAAGGAAACAGAGAACATTCCCAAACATTTTCTTTGCAAATTGGATGCAGAATAATTCTTCTTTTAGTAATGACTGATGTGGGCAGCCCTTGAACTTTCTAGGAGGTGCTAGAAAAAGACCCTGCTACATCTTCATCAAAATTACAGCAAGAAGCATGGCTAAAGAAAACAGGAAACTTTGCTTTCATTGTCATCACTATTCTGTGCCTTTTCACATGAGAGGACAGCACATATGCCTGTGTGACTTCCAGTGGTTCACAGACTTGCTGGCCTAAATCTTTTTCCCAGCCTACAGATGCTAGTCCTTTTTAGTTTCACCCAGTCTTATTGTAATTCTGAGCAGCTGATGGTATGTCCAGCCAGCCCTACAATTTCTGACTACCATTAAAAATTTTACAAGCAAACCAATGTGTGTTTGTTGTGATCCCAGTATTAATGGACTCTGAATTTCATTCAGCCTCTATGAACTATAATAAACAGTAGGAACAAACAGCAACCAACAACACAATGCCTCAGAGACTAAAGAGGAATTTTGAGAAAAAAGCCAAATAGGTGCCAAATATCATTCAGTCACCAAAGAGGAACTGGTGGTCCCTGCGTGGATCAGAGCCTAACCATCCCCAAAATGTAGATGTCACAGAGTTGGAATGCAGCTAATTCAACAGAGAACAGTTTAAAACTGGAAAAGAGAAAGAACACTGTGCCAACAGTGACTGCAGGGCAGTTTAGACAAGCAAATGTAATAACTTGTAAATCTGGCTGGAATACCAGGATGAAATGCCTCAGTGTTCACAGAGAATGCCACAGGATCCACATGGACAGAGTGCCATTAGAGGCCCTGTTTCACATGTGTTCATCACCATACAGAAATGCAGTGAAGAACCGCACACATAATTACTTGCAACCACTCATTTCAGTGATTTGGAATACAAAACATTTACCTAGAAAACTAATAACAATGCACAAACATATGGGTGCATAACCTTATGTCAAACAACTGATTTTTACTGAAGATTTGGTTCATCATTGTACCAATGGTCAGGTTAGAATCTTACATCTTCCCTAGGTAACCTTTCCTTATACTTACTTTGAGTTTCAAAGTTGCTGACAGAATATTCCATGCAAAAGTTGGAAATTAAAGAACTATATTTTTTGTGTTTTTATAAAAATCAAAAAACAGCTTTACAATGAAGGTTACACTTTATCTGTCTGCCACACTGCAGTAGAGGTTATGAGGACTGTCAAATAAACCATCTGATTTCCCCAACCCTCAATAATGGTTTCTTAGACATCCTTGTCTAGCATGCAATAATTCTGTGAAAAATGAACCAAGCATGAATCTTATTTGGGTTACAGATAGGTCTGAATCATTTATAACTGAATTAATTGCTCAAAAGGCTTATGAGCAGCCAATTAGTAATATTTGTATTTGGATCTGCCAGTTGGCCCAGAACTGAAAATGAATATTAGTTTTGACATAAAGACTGTAGTGTTCACGGATAAAAAACATTAAATCAAAATCAAGAATATCCTTGAGAATTACTGTCTTGTATGAAACATGCCTGATAACTGGCCAAATAATTCTATTAGCCAAAACTGCCTAAGATATTTCCCAACTGCTGATTCAAAAACTGATTCTGCATTCCTCATACAACATCCTAAAGTCTTGATTTTTGGTTGCACTCTCTATAAAGTCCTGAAAGAGTGGGAGGAAAGAATGGTGCCACACATGAAACCTGTATAGATGCCAGCAAACTGTTCATTTGTGTCCATTAGATTTCCACATGCTTTTTGAGGACTATATTTTCCCCACTTGCCATTCCACTTTCCACAAGCAGTAAATGAGTCTCAAACTCATTTGGATTATCTTGAGAACTATCAGTAAATTCTGCAAATCACCAGGTAACAAAAGCAGTATAGCAATGCAGTGCATTTGATGTCCTGCAGAAGCATCCTTTCAAAGACTACTAAGGAAAACACACACATTCAGTCATCACTGCTTACAAGGTGGGAACATGGGCTAGGATGTGGCTATACCAGAGATGATAGCTTCCGGAGGGACAGTATCTCTCTTCAGTTATTCTTCTTTCCTCCACATCCTCTTCTCAAGCTGAATGTAGCCCAGCAGAATGGGGCACCAGAGGAAATTTTGCAGTTTCTGGAAAAGGAATGTAGTTTTGATCTTCTTGTATGACTGAACAAAGACTGCTCCCTGGGAACCTTGTATTTCCTTTGACTTGTCATCTTCCCACCACCCAAGTCTGACAAGACTCAGCCCAAAATTAAATATGAGAAGAGAAATAAAGAAATGGAGAAACACAGAAAGAAGCTAACACAAAATAAAAGGGAAAGAATAAAAATTGACAAAAGCATTCAGTACAATCAGAAACCTGTGTGTTAGGCAAGCATCTCTTAAGGAGTTATTCTGTAGCTCCTGGTCAGAATATGTATTTTGTGAGTTATGGCGATTTCTAAATTTTTCACTTAATAGAAAAGTAATTAATTGTATAACATGTCAAGGCACAATTCTGGACTGTCCACAGGCACTCACACCCCTGGACTGTGTGTTTTTCCTCTTTCTTGAATGATTTTTAACAGTGAGCTGTATTTTAAATGTATTCTATGTTCTTCACTACAGACTGTGCTCTCTTTTACGTTACAAACTTGAGGAGAAGTTGTATAGCCAAAGGGGTTTTTCATAAATTTGAAGTAACGTATTTTGCCCATGAAGAATGCATTCACACTTTCTTGAAGTAAATTACAACAAAATCTTATATAATTGGAGCATAAACTTTAATGTATTTGTACCGGTAAGGAATGCTAGAAAAGGAAGACAGTGGAACATTGTGTAATGCTTAGAGGGGTATTTGAAAGCTTTTAACTTAAGCATCATTTAAAACAGATTGTAATTAAGGATTTTCCTTTTTTTATTACATATTAAGGTCTCTAAGAGCATAACTTCCATAAATAGTCAAGAATAAACTACATTCAGACCTACATATAAGCACATTTCTTGGCACAGACAAATGAAAACTGTGATTGCTGACATCTCTTTGAAGGAAGATTTTCTTTTTTTTTCATCCCAGCCCTTGTTTTATTTATATGGCTCTGCACACTTTTTTATTTTTAATTATCCTAAGGAAAAGAAGGGGCGGAGGGAAAGAGATCTTTGTTTTCCAACTGAGACAGTGAAATACATTCCAAAGCTGCTTTTGTTTTTAATTTACAGAAGCCCTCATGTCTAATCTACTAAGCCAACAAATAATCTGTTTGCCAGGTTTTACATGAGAGTCATGAAAAGTGCATACAATTGCTGACTTTATTCTTTTTTAGGATACGGATTCATTCTCTGCCATAAACTTGAAAAGATCCTTTTGGATAACTTTTCACAATGAATTTATTTTTAACTATGCATTTTGTTTCCCAGGAGTTATTTCATTTTTACCCAGTTCCTTGAGTATCTTTGGCTTCTTTTCCTTAATAACAACAAAAGCATTGTGTTTGCCTATCTGAAAGATAAGATAGCTAGGTCCATACCTTTGCTCATGAAAGCAGCTGTTTAAAAGCAAAAAGAAGGGTAGCAAGAAATGTGTTCCCCTCTGAAAAAAAGGTACAGAGTAGATGAGCACTCCCACATATTTCCATACACAGGAAAAATTACAATTTTCATCCTTCTATTCTTTTAGAATACCCTATATCCTACTCTTCCTAATATTTAAGGTGAATCTCAGTATTTAAAAACTTACTGTGTATCCTGAGATCCACCAAGAAATTCCATGAGATTATGGGGGAAAAAGTGGAGAGAACAGGACAGCAACACAAAAATATAGTGTCTCTGCACTGCTGTAAATATCTTCTGAGAAATTCATGCATGCAGGCAAGGCAGAAACATTGTTTTGCAGTGAGATTTTTGGATGGTATGATCTACCGCAAGGAAATTTCTTCTGCTGTGGAGGAGGACACCACCACATTTTATTTACTTCCCTCCTCTCCATTCCAGTACATTTCCTCCACTAGACAAGTATAAATCTAGCACAGCAGTATCAATGAACTTGAAGGATGGAAAGAGCACTACTGAGCTACCTGCCAGCTTCCCCAAAATGAAGTTTTGGTGGGATTTTCACAGGCGATGCCAGGGCTCAGAATGCATCGTGTTCCTCCAGAGATGCTCATTTGTCATTTGTCCCCCTCCTCTTAAAGGATACGGGGCTTGAACTACACTTAAGCAAATAACACAGCTAGTACAGTTCTTGTCTTAAAAACGGCCCATTTATTGATGTCTTAATAAAGGGTATTCAAACTGTACTTAGAAGTGGAACTTACATTGGAGAGAAAAGGGGTCAGGATGAAAAATGTTCCAGGTAAAAAATTCTTCTGCTCCAAGATGTGCATCTTACCTTCCATACAGTTACTCCATCCACAGGTACTAACCAATCCTTTCCATTTCATGCACATTCCCTGAGCATTGTTCTAAATGCTGCGAAGATCCTGGCTATATAACTTTAGATAGACTGAAGCAAAAAAAATGAACAAGGAAAGGCAAAGGGAGTTCAAGTAGACATAGCACAATGGCTGACACAACCTTTTTAATATGCTAGACATGTGAACAAGAATTTGGGGCAAGTGCGGAAGTATTACTAACAATTTAATTGAGCTCACACCTATTTTGTTTGTAAATATATATGAAAGATGTTCGGAGTCCCAGTTTTTGGGAGGTAGTCTGTAACTTACATCAATTAGAAGAAAGGTATCCATTGTCTACCAGCTGTAGGCAAAGGGCTTTGGCCACAGCTCTTACTGCAGAATTGTGGGTATAGCCAAATACAGCATTCTTCAGTTCAAAACAAATAAACTTTTAGGTATTTGTTTAAATTTCTTCAGAGATGCACTAGTAAATAGAACTTCACAGGCAGGTGTTGATTTTAGATACACTGCAGAGTGAGCAGATGAAAATCTCACCATTTCATTTTATGGCTATGAATTCTCATTTCATTCAAGGGGCTGATTTTACCAAATACCTTCCATCTACTTTATTCATTTTGAGTTCTGTATTACTGTACAAGTCAACCCACTCTCATGCTAGTCAGAAAATAAAGAGATATTCTGTGCTAGTGAGTTTCAGAATTTAGATTTTCATCTAAAAGTTTTTAATTTTTTAAACCATCATAACAGATGCAGATTTTCAAATTTTGTTAACCAATTTCCTGAGAAAAAACAACCAACAATGCAGAATCAGAATTTTTTCTTACTTTGTCTACTTACACTATGTTCACAGGTCCCTTTTACTCAAACAAAGAGATTTATAATCTGTATTCACTGGGTCCTTCTTGCAGAACCATCAGTGATCCTTCACAAAGTAACTCCTTTCTAAAATCTCCATCTCTCAAATACCTTCCTCAACTCTCTTGACTGAAATAAGCAGATGCAAATGCCTCCTCAGACCCACATATTGTTATGCAGGAAAACCTCCATTCAAAGTAATTTGCACCTAGGACAGCATGGAGTCAGAATGTGAGCTTAGGTATCCACCCTCCTTCTCCTGTGTAGTTTACCTCCACAGTAGAGCAGCCTCAAACAATGTTGATGGCTCTGGCATAAGGAGAAATTGCCGAAAAATTATCTTAAGGGAGGAGTACTGCAGCACAGGGAGAGTCAAGCTATAGGTTTAAACATGAACAACTCAAATACATGCCATTGCCACCATTCCCTGTAAGTACTATGATAACTGACAAAACTTGCATTGTGCTGCAGTTCCCCTCCATTGCATCCTTCAGCCAATGCAGTGTAGTAAAATTAGATGGAATGATTACAAGAAATTGCTTTGCAGAAAAAAATGAGTTTTCTATCACATGCGGCCATTAATGATGCATTTGCCAGTGTTCAGCAGCTCCCAGGATACACTTATATCCAAAGACAGTTTAAGAAAGTAATGCAGCCTTCCCGCTCCCGCCCACCGCTCCCGGTCAGGCTGCTGTGCCTTTCATTTACTTTTTTTTTTTCATCTCCTGCCTTTACATACCCCTTGAGGCACGTGTTCTCCAAAGCGAGAACCGCTCAAATGTAGCTTACATTACCCCACAGAACATTATAAAGAGGTAAGAAAATTGTCAAGCAAGGTGACAAGATACACACCAAAAATAATTTTGTAAACTCTCTGAGATGTTGTCACAACAAACCCAGAGGAAGAATTCTACTTCTTCAGCACCCAATAATGGAGAAGGTGACAGGAGAGCAGAAAGGGGAAAAAAAAGACTCCCACATGTGCTTGTGATGCTTTTCAGATCCTCAGCTTTGTCTACACTTAGGCTGCTAGATGATTTATGATCACTAGTCCCTATTGCCAGTGCAACTGTTCACTTCGATTCTGCATGTTCCTTGATGGGTTGGTTACATTTTCACTGATGCTATCATCACACTTTACACTGTAATAATAATCTGTTTGAATTGTGCTGTTACTATACTAACTGCTGCCAGCCAGCTCTTCTGTACTGAAATGTCCAATGCTGACGAATAGTGCAACTGCCTGAAATCAAGCCTAGAAACTCCTTTCTTAAAATGTTTCTTAACTGAGCACTGCTTTGTAGGAAGTGATTATTCCCAAGACCTGATGAATCATAGAATCATAGAATCATTTAGGTTGGAAAAGACCTTTAAGATCACGAAGTCCAACCATTAACCTAACACTGCCAACTCCACCACTAAACCATGTCCCTAAGTGCCACATCTACATGTCTTTTAAATACCTCCAGGGATGGTGACTCAACCGCTTCCCTGGACAGCCTGTTCCAATGCTTGACAACCCTTTCGGTGAAGAAATTTTTCCTAATATCCAGAGGAAACACAATGGAAAGAATGAGTGCCTAACAAAGTGGCAAATAAGGGTATGGACAGATGACTGCAAACCACAGTTAGCACAGCTTAACAAATTCCCACTTACTAGATGAACTGTATTAACAGACCACAGCATACTTCTGATTCACTGCTACTGCAAAGGAAATAAACCAGTTGTTAGTTTGAATCATGACATTCTAATACGTAACACCTCTTACCTTGGAATTACAGTAGGTTAGAAGCATGCACATGAGCGATTTAGCAGCAACTCCTTAAGCTGCGAAAGCCCAATTACTTGCCTCTGCCTGTTCTCTAAATTTCTACCCCAATTTGTTGCAAACCAGTGCTGGATCACAATTTCCATTATCCTAAAAGCACTCACGGTTCTCATGTGTGTCACGGTTCTCATGTCTCACAAATAATCAGAAATATGTCAAATTTTCAGCTGTACGTTGGCATCCACAGCAATCAATGGGACTAGATCAACAGCAGTGTTTCTACTTGTAAGATGAAACCAAGGGGCACATGCTTGCTTCTGTACTCAGGCCTAGTCTCCCCAGTCATCCAGACCTATTTGTCCCAAGGCACCTACTAGAACACAGTGTAGCTTCCTCCCTCCTTGTGCACCAAATTACCTTTGCAAAGAGAATCCAGGTGCATGAGAGGACTGTGCGTCACACTGCACTCTGACTCACAGTTAAGCTGACAATGCCTGTGTCCAGGAGCACAAACACAGCCACCAGTATCTTGAAAAAAACCTAGCCAATATATTCAAGGCTTTGAGGTTTATTAATAGATAGAAGAGACTGCCAGCTCAGGCCGAAAATTAACACATTCAGCAGTGCTCTACAGAAAATGAGGCAGGCACAGGAGATGTTAGATTACACAATTTCTGTTGCTTTATTTTACCATGACCTATTTCACTCCGAGATCCCAAACTTTGATTTAAGCCCCTCCATGCTCAGCACTGTATTTTATTTCTACAGCTCCACTGACAATGTTTAAATGAAACCAATCTCCTCCCACAAGTATGCACAGAAGTCCCAAAAATTATTTTAGAACAAGAAAGTGGACACAACAGCCTCAAGCTTAAGGAAGAGTTGTAATCAGGAAGGATAGTCTCATTCAGATAGGATCTAACATTTTAGCAGATCAAGTAAAAAGCTAGACAAAGTTGGCTGCAGCACTCAAGCTTTTCCATCAGAAAGGATTTCTGCCTGATATGAGGAATTCAGTGCATACTCCTCCTCTCCAATCAGTCATGAGAACAGAGTTGGACTCCCCTTTACCTCTCCTTCACTGACATGGATGCTTCTGCTAAGCCAAGGTAATATTGTGTCACGTGAGGCAGCACATGAGTAGAGAAAGGAAAGGGATTACTGCACAGATATGAGGCTTTTCATTTAGAAGAAACCCACAGGGATACATGCAGGAGGTACTCTAATCCCTGTACTCAGCTGCAGAATAAAGCATATCAGGCATGAATTCTTCTGTGTCTACTAGAGTACAATCAAAAAAGAACTGTACTTGTGAGATTAGACTAGAGAGGACAGACTACCTTGGGAACGAATTACAATAAACATCACCTAACCATAAAATTTACTTTTTTTTTTTTAACCTTTTGTTCACTCTTCACTCAGGATACTGTTCAAATACTCTTACTTCCCATGGCATTTTTATTAGCTCAGAGCAGAGTTTAACCAATTGATCATGCTTTCACTGTTTCTGAAACACAGATGTTCTTGTTTAGTGACTTTTTTAGAAACATATTCCTAACGTACTTACATACTTGTATAAGAATACATTTCTTCATAGCAATTAGTATTTCAAAAATGTATGGTAGATTGAAATCCTGTTTGAACCACAGAATGTATAGCATGCGGACAGTGGCAGGATAAACTCCTCTGTGCTGCTCTCACCTGCTGTTTATCCTCCCATGTTTTCAAATGGTGGTTTCTCCACTGAAAGCTATAATGCAAGTGACAGTTCTGAGAAGCTCACAGTTCTGCACAAACTGTTAAATGTTCACGATCACCAGCACAAAGTTACTGAGGATCTTATTCCCCTATGTGAAAACTCATCCTGGCCGAGTCAAAGAGCTGTCCCATCTTGACTTGGACTGAAACTATTGAATTCTGAATATGAACAAATGGCTATCAATTATTACACTGCGTGACATCAAAGAGCCTAGAAAGTAAGCAAATGAAGCAGGTACTACGGGATATATCATAAGGCAAACAATATAAGCTGAACAATGTAAGTTCAGAATTGGTCAGCTTCTCAAAAACATTTTCCTCATTTTAAAATGAGAATTGTTGCTGCCTTTTTAATCTTATGAAAGTTTTAGGGGCATGACACTCTTTGACATTTAATGGGAAGCCAACTCTTTTTTTTAGCTTGGGTAAGAATGGCACTGCTGTGCAACCACTTTGTGGCCCATGTGAAAACATCTAAGCAAGGCGCAGAGAAATCAGTCTTCCTGCTTTTAAATGCCACTGTCATTAACAAAAGCATCTGGAGCTAGACTGCTACTAAAATGCACTCATAGGGAGATCACACTGCCTACGTGGCACTAAGTAAATAGTTCTGCGCTAAGTAAATAGTTCTGTATCACAGTTGTTTCAGTGCTGACACAAAACAAACAAAAAACACACTTAAATCCCTCTTCCCTCACCCTCAGTTACCAGCCACCACCTTATCAGTGGTACCATTACAACTGCTTAGTAAACTAGTTCACTGAAAAGATCTAGCTTAAAGTAGCTGGGTTGAGATGGAGGGACACTTGCTTTGTTTGTTTCTTTAACTGAGGACAGTTCATCAATCCAGCTTACAGTGTGGTCACACAGACATGCACAGACACAAGTAAGAGGGCAGGACACAACAATGCCAGGGCATGAATTTAAGTGTTTTGACACTGAAGCAAGCCCATCAAGGAACTACACTTTCCACATACCCTAAGGAGAGGCTAAGGGGGTGTAGGAGCAGTTTGGATACTAAGAAAAACAGAACATTGCATTTTTATAAAATCTATTCACTTAGCACTTATAACACTTTACACACTACATCAAACACCCAGACTACACTGGAGCCCATTCCCTAACTTGACAGTATAACTAATAGCAGGACCCTAATCTACTCAATGAATGAGTCCTCCAAGTGTAGACAGGGAAACAGCACAGATGAATGAAGTTTCTTGAAAACAGAAATACAGCAAATGACAAATCCACTCTTGCAGGCAATCCCAGGTGCCTAGTGAGTAAAGAGGTGAAGCCCTAAATTATTCTTTAAGAAAGTGAATTTACCAGCCTCATAGCTTGAGGATCTATGCATTATGTCCCTTGACTGTTTCCCCACACCACAACTCCACGCCCCTTAGCACTACATACCCAAACTCACGTTTCCTCCTTTAGCCTCTTACCTCTCCTGCTTCATTATCCTGTCATGTCTCCAAAGCAGGACCTTTTATCCCACGCTTTCCTAACTCTGACTACCCCATCTACTCAGCATCTTTTCCTTTACCTCCCAACCCTCCTGAATATATACAATATATACAAGGAATTGTATCATATTACCTAGTGATAAATACAACATAGCTTATTCTTTTTCAGGATAGCCAATGTGAGGTAGCCTGAGATGAGAAGGCTACCCAGGCTAGTTTTCCAAGACTCCAGGCAGTCACTTTGACTGCTAATGTCGAAGACAAAGCCTGTGTGTTAATGAAACTAGAAACTACTGCCTTGTGTCATGTGGTGAATTCGTGCTTTGCTATGTCTTGGAATGAAGATTAAAGACTGTGTGGTCAGAACTGAAAGGTATAAAATCAAATGCCCTCATACCAAGTACTTATTATTTAGCAGCCCCAACCACTAACTCCAGGAGCTGTTTCCAAGCACACCTTAGTGATGACAGACTGAATTTCTTGGCTGGGGGAGGGGAAGATATTTTCTAGCCCCTCCATAACACACACACTTCCCTCACATGTTCCTCCATCACATATTTGAGAAATAGAACCTGAATAGTAACCAAAGGCTTTGTATCTTCAGTGGAGATTAAAGGCTGCATGTTCAAATAGGCACTAACTTGGGTGGGTTGGTCAAATTCTCCCTACAGTTGTTTTATTCTGGGAACCCCACAATGGAGAAAAGAATTCTTTTGATATTCACATTTCAAAGAGCATACTTTTGTGAATATTTTCAATAGAAGATGATAGCACTACTGATTTATATAGACTGTGTATAAACCTACACATGCATATGCACAAACATACATGCACAGCATATACATATGTATATGTAGAACTACCTGTAACAGAGGAGGAGATCCTTTCATTTTGCCTTTTGTGCTGCTCACTCCAGGAATCTATCCTTGATCTTGACAGAACTGATAGTTTATAATGAATACTTTCCCAGCTTTCATGGCTGGCATCAAGGAAACACCTGGGAGTAAGATTTGTTCACTGTGGTTTTGTGTATTGCTTTTTAAAACACAGTTACTGTGCTGTTTGCCTCTAATAAACATTTTTATTGTGTTTAAATATTTTATTGGTTCAGGCAAAAACAAAACATAAGAAAACAAACAAGTAAACAAGAGAGTCTGCTGTGCTTCTGCAAGTGGAAAGAGACCCTGAAAGGATAAAGAAACTGGGCCAAAGTCAGGAGATGTGCCATTGACTGTACTACAGATTAACTACACGTAACATTTAACAGTGCCTCATTTTCCCTTTAGTTACCTACATAGAAAGAGAGATATAGGAAAACGGCGATAACTCTCAGGGAAGCCCTGACTCCTATTTGAAGTACTCGCATGGTCCTCAGAATCTTGGCATTCACTTTCTATTATATTCATCTCCACAACTCTGTGAGATTCAGAAGATATTCTTCTCATCTAACAGAAAGGGACCAATGCATTAAGAGGCTAAATGATCTACTGAGGGTGACACCAGAAATTTCTGGCAAAGCTCTAAGAATCTCACATAGAAGATACTAACATTTTAAAGTACAGCATATTTTGTTGCATCAGTTTAATACAGCTGATATTAATCCCAGAAATAATATCAAAAGGAGGATAAAATACCAGATGTACAGCACAGTAAACAAAATATTTGAAGGAGAAATTTAGAGACACAATACCCCATTCATTCTATTTTAAGGAACCGAGTCAGCACAGTCAGATAACATTCACATTCTACGTTGATGTAGTCAGACTTCCTTTGTCATTATGACATTCCTCCCTCCTTTCTTTCTGTGTATTTGTCTGCTTGAGAATCAAAACCTCCTTGAATCTAGGTACTAGACTTAAAACTGCCTGTTCCAAGATTTGAACTATTTCCAATAACAACTACTGTTCTAAGTAAATTACAGAGAATAGAAATAGAGCTAGCTGAAAAGGGATTATGTATTTTAGGTGATCTGTTTTCAAATGCTTTTGACTAGTTCTGTAAACTGAATAGGAAACAAAATAAAATTGAAGAATCAGATATCTCACAAAATCAAGAACACCTGTTCCACAGGTACAGGCTTTGTTACTCAATCTAAATAGAGAACTTGTAACCTACAGTTAAAGCCCTGGTTTATCTTCTTTGTATATTTGAAAAGTTCATGTTAAATAGTCTTAAAACACAATCAGTGAGGGAGGTCTTATTCTATCACCTCTTTGCAAAAGGATAAATTCCACACAGGGTAGAAAGCAGTGAAGAGTCAGTCCCTTGTTCTCATTCAGATTAGCAGGAAGAGGCTATTTCAGGGCCACTGAAATGCTTGTATGAAAGCCCTAGAGATTACGTAGGCAGTTTAAGAAAGCAACTATGGAGTCTGTAAATCTCAGCGTCCCCCTGTAGTCTACTGCTCCAGCTGAGCGTGGAAAGGAATAGCATTCTGCAGGGTATTTTTGCTTCCTGTGGTACCCTGCATTTTAGTCTAGCCCATCTCTGGAAAGAAGCTTCACTGGAAGTGCAATAAATACCACAGCTTCAAATATGTTTTAAAACCAGCATACATGAAAAGAGGAATAAAGGGGAGCTTCTAATTCTTTTTCTTAATGAATACTTATGAATATATGCAGATCAAAGCCTCTTCCTCTTCAAGTAAATTTCAAGCCTCCTGTAGGACTCAAAGGAAAAGTATTAGAACTCATTTTATATTTCAGTTAGTATAAAGCACATGGTCTCACAACAGGCTTTTTCCTAATTTGCGGGGAACTGCTTCAGAAATGGAGCAAAGCAGTCTAAACAGGGCCCTTCTCCTGCCTCCACAACAGGGGAAAAAGGTATCAGGAATATAACAAACATTCAAGCTACCTGTGTCATTACCTTAACAACCACCTCTAGCTACCTTATGCACGTGAAAAGTATACTTAAAGAGAGAAATGACCCTAGGTTAAACATAACCTCCCAAGCTCTCTCCTTGCTAAAGTGAACATCAGCCAACCTGGTATCTGCCAGAGCTCTTTTGTTATTGAGAGTTATTGATCGTACTGAACATTTGTTCCAACACATTCGTTTCAGGTCACAGCTCTTCCCAATCACTGCTATTTCTCCTGGAGAAGTCTCGTTCTGTTGGTAAGGGGCTGACCACAATGGAGAAGTTCTACGTTCAATACTCAGCTGATCTAAAAACGGCCTGTCAAGACAGACAAATACATTTGACCTGAGATTCTCTTCCTAAACTCTGAGTTGCCCAGAACCCAAGCAGTCATGTTAGCATAGGGCAGTGCCTTAGCTACCATAGTCATTCTCCTGAGGGTGAGCTCCTCAGCAAGGCATTCTAGCACAGGCAGAGGGCTGCACCAACATGGATATAATAGCTTCCAAGCCAGCACTAGATAACATCTCCACAGCAAGGAGGGCAGGCAAAGGACCATGATCAACCCACCTACCTCAAAAAGTCATATGACCTTTTCCTGCACCATTCTTTATCTTTCCTACTCACATACCTGTTAAGAAATTCAGGAGAAAAAGAAGTTACATGTACAATGTTTGCTCTGTATGCAGGACAGAGCTGCAGTGGCTACTGAGGTTTGATCTTTTGGGTGAAGTTCTCTTTCCAGAGAGACAGAAGTAGTACCACAACAGGATAACCAGGAAAGGAACACAAAAATATTTATTTGGAAATACCTTTTTAGTTGTTAGTCAGAAGCAAGAAAGAAAAGAAGACAAAAGGAAGTAATTAAATAAGACTTAATTAAGAAACTTCCTCTGCTTAGGAGGAGGGGAGTTTCTGCTAGTAAGGAGAATTTAGTTTTGAAAACTACCTGCACCTGTTAAGCAGTACTACAAAAGGAGAACAGAACACTGAGTTCTGTTGAGAGAGCACCTCCCAACTTTCAAAACCTGCCCAGGTCCCTGGGAAAGCCACTGATAACCACAATTTTGTGTTGGCACAAAACTAGTGCATCTCTTATTACATCTACTCAGATACCACGTAACACCAAAAACTCCAATAACTACCCAGGAATTTCACACAACTCAAAATAGGGTAATACCGTGCTTTGCATTTTGGTGCGCATCAGTCTTTTCTTTTCACATTTATGGACATTTATTTTGAGAAGAAAGAAATAACCAGGTGGGATCGCAGGAGAAAGGGAGTTACTTCCCAGCTCTGGCACGGACTCGCTGCACAGTTTAAACAAATCATTCAATCTTTCTGAGTCTTAGTTCCCCAGCAGTGAAACCCAGGCAGCAGTTCATTTATTTTGTTCTTTGTCTCATTTACATAGGTTGTAAACACTGAAGGGCAGGGGCCATCTCTTATTATGGATTTGTGCAGTGTCTAATACAATAGAGATCTGAACACAGCAGGGCCTTTAAGAGCCATCTCATGTTTGAAGTACGTTCAAAAGTATATTGTTCCATGTTATGTATGTCTCCCAGAGCTTTTTACAGTGAGAGCTAAATAAAGATTCATAATCACTGAGTATAATTTAGTGTCAGAAATGAAGAGGTCAAGAAAAGTATGTATTGATAATTGCCTGTCTTCCCTCCTTCCCTATGTAGATTACCAACAATATACTGTGTGGGAGAGGGAAGGAGAAACAAAAGCTAAACCTGTCTTTGGTGAATAAATAATAGCAAAAAGCTCCTAAGAAATCTCCATCTAAGTGCTGCAACCCTAAATTGCCTAGAAAAAAAGTTTCCATAAATTGGCATTAATGAAGAACAATCCTCTTGCTTTGTCTGGCAGGAAGAGCCACCTTTTCTAAGAGAGAAATGCACGACAATCTAGAAATCCTATTAGTAACATTAGAGTCCTGAACTTTAATGTATTAATGAATGGACGTGCACCCATTCTGTAATCATGAATTTCAGCATTGCCTTTGATGCTTCATTGGGCACAAAGCTCTTACAAAATGTTTGAAGTGTCTGGCTGTGTAATAATGATTTATAATTCTCTTGAACCAAAGCAAAATTTGCTACTAAAAATCATTTTTTAAATAAAAAATAAATTGTGACTGGAGGGTCTGGGTTTGTTTCAAAAAGAGATCACCCACAAGCAGCAAATTATTTAAAAAGCCACTGGTTCTAGTGTTTTGAGATAGGGAGTGTACAACTCAGAATTTCAAAGTACTGTTAATTAAGATCAGTTTATTAAAATGTCAATCTTTTTAACCAAAAAATTCTCTACCATGAATACTAGCTGCAAGTTCCTTTATGTTCAACTTTTCATGAAGAAAGTTATTTCTCCTCATACCATGTATTCAGCTTTATCCCTTTTCCTACTCTTCCCCCCCCCCCCCATCTCTTCTGTCAGGGTTTACTTGTAGAATAAATGGTCTTTGTATGCCTGTTAGATTACTGCTTCCCACCTCCCCCCGCACTATCAGAAAGGTCTCTGAATTACGTTAAAACAGCTGTGCTTGGCATTGGGAAAAAAAAAAATCCTAAAGTTTCATGAATTTTCTTTCTTCCTTTTTAGCTCATTCCAAAGTGCACCAGAGTCAATGAAAAGAATATTTTTTACTTCAGAACAATGTGGATCAGGACTGTATTTGAAATTAATTTCATAGCTTTATTATCATGGGTGCTTCCATTCCAAGACTTCTTTCTCGGAAAGTGCAAGGGAAATAGGTGGACAGAAATGAACCTGGGAAGAGCATGTCCTTATCACTCTCAAAACAGTTATTTTTGCAAAAATATTTAGCAGAACAGTCCAATATTAAAAATCTGCCAAGGAAAAAAGAATGGACATGGTACAGCTGGAGATATCCCTCTGTATTCCTCTCAGGAACTTGGAGCCAAAGACAAGGGGAGGGACGGTGTTGGAAAAACAACTTAAACAACTTTTGTCAAGTTCTTCTAAGTCCTCACACCAAATAAGTGGGTTTATTTTGCCAAATATTGTCATTCCTTCTTTGAAAACATAGTGGCTGTGAAAAGTGTTATTGAGTCTGATGATTAACTGTTTAATGTACATGCTGCGGCTGATCTGCTCATCCCAGCTGTAGAGCCATGCAGAGTGATTCTGCCCTGGTCTATGATAAGGTCTCTTCTGCTTATGCTAGAAGAGGAACTGAATTTCTTCCCAGGTAAGCAGCCTGTAACCATACGCAGCACTCACATGTGGCTGCAATCATACCCATCTTAAGTATATCTATGATTAATTTAGTTCAAATTTTAGCAAAAGGAACCTGCTGAAGCCAAGAGCAAGATGTCGGCTTCTCTCGAGACAAGCACCAAAAATGGTTAGGCGTTCACAAAAAACACATACACCATGTAATGAAGAAGCTTGTAAGCACCTGAAGCCGCATCCTAGGTGTCACTGTTACAGTGGTCAGTACACAGACAACTGAGACTCTTCTGGCTCTTTTGCAGAGTAATCACATGTATTATTTAAAAAAATGTGGCTTTTGTTTTGCTGTTTGTTTTGTTTTTATTTAAAGTTTTCATCAGGATCTTCCTCATGTGGCCCAAAAGAAATTGTTTGACTATTACAGAGTTAAAGCAAAGAGGATAGCAATATAAAAATATAAAATACATATAACAAATCAGAGAGCATATGTGCACGCTAGCTGGCCAGGAAGGGCAAACGGGGCAGTCCTATCCTAGACCAAACCAACCCTGGAAACCAAACTGCATCAAAATTCTGGCATGAAGTCTCAGAACATGACTACTCCTTTCCCAGCATTAGGAGAGGGGGGATTCTACCCTAAGTTTTAGGCTGATTTTAGATTTAGACACTCATTTAATTGTGTTCCTTAAAACTATCTTTATTTGCATATGCCTCAAACTGGAAATAACTACCTGGATTTTTAATTGCAAATTAAAAATTATTTCCTCACTTTTCCTTGAAGTGATGGGCTTCTGTTTTTAATATTTGTGATGAACATTAGGGTTTCTTTCCTTTCCCAACCTTTACAACAGATTCTTTTATTTTTTATTTCAAATGAAGCTCTGTTGCTGAAGGAGCTACTGCAAAGCAGAGGCAACAAGCAGTGGTTCTAACTACGTCTACAGATTCAGGGCTGAATGAACTCCAGAAATCCAAGTAGGAGACCAAGAGTGGAGACTATCTGTGGCACACCACAGCAGAAGAAATCCCTATTCACTGTCACTGTGAACAAAAGTATTAGATCTTCTGTCTTAACTTGTCTATAAATTGTTGTAAAAGACATATGCTAGGATATGCCACCATAAAGAAAATTATGCCAGGAGTAAGGCATTTCCTAAGACCTCACTAAGCTGAGACAGAAGGACAACAGCCTTTCTCCCCGTTAAGACTCAGGATATTATCATTCATGTTTGAGAAATACACTTAGCGTGAACAGAGCAAACATCATCCCCTTATTCATTTTTGTCTTTTCTTCCTTGAGTCTTTGCCTCAAGAAAAAGATGAAAGAATAGGATCCCACTGCTTAGCTACATGTTATTCCCCCCGCCCCCATCAGCTCCTCTTTCCACTTGTTCCTGTTATTAGCACAAATCCTGAACCTGTCTTACAGTTCCCCTATGGGGACCCATACAAATTCACTAGAACTACAGGCTAACACTTGTCAACTCCTTTCTATTATAAAATAGTGCAAAGGCCTCGACATGATATCCTGTACTGGTGATAGGAATCTTGCTGTTGATTTTCGCAGAACCCCCATTTTCATGAATCAAAGATATGCTACGGCTTATTAAATTATGCCCTGTAATACAAAGAGGCTTTCCTTTTTTCATCATCTGCAAATACAGTTTTCAGATGAAATACTGTGAAAATACAATAGACCTGTAACCCTCTACAGCATTAACCACTGACTTCTGTCCCCCAGAAAAAAAATACTATTAATCCACAAGGTGAGCCATAGCACTCCTTTCAGCTTTTTCATTTAAAGGAATAGAAAGATTTCATGAAATCATAAACATATCGATCCTGTCAGGCAGTAGAATAGTGACTGATTCTATGCGCACTTAACCTCATTGAGCTCTGATGTACATTTGATACAGCAAACATCTCCCCAGTAAACTCCTCATCCATCAAGCCTTAAAGCGGAATATTAATACAACTTTCGGAAGAGGCTATGAAGTGCTACTTCTGGATAAACAAAGAAACTCTTTTAAGGAGTAAGGGAATAGTCACACTCAGTGCTAATATATTCACTCAGACATATTGCAAAGTTTTTTGCTGGTACGGCTACAATTATTGCTTTCAACAAAGCCACTTTGAGTTATTTAAGTAAAAAAGTAATGCTCAAAAATGTCCCATTTTATTTTTATTTAAAAATTTTCACTGTAAAAGGTTATTTTCATGAAGAAGTACAAAACAAGTTGACTTGTCAATTGCTCATGAATATTTTATATATATATGCAATGTTTAATATATTAATATATTATTATATAAATTATTAATATAGTCTACAATATATAATATATTATTGCGTATTATATTAAATATATATTATGCATGTGTATAAATTTAAATTATCTGTTAAACATTGGGTATGTATACCTACAGATATAATGTCATGAACCAAAGCAGACTCTAGACGCTCCTATCAAGTTCAGTCAGGACCTTAACACAGCCTACCTTCCTCTAGAGGCAGATGCATCACTTTAGTTAAAAGGTGTAACTGATGTCTTCATATCCTGTTCAATTACCAAAACCCAACCCCATTGACCTTAACTGATCTTTACTTTATGTAAATTTGTGTAAAATGGGTATTGCCGCACTTTTGTTCCATACAGATTAAAATCTTTTTCTTTTGTATTTGAACCATTCATATTCAGGTGCAATAACTGTTTCCACACAAATTTCTGTTTTTAAGTCATGGATAAGCATCACAGCACAAGCTCCTACTCTGCCTCCTATAGAACAACAAGGACTCTGGTAACCACTGGTTGATTCAAGGGAATTGATATATGACAGAAGGCACTGAGGAAACAGTCTTGGATCCATCACTGCAAGGAAGTATGATTCTCACTGTTACCCTCTCATTTAAGGAACATGCTATTCCAGATCTTAAGTTAACCAGCTCGTCTTGTGACAGGCTTTTAGCTTGTAGAGGGATGAATTCCTTTTCTGCTGATTTCCACCAGGTTTCCGTATACAGACCCTGTTTGCTTGTGCATAGACAGAACTCAGTGTAATGTAAATAAATTTTCAAAGTCTGGCGATTTAGCTTCCTCTCACTGAAGTCAATGGGATTCTTCCCCTGGAGAAGCTCAGTCCTTTCACTTTGAGACTAAACATTTCCTGCCTCCACTCCAAGGCTTTTTTTTTTGAGTAGAAGAAAGCAACTAAGCCTGGCAAAATGCCTTATCAATTTACACTCTAACATACAACAAAACACATTAGCTGAAATAACAAGCCACCATTTGCAAAATATGAACTATCTGTAAGCGCATTCCCTAAAGGTTTTTATTGAGACAAAAAAACCCCAACAAAACAAATAATACATCTAAAATCTGCAGGAAGCAAATGATGCAACTCCTCCCATCCTCACATGATATCATGGGGGACAGGGGGAACAAACCACATTAAAATCTGACAAACATAGTAAGACTAAGTTTTTAGGTACACATTGCTTCCGCTAAAGGTACAAAATTCTATTGCTCATCTTTCCAAACCTTTCTTCATAATACAATACATTTTTGTTAGCTGCTCCTACATTATAACAAATACCCACTTTGCAATGACTTTAGAAAATTATTTTTCATAGTTATTATTAAATAAGATATACTAATAGTCCAAATCCTGTTTCACTGCAAATACCTGCAAGAGCCTTTATCTCCATTTGAAACGCTACAAACCTCTTGCCAGTCTAACAGTCAAGCAGCCTGATTTCCAAAATTAAGGCAGAGCATAATCAGATAATTTATCATTTAGAAAGCAAAACATCCAGATATAGAATATTTGCTACAATATTCCAAGTTGGACATATTTTAACATTGCAAGAGGTTAACATGCCTATATTCTTGGTGAAAACACAGAGTTTTAAGTATCTGTATCTTTTCATTTGTATTTCTGTACATTTAGGTATTTTATATATTCATTTATTTTTATATATTTATATCTAAACATGCCACATTTATATGGCACAAATATTTAACATATATAAAAATAATTCATATCATGGTTATATAGAAAGAAGATGCAGCATCCAAATCCCTTCTGATCATGGTTTAGGCAAATTTATTAATATTAGTAGAAAGAAGAGAATGAAGACCATTATAGCGAGATCCCTAATTCCAGTAAAATACAGTACTGACATAGTAATCTAACAACTGTAACATTTATAGAGGCACCAAGGAGCCAATCTGCGTGAAATCAAATTTCAACACAAGTCATCTTCACAGAAAAGTTCAAGCCGATGCAACAGGTTTTACAGAACTAGGATAGCCCTATCTAGATAAAATAGGGATGAACTGGAAGTGCCTTAAAGATGCTGATGTTTTGAAGCCAAATATCACTTGTTTGAGCACCATTAGCCAAGCACAAAGTGACACTGCAAGCAGGGTATACTTAACTGAGAAGTATAATGCAATTATTTATTGGTTAAACACACGTAAAATATAGCGAGGATTTAACAAGCTATGAAGCCAAGCAGTACTGCTCACCATCCCAATAAGGCAGCTGCACACTGTTCCCAGGCCAGGCACGCAATGATCTGCCTCCAGAGCTCCCTGGAAGGCGTTCTCAGCATGGCTGAGTTGCCACCTTCTACCAGCTCCATTGACACAGACTCTGCCCCCTGCTCCCTCACTCCCCTTTTCCTTTTAGGATTCTACACCTTTCCGTGCTGGCTTTTTCCCTCTAGACCACTTGAGCTACTAATGACCCTCTCAACAATCATGTGTCTGCCTGTATTTTTTACCTTTCTTATCTTTACAGATTTTTATCACAGGTCTTCTTTAGCAGCTACAGTCCAGATTAAGCAGCTATGCTCTATCAGAGCTGAGCCTTGAATCCTTGGTATGCAGCCAATTTAAACCACACACACAGGGAAGCTTACAGCGGGAGTTACAGACAGGGCACTCACTACGCATTTCTGACAAATCCAAGCCTCCAGTATAAAACAGTCTAGAATTTTGCGGGGATCTAGGTGTCAACATTGTGAAATCAGCTTCTTGTTATACACAGCAGCTTTCATGATGGCATGTTTGGTACAGTTATATCCAGGGATTACAATGAGGTAACACAATGATAAATCATGTCTCCGACTTCTAAACCAGCTTCCCTTGTCGACCTGGGGGCCACTGCCATTGGACTCTGAAGTCACCTTTGTGATGTTGGAAGTTGAGCAAAGCCAAATAACTCACTCTATAATAGCACATTATACAAACATTTTAAAACGTTCAGCTGGATCTCACTGTTTGTGGAGAACGGTATCATGTTGTAGATTTACACCATCTTCAGGAGCTTTTTTAATTCAAAAAGGGAGGATTGTCATGTAACTAAGTGAAGAGAGAGCTAGGAAATTTAAGCAAGGAGCCAAAAATCTATCCCAGGCACAGACTCTAGAGGAACAGAGTACTCTACTCACAAGTCAATCCACAGCTAGTATCAATATATTACTGTCTAGATGTCAAACTGAGGACAGACTGGACAGACTTAGCTGCTCTGTGCATCTCTGGAAAATAAGAAAAAAATACTTCCCCTTTCAAAACAGATACTCTGAGGTACGGTACCTTAACATTTCTTTAACACAGATTCTCAGGTAGAATGTATTGGCACTACATAAGTCAAAGTATTATTCTATTATTACCTATTTAACACCTAGTTAAATATTACTTAACCCACTGGCATAAACCAAATACATCCCCATTAAGTTAAATATTGCTAATGCACTATTGTTTAAATTAAGCACTAGTCTAAGCAGCAGTAAATGTCATTCACTGTCATTAGGGTAAATTGGTTCCCTGGGCAACATACCAGGAACGCAGGTGTCCTGATTACATGGGTCCTCATTAAATACAGTAAACTATTTCTTAAAAAAAAAAAAAAAAAAAGGAACTAGTTGATTGTGACAAAAAACTCAGATATTACTTTTTGCAGCAAGGGAGGATGCACAAACATAACTACCAGAACATACATGCGCCCATCTCCCTGCAACAATTCCCAGATCCCTTTACAGAACTATGTTTGCCAATTGTGTTATGGCTTAGTCACAGGCCCCAAGCACAAAAGAAGCTCTACCAAGACAGGGATCTACGAGAGAACAAGGAACTATTGAAGCCAGGCGTCCTCCTGCAGAGAGCTCTTTATATGAATGAAACCTTGAAGCAGATAAGGATCCACACAGATGGAAGTACTGCTCCTATAGTAAATTGTGGGACCAGAGCTTGAGATGATAATCACTTGCTATTTATCAAGGATTGTGTCTTCTATGAAGACCCTAGTATACCTCAGGGGGCAAAATAATAATGAGGTATACTGTATCTCACACACCTGAAGTATTACAGATCAGCTGTGATAACATATTCATGTTCTTATTGCATTTTTCAGTTACTAATGTGACCAAATAGCCTAAAGTGTATAAGCTTAATAACGATTAAAAACCAACATATTTACAAAAATGTGCTACTTTTCTTTCCTTTTTAAAAGAAACGCAGGCTTTGAAATGCTAACTTAAGTATTTTTATTTCTGTTCAATAACAGAACTGTCATGGTTTAACCCTAGCCGGCAACTAAGCACCACACAGCTGCTCGCTCACTCCCTGCTGGTGGGATGGGGGAGAGAATCAGAAGAGTAAAAGTGAGAAAACTCGTGGGTTGAGATAAAGACAGTCTAAGAGGCAAAGCAAAAGCTGCACACACAGGCAAAGCAAAACAAGGAATTCATTCACTCCTTCCCATCAGCAGGCAGGTGTTCAGCCATCTCCAGGAAAGCAGGGCTCCATCACACATAATGGTTACTTGGGAAGACAAAACACCGTAACTCCGAACATCCCCCCTTGCTTCTTCTTCTCCCAGCTTTATATACTGAGCATGATGTCATATGGTATGGAATATCCCTTTGGTCAGTTGGGGTCAGCTGTCCCAGCTGTGTCCCCTCCCAACTTCTTTTGCACCCCCAGCCTACTTGCTGGTGGGGTGGTGTGAGAAGCAGAAAAGGCCTTGACTCTGTGTAAGCACCGCTCAGCAGTAACCAAAACATCCCTGTGTTATCAACACTGTTTCCAGCACAAATCCAAAATGTAGCCCCATCCTAGCTACTATGAAGAAAATTAACTCTATCCCAGCCAAAACCAGCACAGGGATTCATGCATTGGAAGAGTTAAGAAGTGATAGTAGTGCTGAGAATCATATGAACTGCTCCTGTTAGCAACTACTTTATGGAACTGAAGGACAGACAGCTGGTGATCCTTGCCTTGGGGTTAGCAATTTGATATCTATTTTGGTTTTTTTTCTTGACAATATGAACCCTATATATCATTTACATAATGCAACACACTTGCATTCTTCTGCTAGACTTCAGAATTGAGATTAGTAACAGAAACGTGAGAGACACTGGTTAAACAATATAGATGTCATCCATTAAAATACTAGCTTTATTCATTGTCTCAGTGCAACCTTTTAAATAGAACATTTTCTGCCTGGAGATGCAGTTCCTTCCAGATAGCCCTTTCTAATAAAATTATATGTAGACTGAACGACATCGAGAGGTTTATTGATTCTACCTTCTATTGGTAATGAAAACCAAAGCAATTCATTCTATGGAACCTACAGCAAAGCAAGTACATTATGACTTTAAAATGTGGTTATGCAACAAACATTAAAGATTGGTATGTTAAGAATCAACTAGAGAAACTGAAATGAAAAATGGGCTCATATGAAGAATGAAAGCATTTTACATAATAGAGCATCACACAGGTACAAAGTCACTAGCCGTATGAGCATGTGCAGATGCAAAGAGGAGCAGCCTAGGAGGCCTATGCTCCTTCATAGTCACTTCCGAGGCCCTCAGAGCAGCAAGCATCATATGCTAAGACATCAAAGTGGTGCTCTCCTCCCCCCTCATTCCTCTTAACTAGCAAAGCCAATAGTCAGGCAACAAATTTATGACAAAAACATAGTAAACCTTACACAAGAGTTTACCTAGAAGCTTTTATATGAGGAAGATATGCAAGGAGAAGGATTCTGAAGGTGACTGCTATGAGTAGGTCTGGATGAAGTCCATTACACTTGGAAAGCAAATATATATCTTAAATAATTCTACTCAACTCCCAGCACTGCTTGAGCTCTACCAAATGTATGCAGCAAAACCACAGAAAAACTGAAACATTGCCTAGTTTTGAATTTTGTTTTAATCTTGAAAGTCATTGTGCCTTTATGAAAAAATTTGCTAAGAAACTCATGAACAACACACACCCAAGTTTTAAGTATGTCAAGACTGAGTAGTGAGCAACAAGAAGGTGCTACTATAAAAGATCTTACACATTTTGCCACTGTCTTAATACGCAGGTAGCTAGATGTTGGAGGAAGTTCCATCTTACCAGATGCTGGGAAATTCTGCTATAAATTTTAATATATTATCAGTGGAATCTAGCATTGCCAAACATGAACATTTAGAAAGCTTAAGCCAGACCATTATCAAATCATGAGACTGAACTAGAAATCATGGCATTTCTTCTTACTGACTCTTTCATTTCTAAGATTTACATCACATTCAGATCTCATTTTGAGGTATTCATGGACAACATCAACAAAGGAAAAGAGGGAAAGAAACAGGGGAAAAAGAAAGCTTCTTGCCTCCAGAATTAGAGAACTGAAGAAAAGTAGTAAGTGAAATAGTAGCAGCTGACAGAAGAGCCTGTTCTCCCCAACAAAGTCCTTTAGACTATTTAGTTCGCTATTTAGTGAATGAATGCTATGTTTACAGTGCAATTGCAATCACACAGACACATGGGAAACAGTTTGAATGCTGGTAGAAGTGCTCTAACAGCATACACAATAGGCCAGGCCAGAAGCAAAACAGCCAATATTCCAGCCACAGTTTAGCAAACCAAGCTCAGTACTGCACTAGTTTTACAGCCATGGGTACTTGAAGTTTTTTTAGTTAAAATTTATTTTAGCTAAAAGATGCTATATATATTGAGTATAGCACATTCCATCCATTTCTTATGATTTCAGTTACTTATCTAATTTGGAGTAGTCCCTTTTTTTCTCATCTTTACTTTCATCTGTCTGATCACAGGAAATTTCCCAGGATGATGTCCTATTTTTTGTTAATTTCAGTTAGTTTTTTTAAATCCGGTATATGGAAAAACACCCGAGGTAAAAAAGATAAACCACAAGTGGTGTTTGCAGGCATGTGTCTAACAAAACATGGTATAATTGTACAAGACAGCTGTTGAAATCTAGTAAGCACCTGCAAAGTTTCCTACATACTGAAGCCACCCACTGCTGTGGAAGATGCTTGCAAGCAGAGATGTGGTTGGAATTTTGACCCTTTGCATAAAAAATAGAAAGGCTTGGTTCAAACCACAGAGTCTGGAACTTATATCATCAAAACATCCTAAAAGTTCAGTACTGATGCAGCCTCTCCCCACAGCAGAAACAACAACAGTATTGGTAAAATGCAATAACGTGTTTAGTTTATTTACTAAGCAGAAATCTTAATATAACTACAGAAGTAGCCTACAACTTAAAATAGCAGTTTAAACTCAGATTTCTGGAAACAAACTTAGATGAGAACCTGCCAAAATAGCCACAGAAATTATTCTACCTGGTTAAACTACTTAAACAAAAGAAGAAATAGTGGCTACATAACAGACCATATAACCTGAAAACAAAACAAAAAAAACACTGAAAGAACAGGCAAAAGGACAGAAAGATAAACACAGAAGTGTCATTTCCATAAATCAGGAAAAAAAAAAAAAGTAGCTCCAATACTCTCTTTCTCAGTAATATTGTATTACTGAGTTGGCTCCTCCTACAATGGGCCTTAGCAACAATGCAGCCACTTGGAATACATTCAGCTATGGCTTTTTCAGACAAACAAAAGTGGAAAGGAAAAAGAACAGAGACACACAATAGAATGTCACTTGGCATAAGAGTGTCTATCACTTCCACTGCTAAACACCAATGACTTTTTTATTTGTGCTTATGGGCAGGAAATCCTGGCTCCTTTGCCAAGGAGCCCATCATACTGTGATTATGGGAGGAGGGGATTTCCATCTGCCTTATTCCCATAACAACTCTGGCTACTTTCAGAAACTATGTGGAAGAGTTCAAAGAGACTAGATTACGTGAACATGGTTCCAACCAAATGCAATCAATCTGTGTATTTGCTGTGAGGACAGTCAAATTATTCCCATACCTGTTTTGTTGTTGGGTTGTTGGTTTTTTTTCCCCTCAGAAGTACTGTATCCCTGCATTTCCTGCTGATCTGAAGAGGTGCAGAACTTCTGACCTCAATGAATTTCTGACTTGATAACGGATTGGTATGCACTAAAATCCTACTACATCCCACCAGGTGATAAAAATTTCTCCCACTGGTTGAAAAGCTAGCGCTTACAAATATCTGATTATGGAATGTATTTCCAATCTTAACAATCCTTCAGAACAGTATAGGTTTTTCTGAACCCAGACAACCCTCAAAACTGTTGCAATGGCCTCCTCCTGCAACATGGCATCAATAACAGTGGTCTGAGCTCTTACATACAAGAGTCACCTGTTCCAGAACAGGGGTAGAACGGGACTCCAACAAATAGCAAAGTAAGCCCGAAAGAAAATGAAGGTGGCTGGATCTGGGCATAAGTCCACATAGGACCAGGTGCCAGGAATTATACCCACCTCCACATGCTGAACATCTGGTCCTAACTCCCCATGTCCTGTCAAATAAATGGGGACAGGGAAAGCTTGTGGTTGGAACACACTGCACTTTGGCTCGCCCCAGTTCTCATAAGAGAAAGCAGTTCTCTATCCTATGGTGTGGTCAGGGCTGGCACAGATGAACTAGGAGAATGAGGGAAACCATAAATCAGTCCCCTCCTCCTTCCTTGTGCCAAGTAAACCACAGCAGAGAAGAGACTCTGGACCCTGCTCCTTTGATATTCTAGAGGGCCTACACCCTAATTTACTAGTTAAAGAAGTCTTGCTGCCTCTCCCTGCCCCTTATGCAACCTTGGTGATTATACAACATCATGCATGCTTTGAAACCTCTCCTTTACTCACTCATCCAAACACCAACTTTGCTCATAGCTTTGTACAACACTCAAGATGAGCTAAAACAGTTACCTGGGAATCAAACACTGTGCATGACAAAGGAAAGCTGCGATTGAAAAATAAATAAGTAGTTGTTGGGCTGTCAACTGAGACAAACTATATAAACTATTGTGTTTGCACTACCATGCAGCATGTTTCAGTACTTGAAGTCATACACTATATACTTTACTGATCGATTTGCATACCGTATCGATCTCAAGGGTTGTATAATGTGTTTGATTTGTGGCACTTCTGCATAATTTTCTGATTAAGTTACTTATTTAACCTATTGACCTTTACTCTTTAATTAAAGAGCCTATGTAAATGTTGAGCCGTAATCAACTTGTACACTACTGAGTGGAATTTACATCTTGTGCAATTTACTTACTCTTTAAGGCTTTACACTGACACTGTGTGGTACACAATGGACATTTTCATCCTTTGCAGTTTAAATTTGTGAAGGGTCCTAGGAATCTAACTTTATTTCCAACAACTTTCAAACAAAATTCCCTTAGGCATTTGGTCCTTTTAAAAAAAAAAAAAATTCACACAACAGAAATTCCTACTTTGAAAGCCTAAAAGAGAAAAAGCAAGTTAAATCTGTGCCTAGTTTTCTTACGCAACTGGTCACTTGTACTAATACCTGTTGAACATTCAAAAATTCAGTTTTGGATCACATCTCTATTGTGTACACCACGTACACCTATGCTGTACATACCCAACAAGAAGTCCCTGCTCTACAGAGCTTGCAACACATTACATTCGGCATTGGTCACCACTCAAAATTTTAAGTTACGGTAGAACTGATTATTTCTCACTAACATGGAATCGTAATTTGACCAAATCAGTTGGTGAACAAAGCAAAAAAAAACCACCACACAAAAAAACAACACACACCATGGTCATTGCATTGCACTATATTCTGTTTATTATTGTTGAGAAGTCCAATTTAGTTTTAACAATTTATGGCACTTGGTTGTTCTTACTAAGTGTAATACAGTATTTTACTGATTCATTGTAAAGCTAGAGGACATCTCAATAATTCAGTTAACAAACGAGCTGCAATGTTTTGTGTGCATGGAAAGTGTTATGTCGATAGCTTGGGAAGTCAGCAATTTGACAGCAGACATTAACCAAGTATTTAGAAGCTGCAGTTATATCTTCCTTACGATCACATATCCCTTATCTCTCCCTGCATATAACCCAACAAAAGCATAAAGATGAGATAAAAGATGACAAGAAGATAACGTTCAGTAATCACTCTGAGCCAAAGAGTATGACAATGCCATGTCCCTTGAGACAGTTCTTATTGCTCCACAATGAGCAACCACAAAAAAAGAGTCACCGACTTGCCTAATTACCAATGGCCTTAAGATCAAACTAGGCCAGTGGTTAGATGCAAAGGATATAAGTCAAAAACTAACAGATATAAACATAATGATATGAAACAAGCTGGTGAACTGAAGCCAAGTGGGTTGCATTCCATGCAGACTGAACAAAGCAAAAGACAATTCCAAACAATTGAAACTGAACCCCCAACCTTTCTATACAACGGCTTGCTTTCTAATAGCACTCTACGTTGAAGCTACCTGTGAGAAAGTCTGTTTTCACACCAATCTTAGTTCTCCTTTTTTTTTTAAGCTCAGAAAGCCTTTCTTGACTGGGGATTTTACTTTACTCACTTTGTTTCCATATGGACAGCAGCAATCACAGGCATTTTTTCAAACAGCCAATATTCCTCTTATGGCATTTTTTAAGCTGCTGAAACACACAGACTGAAATCTTTCCTCAGTGAAGGATGCCTCTGCATACTGTTGACCACAAGTGTCCCTGTATTAAAATCCACAGAGTGAAGCAAACAAAATGGCAGAAGGAGGCTTGACTCAGACGGAAGGAATCAATTCTTTCCTGCAATACATACAAACAAGTCCATCAGCATTTTGCAAACAGAGGAATAATTTACCCCTAGATTAGACCCAGAAGACCACTAAGGCTAGAACATGTGAACTTGCAACACAGACAGAATATCTACTGGCCCTTATTATCACATGCAGATGCAGAGTAGAAATTTGTGGAACTACTCAAGTTTTCAGTATTTGTTCTCTTTCCCCCTGTCTTCCACCTTCAACTTCACTTCCTACCTGTATGCTTCACTTTGGCCTCTTTAAAAAAAGAAAAGAAAAAAAAAGGATATCTTAGTCTCCTTAATTGCACACTTTACCATTATTCCCTAAACTATTTAGAATGCATTGTTTCTTGTTAAGTTGACTCTGTGTAACTTGTTCAGTCCTAGTGCTGAATAATACTACTATCAAACTTTCTGCAGCAACTGTTTTTTCCTCCATGGCTTCGCATATTTCCCAAATATGTTCTGTCTGTTATTGGCAAGAGAGGAAGAGACAAAACTATCATTCTTCTACCTTTTGTCAATTAGTTGAGAGACATGACTGAGATGCACTGAAGAAAGAGTTCAGAATTAAAACTGAATTATCTGAACAAAGGCAATAACCAGCATGATGGGGCTTTAAAGATCAGTTACTTCTATGAGAAACCTGCAGACCAAATTGAGGTGCGAGAGTCATATGCACCCTTGCTATTGGTAGGAACTGCTATGGTAGGAATGTCTTCCTGTGTAATTTAATGAGACTTATCAAAGTGAAATAGTGTCATTTGCTCACTAGGGCTAATTTTGATTACTTCTTCCCTAAGCTCTACTGGACCAAGTATCAAAGTGAAAGCCCACATTCCTTCTATTGTCAGTAATGGAATAGCTGCTGGTGGCTTTTTGCTAGCCATGTATGTAGGCAGCAAGAGGCCTCCAAGCCAGTTACCAGAGTACATAAAAAACCTCTACATCTAAAATATTCAGCTTGCTCAACAAAGAATGCACCTTGATTAGTAGAGTGTATTAAATTTCACCTACTTAACTTTGCAGCTTGATTAGTGAAGTATGCAGCTTAATCAGCACAGCATGCAACTCATGACAACATGCACCACCTAAAACTGAAACTAATAGTAGGACCCAACAGAATCCTCAAGCATACATCTCTAAGTAAAACATGTAGTGCAGGAGATTCAAAGCAGGCTCTTAGGTCTGCAAAAGAACAATTAAAATGTTCAGTTCTGGCAGCAACCTTGTGGCTTTGTAAGGTGTATGATTCAGGCTGTAAAGTTTCAACTGTCCAGTAGCTGGAGTAGTCAGCCAACAGACAGCTTCTCTCAGTGCAAAACCAAGCAGTGCCCTCATCAGTAATGCTGATCACTATGACCACATCCCTTTACTCATCATCCATGGGCAGTACATAGCCAAATCCAACTTTCAGTATTTAATTTTAAGGACATCTGAGATAGCATCATTGGCCATCCAAAACGTGATTTCATTATCCCACAGAAATTAGGGGGAATATTTGAAGATAGCAAGCCTGTTAGCGATTGAGGTAAATCATCATTACAATTTACATACTAGCAAGCTAAACATAGGAGTTATAAAGGGTTTCAACTCTACACGATTAGGATCTGGAGGCATTTCAGATATGAACCAAGTTTGGATTTTAAATAATACTAAAGCTAAAGGTTGTTCAGACACAGTGTTTTGCCTTGGACTGGTTTGCTGCCCAGAAATAAAGACAAACTCTGACATAATTAGGAAGTAACTTCACTTTTGGTAGAATAACACCTACATGTTCTGTCCCTAGACTATAAAAAAATGTAGTTATAGCTGTAGCTTTCTATAGCTATCACTCTACATAGTATTTCCTTAATGATCCCCCCCCCCCCGCCCCGGTCATCCTATATGCTGTGAACACATGAGATGAATTCACAGTGTTGTTATTTATGGTACAGATTCTAAGACTGCTGCAGTTAATGGAAACATTGTGTGTTGTCTACAGAGGAGTTTTTCAGAATATGTGGCATTTACCAGAGTATAAATCTTACCAACAGAGTTACCTGTGCTCATATAATTCTTAACCCACACCCTTCCTTTTGGATACTACACATTCACTAAGGAAAAGAAAAATAGGTATGTGTCTCAAACTCCCAGAAACTCAGCTGTTTCTCAGCAAGACTGGATGCTATTCCCATCTCAACAAACCTAGAGCTATTAATAGTTGAAGTTTTGGCCTGGCAACTTCTGCAACACTTAGAAAAAAAATGTAGTATCAAACTACAACAATTGTCAGACAAATAAAGTACAGAGATTACCACTTACATGCCCTGTGTCAAAAAAAAAACCCAAACACACCCAACAAAAAAACCCCAAATCTAATCTTTTTATTCCTCAGAAAGGTTCACATTACTAAGAAAAACAAGTGAATATCAAACAGTATTGAACTTTGATTGTTGAGGTTTCATCTTATAGCTCCTACATAGCAAATATACCCCCCCCCCCAAATCTCAATCTTTCAATTAAGAAGTTAACCCTCAGGTAAGACTGAACAAAAGCTGCATTGTTCACCCATCTTAAACCACGTACCTAAAAACCCAGCATAGTGATAGAAGTATGCTAGGCTCAATTCAGACCCACTTCTGAGAGGTGATGCCAGTAGAAACAAGGAGGATACAAGGCTTCACAGTTTGGGAATCAGGACTTCAGCAGCCAATTTGAAAATCCAAAGGTTAATTTTCAGACTGCATCCTTTCTATCACAGCTTGCTAGACTAGCATTCGCATTCTATAATGTTTCTGGAAGTAGTTCAAAAGTGTATTTAGAAGTCCTGTGTTGGTCCATTCATCAGGTCCTCTTCTGCTATAAACCTCTGTAGAAAAAAGCTTCAATACCTTTACAACATTTTACTCTAACCATTCAATCCCCTGTGCCAGCTGGGTGGTACTGTCCCTGTTGCTCATTGCTGTACACGTATGCAAATATTTCTGCCACATCTTTCAGAAAAAGTAGTAGAAACTTTTATATTTCCAAAGTGCTATTTTAAACATCGTAGTTTGAAAAAGAGTAATGTCATATTTTTAGCATCTATATTTTAATTAAAACTATTTTCTTATTGAACACTCTAATTGGAGGAGCAAATTAAAATAAACAGTGTTCGCTTTCTAAAGCATTCCACTGATCACTTCCTGGTACGGTAAAGGCTAAGATGTTAAATTCTCATTCTATGAATTTAAGCAGGAGAACTTGCAATAAAACTTGAAGTGTATTTAACATTAGATTGAGTGGATTAGGAAAACACATTAGATAAATATTATAGAGGTCTTAGTGAATTCAAAACACCACTGTCTACAGCATTCCCAACTCAGAAAACTCAAAACTTAGTAAGTCTAAAAACATTAGTACTCCAACAAAGCTAAGTAGTCCACAGGACAGACATCCCGAATATGAATATAGATATGAAGGAGTCTGAACCTGTATTTTTACTCATATCAATTTTACACCATGCTGTATTCATACATCCTTCTTCCAAATATACAGTAGTATGACTCTGGGAAGAGTTCCATTGTTCTTTTAATTTGGCAGCCAGAGGATTTTGCATAAGTTTTTGGTCATTCTAAATATTAAGGAAAACATTACTGTAAAAAGATCAATGTAATAGCATTATTTGAAGTACACTACTTCCCCTATTTGAAACATCACCAGTTATTCCTTATCCATTCCTGAAACCACAGACATTAAAACAGCAAGTATTTTATTAACTTCAGTTGAAGTAAAGCATAAATATTAACCTGTCAATCACCTCTCTCAATTGTGTACCATAGCTGCAGAACTTTTGTCTATGTAAAATCCAGTACAACAGAAAAATCATTTGACAGTTAATTTTGGAAGAACAATGCAAGTTTAGCGTACATTCTGAATATAAAATTTATCCTGGTTATGTTGTTGGCAATATCCTTTTCCTTTAAAACAGTGTCCAAGACAAAGCTTTGGAAAATGTAGCAATTTTCAACAAGTTGCTAGTCAGCATTCCTATTTACATGTCCCCTGGAAATCTGCTGTTTCTCTAGGCAAGGTGAAGATGGCATTTCCATCCATTAGCCTAGGACTAGTCAAGAGTTAGAGGTTATTCTGAACTCCCCTTTTCTGAAAACAGTCCCAAGTGTTATTTAGAAGTCCTATCAGCTACGAAAAGCAAGACCAAATGCAACACTGAGATCAGCCCAGTTCTGAGACAGAACTAGACCAAGAAACATGTACAAGTATTTTCTGGTTTGGGTCAACGTAATCTCTCCCTCATTTAAAAAAAAAAAAAAAAGTCCAATACAATGGTAATTATTGCAGCTGGTATAATTTACCAGATCTTTCTACACAGCAGTAACACAGGAGTCATGAGCAGGGGCAAGAAGACAGGTACCTAACATTACTGAACAGTATCTAGTCATGGTTATTGCCTGGGGTAGAGCAGAACAGGGGGGAGAAGGGACTTGGGAAAATCAGAAGCATGGACTGATGACAACAGAAGATTGGTTAGGAGCTCATGTAGATTCAAGATATTTCAGATGTTTCCTCTCCCACAGGTACTTCCCCTCCTGTTCAAAGAAATAGCTGCAGTACCACAGAATCCACCATGTGGTGTCTGTTAGCAAATGTTGACTTTTTCATGGCGACTGGTGTAGGTACATCTAGATTGTGTATTTAAACATCACAGTTTTGTTTTCATTTCTTGCAAGAAGCATTTGACTGAGGTTAATGTTTTATATCAACAGAGTAAAAATAGCTAATTCTGGGCCCAAAGGTCATACACATCAGCACAACTTGAGTTCTGAAGTGCTTTTAACCTTGATTTTTCCCTGTAAGCCAGGTCCTTTAAAATATACAACACATTTAACCCAGTCTCACAAGCATGGCAGGGGGATGGGGGGGGGAGGGGACACGACACACACAGGACACACACCCAAAACATTTTCACTGTCTTTGGAAGACCATAATCATTTGACAATCAGAGGGGTCTGACTGTATTTGAGACAATACTTGCCAGGAAATACATAAGACAAATAAAGTTCACTTTACAGAAAGGAATAAAAGAAGTCAGAACCATCAGCACACAGAAAAAAGACATCTTCCCGAACTGATTCATTAGATTTTTTGGCACCCCAATTAAGTTCTGACAAGCTAGTATTCCAGGCACAGTAAAATATTGTTCCACTAGGCTTGCTCTAATGTTTAGTCATAAGATCCATACAATAATAACAGAACAGTGGCCTATCTTGACCAACAGTACATTAGTTATTATCTGCAGCACAAACACCTACCACTTTATACTAACATTTTGGCAGTTAATCTAAACATAGCACTTAAAGCTACATCATAATTTTGAGATCTAACTGGGTCATTTTCCTTCCAGCTGGCACCAGTAAAAAGTATTTTATAACAAAAAAGTAAATGAAACTTTTTTTTACGAGGGTTTTTTTTCGTTCTTTAATGGCAGGAGCACAAGTATGATTTCAAGCACACACAACACATTTTTCAAGGCCTGTTCGCGGTGATGCTAGCTGGGTGAATTACAATAAGATTTATTGTGCAGTGGTGTATGTCTAATTTTCCATCTACTGCTGGGAGCTTCAGTTGGCGGGAACTAACAGAGACGCCCATTATGTACAGCCTGGTTCAAACTGTGGTTTTGGTGCAAACTCTCAGGGACAGGAACTTACTGCACATGCTGGCAAGAGGACAGGGAGAAAGTTGATGAAAAGTACAAAAAAAGGACTTCTTAAATGGCTTCTTAAATATTTGGTATCCCATCCCTTCTCCAAATTGTTTTGTGGCAAGGGGAGAGGGGGGATAAAGGAGAAGTCACCACAGATTTTCCTGTAAAAATTGTGTCATATTCAATGGATATAAAACAAGGCAGCTAATGACTTCTTTTTATTGTAGCAAGGTCCTCTGCTGACAGGATTCAAAATGAACAGGAGCTCACCGGAACAGAGTTCTCAAAACTTTACTCCCCCTGTCCTTTTTTTTTTTTCCCCCTCCAAGTACTGGAAACACAAGTCCCTTTTTAAACAACCATCTAGAGACTTCTTTCCCTTACCTTCCTCTGCCTTATTCTGGTTTTCTCAAATGTTCCATGTACACTCCCAGCTAGATGACTTGACATAGTCCATGCAAAGTAAAGGTAGAGAGAGGAAATAACAGAAGGAAGGGATGAGGAGAGGGGAAAACCAGAATAGACACAACAAGAAAAAGCGAAGTCCTGGAGGTGTAAGAGAGAAGAGGAGTGAGACTGTGGAGCTCAGGATTGCCAGCAAGAGATACATGCAGAATATGAGAGGTAAGCAGGGATGGAGCAAGCACTTGACAAAAGGAAAAGGTTAGAAAGAAAAATGTTAAAGTGGGAGTGGAAAAAACTATGAATAATATAATGGGAGGGTGCAATAACAGAATAAATTACTTATTCAGAGCAGAGCTGGGATCCATCTCGCTGAGCCACACAGCACAACAACATCATTTTAATACGCTGAGCACCTCATCTCAGAGATGTAGCTGGAGACAAGCTCCACGACCACATCCCTGCTTCCTTGGGCACAGCTTGTCAGGGAGAGAGCAAACCATATGACACACCGTGCTGCTTCTACGCCAGAGCAATGGAGGAAAAAAAAAAGATTATTAGTCTGCTCTACAACTGGCACTCAGAAAAGGCATTTTGCTTTAACAATGTAAATGAAGCAAAAACTGAAAAATACACAACAGTCCATAAACCTGATGTTCTTTCTCATTGGTTTGCAAACATTCATATATCCAAACACAGTATTATGCTTCAAGTTTACCATACAGTGTGACGACCTAGGGAAAATATCTTTTTCTGTCTTTTGGTTTATATTAGGTACCATTTACTATCCTTGTAAAATCTGCTTCGACTATCAAATTTGATATCATCTTTTCAATTCTCTCAGGGGTGCTAGTTCACTATCTATAACCTACAGTGTAGTTCCATAGCCACACATGGGATGGCACTGTTAAAATCAGGCCTCACACACCAAATCTCTCCTCCACTCTGACTCTTTGTAGGCAGCAGATTCAAGGCAAAGGTACATTTTTATTCCCCAGAATTGTATTTATCCACCACAAACTGACATCACTTATTTTTATGCCTGGTTACTCAGTTATATTTTTACTTTGTATCAAGCATGGAAAACCAGTACCCGTAAATGTATTAATGCTATGTTATGGTTTTTGGAAGGTTTGGCAGCAGAGAGGAGAAGCAAGCAATTGGGTGCGGTATTACAATGTGCAATGTGGTATTTCATTCTCTCTAGAGATCTGTAATTTTATGCATGTTGAAAAAAATGTTAAGGAAACTTAACATACAGAACATAAGGAAATAATTTTCTTCCCTAAGGAGAAAAAAGAAAAAAAAAAGAAAAAAACAACAAAAAAACAAAAACACACCTTTAGGCTGTAAGCATTAAAAACATCAGTCCAAATGGAACCATTCAGCAAACCAGAGTGGGGAATAAAGAGGGCAGGCAGAGTTAAGAAATAACCATTAATTTTTGTCTGCCTCCTCTTTGCAGCCACATCTCTCTTAATCATCACTCAATTCATTAGCATTCTATAATTGTATGTCAATGTGACCATAAATCCTATATATGGGCAACAGCAGACGGAGACTCCCTTGTACCACACTGACTGGCTCAGAATAGAGGACATCATAAAAGTTTTTTGTTGTTGTCAGATAAAGGCATAGACAGAACAAGGTCCAAAAAGACAGAGGAAGTACAGTTAAGAGTCCACCTAAAGCTAAGTCTCAAAAAGGCAAGCATTCTTCAGATTTCTGCTATTACACCCTTGCCAAAAATCCCCTTCTGATCTCTAATCAAGCAATCAGCTCAACCATATGCAGGGTAGCAAGAGTGACCCTATACTGTCATGCAGAAAACAACATGGTATTATACAGCGCAGCACTATTCTATGTCCTGACACAGAAGCATGACTCCAGAAATAGCATATACCTGTAGGTGATATTTAAAAAGAAAACCCACACATATGTTTTCAAGGATCTTTAGTACAACATACACATTGTGTGGACTTTAGTCTGGAACAGCATATTATATAATACAGTGCCAGACAGGCTTCTCAGCACTTAGATTCAAAAACAAGTACTAGACATAGCACATCCTTGATGCCAGTGCCTTTTTTGGCTGGCAGGAAAGGGTATAGAACTCAGTGTTGTAGAAAATGTTATTAACATCTGTCCATTGACAGCAGGGGGCCAAAACTGTATATTCTTTAGGTATATCTTTATCCAGTCTGGTATAAGAGCTAATGGTAACTGCAGCCCTCTTCTCCACTTATTTCTCAACTTAAGAAACCTTCACATTATACTTGAGAAACAGACGAATCACATACTGCTGTAGTTGCCACTAGCATAAAATAGCACCACCACATCAATAATATGTCCTTCCAGATAACTGGGTAAGCTCCCTGTTGCCTTCTAGACAGGAAGAAGTTCCACACCCAGAAAAAACTCCCTTGAGAAGTTGTCAGAGATCTTTGAGAGATACCGATTTGGCACAAGACATGGTAAGGAGGGCATAATTATCTCAAGCATCCAATGGATTCACAGCACACAAACCAAAACAGGCAAGCAGAGGTAACCTCAAAGGTTCCCAGCATTGTTTTCTATAGACTGTCACCCACATCCTTGAATCTTTCTCTATCCTATTTTTTTTAATGGATGGTTCAACACAAGGAGCCAGGAAAACTGCCCTCCCATGACACTGGCACAAGAAAATCTGGCGACACTTATGTCTCTCTAGACTTTACATATCTTGCCCCACGTAATCTTGTCATAACCCACCCAGACCAAAAGAGATGGAAAAGAAATGGGTGAAGGATGCTGTGCACTAGCAAACTAACTTGACAAAACATCCAGTTGGTTAGGATCAGCATTTTAGGGCAATAGTTCCCCTTCAGGAATTCCACTTCAGGTCTCGCAGGGATTTTAGCACGGCTGGAATTAGTAGCCTGGGCCTTAGTTTCTAGTCACAAAAGAGTCACATCAGTATCTGCTGGAAGCTGGACAAAAAGATTGCAAACCACAAGTTTTCTTGAAAGTATTCACAACTCACAGGAACAAAACAAATTATTTTTCTGACTAGTATTACATGCGTAATTTTAAGCTCGTAAACCAAAACAAAGGAAGTTTTCAAAAGCCATTAGTCACCAAACTCCATCTGCCACTGGCCTTTGTGCTGGAAAATCTCCACATAATATCAAAGACAAATTTCCCCTGCATTTGATTATGAGTTGTGTTGAACTTCACCACCACAACACATACTGGTACAAGTATTATTGCCTTCACATTTAAAATCAGAGGAGCATTTCCTTGGATAAGCTCAGTTCCAAATTACTTTGAAATGCTTCAAGACTGGGAAGAAACACTACTTTCACATGTATGTCTAATAAGTAAGGAGTAATAAAAGAAACCAATGTCATTATGCTCTGTTGTGAAGAAAGCAGAATAAAACAACCCAATAAATCAATTTACTGAGGAAAAGAACTCTAATAACCAGATGGACAGAATATTAAGAGCACCAGCTTACACTACCTCTTTCTTTATATAGACATACATTACAACCTGAACAAACTCAGGATAGAGAGCTCACCTAGGATGCCCCAGGTTTCAGAAACAGCAGTGCGAGGTTTTGCAAGTGCTTGTAGTAAAGCGTTCTAGCTTTGCAGATCTAAGTCCTCTTTCCACAAGAACAAAAAGCATAGTTCTCCCTCTACCTCTTTTACATAAAACAGGTGTAATACCTTCTTAACAAGTTTGTGTGTATGAGACTGATGTGGATCAGTGGAGTCTTCCAAGGAGGGGGTTTCTTCACTAAACAGAATTTTGACACCCTTGTGGCAACATTTCAGTTCCCCAGGTGTCTTCTTCCTCACTCCCATCCACCTGGACAGCAAACAGACAGATTGAGGGGGGTTTCTCCTTCCTGAAGAGCTCTCTGTCAATGTAATAGAGCAAGGAGAGCTTGAGCTTACCTGTACTTTAACACACTAGGTCTGTACTGCCATCTCAATACCAAGAAGCAAACCCCAGTAACAGCAAGATAAAGTCAAGGACTGAGATGCTTACAACCCATGCTCATGCAAGCCTTGCCATTCTTCATTGTTTGAGAACTATGCAGGTACTTGGGCCCTGCTTTACACAGTCCTGCCTTGGATTTTCTATGGTAGCTGGCTTTGGTGAATTGAAGGTATGAGGCACTCCCAAGCCACTGCTGGTGCAGGTAGCTTGTTCACTTGTCATCCAGAACTTTCCAGCCAGATTTTTCATATTGAAAACGTAGGACTGGAAGAGAGGCAAGAATAATTAAAAAAACCTCTAAGAATTCCCACCTTTGCTGTAACGTGAGGGGGAGCCCTGCTAAACCAATGTTTAATGGGGTGGGAAGGCAGGAGCAGCAATAGCTCTCAGTCTAATACATCTCTAGCAGTCACATTATCCACTGATTAGCTGGCATATTTATCTTTAAAGAAACTATAAAAGGAATCACAGACAAAAAATGACATTTTATGAAAAAGAAGAAAGTGAGAATGAGTTCCCATTTCTGGTATTCTGTCACATTTCACTGTACTGTGCAGCATCAACTTCTTATTGATAGACTAATTATTTACCAGAATTTTTTGCTTTTGCAATATAGAAAGTATCAGGCTTAAGGTGACTCCCTGAAGTCATCAAGCAGCCCTAGACCTTGGTATGCAGCAGAGTTTTGTGCTCTGTCAAAGGAAGCAGAAACATTGCAAGCTAAGGAAAGCCACTCCCAAAAGCTGAGAACTGAAAGTGTTCATTGTTCATTTTCCAAAAACATCAAGCACCTTAAGGCTAAGATTTTCAAAGGGGCCTAAGAGAATTAGGTACTTCTAAACCTATTGCATTTCAGTGGAATTTAAATACCTCTATTTCTAACTCTGCCCTGAAAGAGATTTAAGGTGGGATTTTTCTTTTTAATTTACCATTCTCAAGCTTGGTGCCTTATTTTCAGTGGCACTGAGAGACATAACACAGACTGCTCCTCAGTCAAAGCTTTCTGGCGCACCAGGAATTTACCACTGTGGTGGCTGTTGTAGGACTAGAATTTCTCTTAGCAATTTTTCGATTTTGTTTTTCAGTCATTCATATTGTAAATTATTGTCGTCTTTCTTGCATGGGGAAGAAAAAAAGCAAGCATAAGAAGAATGCATCATTCAGAAATACAAGCAGATGAAATTCCTGATTAACATGAGGTAAAAATCCCAACATCCATTAGCCTAACAAGAACCCCATTTGCAGTTTAAAAACAAACAAACAAACAAAAGTGTGAGAAATTATGCATCTGTTCCCACCAACAGCAGTAAAAGCTAGGAACAGGCTTGCACCCAGATAGCTACATTTTGGGTGCCAATATTATATTAATTGCATTAAAAATGGAAAAGCAGAAACCCTTCTGCCTTCTTCATTTAGCTCATAACCACTTTTTTCCTATTTTTTCTAGAAAATAAGTGTTTTTCCATTTAAAAGGTGAGAGCCACTCCGTAGTTACAAGTGGTACTTTTTGACTTTCTTAATACAACCCTGTGGCTACAATTAACACAACGGATAAATAGCAGAACAAATTAAGGTCTGATCCTGTTTTACTTATAGGTGCAATCCTTGCAATAAATTGCAGGTTAAGCTGTCGGAGGTAAATGAGGAGAAATGGAAAGCATGATCTATGATGCCAGAATTTTAAGTGTTCAGACATTAAAAGCAAGAGTGTGAGAGAAGATAAGCAAATATCAAGACAGAAAATTCAAAATTTTAAGATGCTTTAGTGATTACTATAAGATTCCAAATATAGCTGAGATGCATGTTTTGCCAAAGCTTTAAGAAAACTTAGCAAATTTTTTATTTCACTATATGAGCTATTTAATGCTTACTTTTATCCCTCACATGGGAATAACATTTTCAAAGGAGAAAAAGAACAGGATTTTTCTTCTCATTATTTCAGAGTGCTTTAGGTTCATTTCAGAACTTCATTGTCTTCGAAGTTTGGGGAACAAGGAAATGCAGACTGTTTCCGTGCATGGTCTTATTGTTGTGGAAATCCTCTATTTCTTCCCCTTAAAAATGAATAAATAACTGAACCAATTTGAAGTCCTTTACAACCCGTGATTCTTACAGGCATCTTAAGACTGCACACTGTCTGTTCTATCTTGTTTGCAATTCAATCACAAAGTACTTGCAGGATAAAAATCAAAACATTGTAAAAGAAGTGTGTACGGTCTTTAAGCATGATCAGTGGATTTTTAGGGAGGGATTAAATCAAGGAAGGTAGCTTTATGAATAATTGTCTGAGACATATAACATCTAATATGAATCCTAAGATTGTATCCAGAAAAATACTGTGCACTTACTGACAAGCACTGAACCAACTCTCCACTTCCTGTGACACAAGTGGGAGCAGGACATACTCAGAACTTCAAAGAAGCAACCTGTTATCTGAAAAAAAGAGTAACCACATAATTTAAAATCATTCACTGCCCTTTCTACCATGAGGTGTTGACCAAATAATATATTTTTATAACTCCACTCTTGCCCCCATCACTCAAACTATCAAAAGACAGTGCTAGTGAGCTCTTCTACATTCTTCATCGCAGCCTTAGCACTTTCCAAACACCCTATTTGGCAGGGTGCCTACCAAGGTTGCTCAGTTACACTAGAGCTCTCCTTTCCTTTTGTTTTTTTTCCATTAAACTTCAGAGAACACTGTGAAGAAAAGATAAGAATATGCTCCAACCTCTGTCTTTTGCTTCTTCTACAGTGAGAAAGACAGAAAGAACAGTACAAATTATTAGTCCTCACATTCTCAGGTAACTCTGACCTCTCTCCACCCAGGCCACGTTTGTCCCATGAGATCAGAAATTTATGCCAGCTAGTGGCACTTAGCCCATTTGGCCCTTTGCATCAGCTCACAGTCCAACAAGAATCACTTGTGTGGTGGAGCCTTAAGGGTAGGGCCCACCGCTATACTGCTCAGACTGCATGATCAACAGCCTCTGGGTCCTGCTGAAGGTGGGCAGATACATTTAAGACAAATTCCTCAGCAGCAAAGGCTGTAGTAGGAAAAATGGAGGCTGGGTCAAAATTTAAAGTCTTAAGCTGAGGCATCAAATTTTTTCTAACTGTTCATACCTTGTGACTACTGAATTACACAAGGAAGAAAAACTAAGCTTTCCTATACCCATTCTGAGGTCCTTCTGAAGGCACTTCTGCTTCCACCAGCACAGTGAGAGTCACAACACTTGGTCCACGCCCTTGCACCCCTTCCCAACAACACAAATTGTCCCCGGCCTTTCCCAGGAGGCTGGCCTCAGCTCCAGCCACCCAGTGCCAGCACCCACAGCAGATGCGATGGAGTAAATGCTTTAACTGCTACCTCCTTCCCCTCAGATCAAAATAAGCCCAGTGCTCAACCTGTTCGAGGTGGACTGGAGATGCTGGGAGGGTGCCAGAAGCGGGAGGGGACGAAGGGGTGTATTTCACAGAATCACAGAATCGTATAGGTTGGAAAAGACGTTTAAGATCATCGAGTCCAACCATAAACCTAACACTACCAAGACCACCACTACACCATGTCCCTAAGCACCTCATCCAAACATCTTTTAAATACCTCCAGGGATGGCGACTCAACCACTTCCCTGGGCAGCCTGTTCCAATGCTTGATAACCCTTTCAGTGAAGTAAAATTTCCTAATTTCCAGTCTAAACCTCCCCTGGCGCAACTTGAGGCCATTTCCTCTCGTCCTATCACTTGTTACCTGGGAGAAGAGACCGACCCCCACCTCTCTACAACCTCCTTTCAGGCAGTTGTAGAGAGCAATAAGGTCTCCCCTCAGCCTCCTTTTCTCCAGGCTAAACAACCCCAGTTCCCTCAGCTGCTCCTCATCAGACTTGTGCTCTAGACCCTTCACCAGTTTCGTTGCCCTTCTCTGGTCGCGCTCCAGCACCTCAATGTCTCTCTTGTGGTGGGGGGGCCCAAAACTGAACACAGTATTCGAGGTGTGGCCTCACCAGTGCCGAGTACAGGGGCACGATCACTTCCCTAGTCCTGCTAGCCACACCATTTCTGATACAAGCCAGGATGCCATTGGCTTTCTTGGCCACCTGGGCACACTGCTGGCTCATATTCAGGCGGCTGTCAACCAACACACCCAGGTCCTTCTCTGCCGGGCAGCTTTCCAGCCACTCTTCCCCAAGCCTGTAGCACTGCATGGGGTTGCTGTGGCCCAAGTGCAGGACCTTGCACTTAGTCTTGTTAAACCTCATACAACTGACCTCGGCCCATCGATTCAGCCTGTCCAGGTCCCTCTGTAGAGCCTTCCTACCCTCAAGCAGATCAACACTCCCACCCAACTTGGTGTCATCTGCAAACTTACTGAGGAGGCACTCGATCCCTTCGTCCAGATGACTGATAAAGATATTAAACAGGACTGGCCCCAACACAGAGCCCTGGGGAACACCACTTGTGACCGGCTGCCAACTGGAGTAAACTCCATTCACCACCACTCTTTGGGCCCAGCCATCCAGCCAGTTCTTTACCCAGCAAAGAGGACACCTGTCCAAGCCATGAGCAGCCAGTTTCTCCAGGAGAATGCTGTGGGAAACCATGTCAAAGGCTTTACTGAAGTCTAGATAGATGACATCCACAGCCTTCCCCTCATCCACTAGGCGGGTCACCTTGTCGTAGAAGGAGATCAGGTTGGTCAAGCAGGACCTGCCTTTCCTGAACCCATGCTGGCTGGCTTGATCCCTTGGTTGTCCTCTACATGCCATGTGATAGCACTCAGGATGATCTGCTCCATCAGCTTCCCTGGTACCGAGGTCAGGCTGACAGGCCTGTAGTTCCCCAGGTCCTCCTTCCAGCCCTTCTTGTAGATGGGCATCACATTAGCTAATCTCCAGTCAGCAGGGACCTCCCCAGTTAGCCAGGACTGCTGGTAAATGATGGAAAGGGGCTTGGTGAGCACATCTGCCAGTTCCTTCAGTACTCTCTCAGGTGGATCTCATCAGGCCCCACGGACTTGTGAGTGTCTAAGTGGTGCAGCAGGTCACTAACCATTTCCCCCTGGATTATGGGGGCTCCATTCTGGTCCCCATCCCTATCTTCCAACTCCGGGGGCTGGGTACCCAGAGAACTATTGGCCCTACTATTAAAGACTGAGGCAAAGAAGGCATTAAGTACCTCAGCCTTTTCCTCATCCTTGGTCACTGTGTTCCCTCCCCCATCTACTAGGGGCTGGAGATTCTCCTTAGCTCTCCTTTTGCTGCTAATGTATTTGAAGAAGTATTTTTTGTTGTCTTTTACAGCAGCAGCCAGATTGAGCTCTAGCTCAGCTTTGGCCCTTCTAATTTTCTCCCTGCACAGCCTCGCTACACCTTTGTAGTCCTGAGTTGCCTGCCCCTTCTTCCAGAGGTCGTAGACTCCCCTCTTTTTCCTGAGTTCTAGCCAAAGCTCTCTGTTCAGCCAGGCCGGTCTTCTTCCCCGCCAGCTCGTCTTTCGGCACCTGGGGACAGACCGCTCTTGCGCCTTTAGGACTTCCTCCTTAAAGAATGTCCAGCCTTCCTGGACTCCTTTGCCCTTTAGGGCTGCCTCCCAGGGGACTCTGTCGACCAGTCTCCTAAACAGGCTGAGGTCTGCCCTCCGGAAGTCTAAGGTGGCAGTTTTGCTGACCCCCCTCACCGCTTCTCCACGTATCAAAAACTCTATCATTTCGTGATCACTCTGCCCAAGACGGCCTCCAACCATCACATGGCTCACAAGTCCTTCTCTGTTTGTGAACAAGAGGTCCGGCGGGGCACCTTCCCTAGTTGGCTCCCTCACCAGCTGTGTCAGGAAGTTATCTGCCACGTGCTCTAGGAACCTCCTAGACTGTTTCCTCTCTGCTGAATTGTATTTCCAGCAGACATCCGGTAGGTTGAAGTCCCCCATGACAACAAGGGCTAGCGATCGTGAGGCTTCTCCCAGCTGCTTATAGAATAGTTCGTCAGTCTCCTCATCCTGGTTGGGTGGTCTGTAACAGACTCCCACCACAATATCTGCCTTGTTGGCCTTCCCCGATTCCTACCCATAGACACTCAACCCTATCGTCACCATCATTAAGCTCTAAACTATTCAAACACTCCCTAACATACAGGGCTACCCCACCACCTCTCCTGCCTCGCCTATCCCTCCTGAAGAGTTTATAGCCATCCATCGCCACACTCCAGTTGTGCGAGTCATCCCACCATGTTTCCGTGATGGCAACCATATCATAGTTTTCCTGGTGTACAATGGCTTCCAGCTCCTCCTGCTTGTTGCCCATGCTGCGTGCATTGGTGTAGAGGCACTTCAGCTGGGCTGCCGTCCATGTCTCCTTCATAGAAGAGCACCCCTTGTGCGCTTTGAGGCATTTCACTGGCATTTCCCTCTTGGCTCCTATTGCCTCAGTATCCCCTAGCTCAATTCTGTTCGACTTCGGCTGTGCCCCAGCGTACCCCGCACATCTCAGAGACACAGGCCGAGTGCCCTCGCTGGCACCCTCTCCCTCTAACCGTGGCACGTCGTCCCTCAGCTTCCCTCGGGCAAGCCTGATATTATCCCACTCCCCCTTCGAGTCTAGTTTAAAGCTCTGTCGATGAGCCCTGCAAGTTCCTGAGCAAAGATTCTCTTTCCCCTTTGAGAAAGATGAATCCCATCAGAAGCCAGCAAACCCGGTGCTGTGTAGGCCATCCCATTGTCAAAAAATCCAAATCTGTGGTGATGACACCAGCCACGGAGCCATGAGTTAATAGATTGGGTGTCTCTGTTCCTTCTAGTGTCGCTGCCCACAACTGGAAGGAGAGAGGAGAAAATAACCTGTGCTCCAGAGTCCCTTACTAGCCGTCCCAAGGCCCTGAAGTCTCTTTTGATTGCCCTAGGACTTTGTGTTGCAGCTTCATCGCCCCCCACATGGAAGAGCAGCAGGGGGTAATAGTCCAAGGGCCGTACCAGGCTAGGGAGTATCCTCGTGACATCCTTCACCCGGGCCCCAGGGAGGCAGCAGACTTCCCTAAGAGGAGGGTCCGTCCGGCATATTGGACCCTCGGTTCCCTTCAGAAGGGAGTCACCCACAACTATAACCCATCTTCTCTTCCTTGTGGAGGTGGTGTTAATACGAGAGGTACGTTCTTCTGACCTGGGCGACACCTCTGGTGTAGATAGACTGTCGTCCCCATCCTCCTCCATTGACTGGCCTTCCACCTCCAGGGCCTCATACCTGTAGTACAGAGGCACCTGGGGAGGCGAGGTGGGCAGGGAGGGCCTTCGCCTGCCGCCACGAGCGTGGACTCGCCTCCATTCACTCTCCTCCTTTGAGCTGCTGCCTTCAGCCCGGTGTGGGGGGGGACAGAGGATCCCCTCGATCGTGGGTTCTTGCTGGTGGCTGCTGCTGCTCCTGTTCCTGTCTCGGGGGGGCAGAGCATGGCACCACCAGTCGATCTCCTTCTCAGCCTCCCTGATGCTCTTTAACCTTTCTACCTCCTCCCGTAGCTCTGCCACCATGCAGAGCAAATCATCCGCCTGATCGCACCTCACACAGCTGTCCACACGGCTGCCATGCGTGAACAGCGAGAGGCCCAGGCACTCCCTGCAGCCCGAGACCTGGGTGGCCGCATGTTTTTGTGGGAGCTCTGTCTGGGCAGCCACATCCACTCTGGTGAGCACAGAGGGCATTGCTTTCTGACGAGTGAAGACCATAGCTGAGTTTCTTCTGGAAGGATGGGGACTACCGAATGAACACTCACTTCTCCCTGCACCTCTTGAGCTGCTAGGGTGCCTTCGCCTTCCCTACGCGCCCTGCTTGCGCGAATTTGCCCCCCCCCGGCCCCCCCTTCCCCTGCGGTCGCTGCCCTGCAGGAGGACGGGGTGCGGCAGGACAGCGGGGACGCCCAGAGGGCGCAGAGGGAAGAGCCGCGGGTGGGGAGCCCGTGCGGGAGGTGGAGGTCCGGAGGGGCGACAGCCCTTACCCGGCAGGGGCGGTGGCGGAGGACGCCGGCAGCCGCTACCCTCAGCCTCGCCGTGCGCGCGGGGCCGCCGGTCGGTCGGCCGTTGCTAGCGGGTCGCCGCCCAAGGCGCGCGCCGGGCCGTCGGAGGGCCGTTACCAACGGCCTCCCGCGGAGGCGGCCTAGGGCTCGCGCGGCTCAGCTCTGCCGGGACGCCGGTGGCGAAGGAGGCGCGTGGCGCCTGTGAGCGGTGCCTTGGCACTGCAGGAGACGGGTGCTCGATGCGCCCGCTGCGAGGCGGCCGCTGCTCAGCGAGGCCTGGGCAGGTGCTCGCCGCCTCGTCCTTCCGTGCGCTCCAGAAAGCTCCAGAGCGGCGGTGACGTGTTTAGCTGTGGCAGCCCAGAAACACCATGATTCTGAATTAGTGACATGCTGGACGCATCTCAGAAAGAAATGTTCTACCATATGTTGGACTAAGGAATGAGTAGTAACGACCAACGGACGTTACTGTACAAGCTGGCTGAACTTTGCAGTCTTGCTGTCCACTGTAACAGTTTTCCCCACTGACTGCAGCAGCGGCTAGGAGGAGCTGGTGATTTCCAATAATTATATTAATCTGCTCATAATTTTGTAATTTTAGAGGGCCACCTTAAATAACTGATAAATTGCAAATACAGAAAATGATCGTTAAATAACTTCTCATAGGATAAAAGAGCCATTAATCTTTCCTAAACTGTTACACATGCATACATGTATGCATGGGAGAAGTGAAGCGATGCCATTCTTAGTACAGATTATGCAGCTCAGAGAAATAGCATAACGTGAATATTCATACTTACTCATTTTCCTTGAAATAAGCCCTTTCTTCCTTAAAATAACCTAAAGCTGCTAGGATAGCTAGTACTTTCCTCCTGTAGTTGGAGTCATATGAAATCAAAGCAGTGTTAGACAGATTTTGCAGGCTCTGTCCACAGGAGAAGCTATAGAGGTAAGATCATATACACCGACTTTTACATCCTCCACTTTTTCTTTCAACCCATACTGTAGTTGTCAAAACTAGAAGACCTTGCTAGTCTCTACAGTCACACTCCTTGAAACAGGTAGTTTGTACCTAAAGGTTTTTCCAAAAGCCCTTTTTCCTGCATGATCTCTCAACATGTGGCGAAAGACTTGCATTTCTTTGTGGGTGGGTGGGTGGGTTTCAGGGGATTTCTTTTTCCTTCTCCAGTACTTACCCTTTGGTTTTCCAGCAGCTGCAGCTATTCTAGTGGAATTGACTAAGTCTTGCATCAAGTGTGGATTTCCTGATGTTTGAATAAAAGATGTTTCATTGTGATTGAGTAATTTGATCATTAAAATCGATGATCTCCAGATTTTCTGAATTAAGTCTGCTAAGTTTTAAGCAGATCCTGCAAAAAATGGGAGTTTAGCATCCTGAATATTTTAGATCATATGATAGACTTGGCAATTCAGTTGTATATGGACTGACTGTTTTGATTCTCTGCTTTTCTTCCATTAAAAAGAATAAATAGGGCTGTGGCAAAACTCTTTATCAAGGCCCTTCATTGAAAGATAAGGCTGCAAACTTAATTGCTAATTTGCCCCCGATCACTTCATCAACCAAAATACCACACCGTGTTCCTGACTAGGAAAGGGCTGTACCCATTAGCAGCCCAACACAATGAGTGTAGATGCTGAGGAATATGAGAATGAGCTGCAGACGTTGGCCAGGCTCAGATGCTCTCATTAGCTACGATCTCCTATTGCCACTGTTGAACATAAAATTACCTGGCTAGGTGCACTAGTAATCTAACCTGGTAGGACAGTTATTGTGTTTTAAATTTTGTAGGTTATTTGTGACTAATTAGTTGGGAACATACAGTAGCTATAAAGACATTATTAGCCAAGGGGTCTTGGTGGCAGAGATACCTTTCCACTTGCTGACTGTAGTGTTTTCCAGGCTAGGGTCTTGCTGCATGGCTGTGGATCGCAGCACAGTATGTATATTTCCTGATTTCCAGATACAACCCTGTGTGGCCTGACTTAAAAAGGAGATTAGTCATGTGTCTGAAGTGTGAGGTACCTCATTCAGAAAATTACAGCTGGATGTTGTGGAAGCAATGCAAGAGTCAGGGGTTTTTGTACTTCACGTTTACAAGTTTTGAGCTTACATCCCATTTTTGAAACCTAATTTAAAATGATTAGTTGGTTTCTTCACACATCCTGCTAGTAGCTAATTAACCAGAACAGTGGCAAAAAAATACCCGAATAATCAATATGCATTTCTTTTGTAATTTGATTATTTGAGGATAATTATGTAAAGCTCTAACTACCTTCTTTCTTACCGAGTGATCCTTTGCTGATGAGCTACAACAGCAACCAGACCTCTAAGTAGGTTTTAATATAAGTACAGAAGCTTTTAAAGTCTGCGGTGTCAAAGTAAATTAAAGTGTCCCTAAGTAGTTCTTAATACAACTGACCACAGTGGTTTCTACAGGGCAATTATGCTTTACTGTGTCAATCATCCAATAGGCATTAATATAAAGCAGAACAGCTCTGAAGAAATTTGTTATGGACTGTCATATCAAGAACCCAAATGCTAACCTGCAACGGCCTTGATATTATTAGAACTACTAAGGGTCAGATTCCAATTAATCTGCAGATTTAACAGTCCTCCACTGTAGTGGGTCTTGATACAATTAAGCAATAATAGATGACAGGAAGGATACTTCCTGGCAGTTAATGACCAATGGCAGTATTTGAAGGCCCTTAACCCAGCTGGTCATTAACTGTTCAGAGACACAACCTGGAGCTCGTATTTTCTATTGTAAACCATATATTAAAGAAATAAATCAACTACTATTTTTCTCCCCTTCCTCCCCACCCCCCTCCTGTCCCCTGCAAGCTGCTGCTGTTGGACTACTGTGGTAGCAATTAATTGCCTCAGGAAAATCCCAGTGCAAGTAACCAGTGGGGAGCCAGACCGTCACGCCGAACCTTGTAATCCTGAAAACCCCTAACTGCAGTGAGTCCTAAGGTCTCCCAAAGAACCTGCCACTGCAGCTGGTGAGCGGAGCTTGTGTTCTGAGGCTGCGTTTCAGTGCTCGGCCAGAGGGAGAAATGTGTCCGAGGGAAGGAGAATGGACCCGAGCAGCAGGAGAGCCTCGGTTCTCATCTTGGTTGTGCTCTGTCACTCGTTTGGTGCCAGAGAAGTGGCTTGGCTTCTAGTGCAGTAGATCTTTCCTGTGATGACTGGAATAACAATGGTAACTTAGGAGGTCAAGAGACTTATTTATTACTCATCCAGCACTGTGCTCTCTTTCCCTTGCAGTGACCTGACGCATACACTGTGTTATTAGTAAAATTTCTGAAGGCCATTTAGAGTGACAATGAGGCTAGTGCAGGGAAGCCAGCATAACCAAGTTGCCCAGAGGTGCTGTCCTCCAGGGAAGGAAACCAGATGGTGCCTGTGCATGGCCACCCATCTGTCCTGGGCACGCTACTCCTCTCGGCACCAGGAACAACATGGGTGCTGCTCTGTGGCCTCCAGCACACTACCGTCTCCATAAGATTGTTGTATGTGTGGAGACAGCATCGTACCCTGTCCTGCATGGTAATTTGTGTGTATTTTTTTAGATTGACATCTAGAGGTGTCAAATAGCCATTTTGTCTGTTACTGCTGCAGGAAGCAGTGACTTTATGCCATTCCTCAGCTTGCTTTTCATTGTACCTATGTAACAACCCAACTGACACCATCAGTGTTTCCCAGATTACTGATCATTATTCACAGCTGCAGATTCCAGCAAGAAAAGGAGACAAATCATGTGGTAAGGGGTGTGTGTGGGGAAAACAGAGAAAAAGCTAAAATTTAGATGGCATAAGTTGACTTAAGTGGAGCAATATGAAAATACAGCAGCAGAGCATTGGACTCCATTTCAGATGTATCATATGAAAGTAAAATTCAGGCCCAATGATATCTCCAGGTGCCTTTGAGCTTAGTAGCTTAAGCTGGACTGACTGTCATCTAGTGCCTAATTCCATCTTTCGAACTTATGGTATGGTCATTGCCACGTTTTGTGGAACTGTTGTAGATTCCGTAGCAGAAATACAGGTTTTTTTCTGCCTTCTCCTCAAGACCACTTTAGTGTTGCAGTTTGACTAACTAGTTGATTGCTTACCAGAAACCAAAGCTTAAATTGCACAAGTCAATATTTATATATTTATCCATTATAACATGTTGGTCAGCAACTTCATTACATCCACATTTGACTCTGAAGTATTTCATCACATAGATTCATAATGCAGTATGTCATTTTTAATAATTTCATGTATGATTCCCTCTCCAGGGAAGTAAGGATTCTTTCCCACTTAGATGTCTCAGGGTGGTTTGTGCAATAACTGAAACAAGGCTGAAATCTGATGTAATGCACAATCAAAATGTTCTGTTACATTATAGTACAGTACACTTCAATGTAATTTATTCTTTTCCTATGAGAACCATGACTAATTACTAAGTCAAAAGCCAATCATTATACACAAATGGCAGCAGTTTACAGACATGGCAATATGGCAACTATAGGTTTTTTTGTTGTCAACTTTGGTTAGTTTGTTTAATGTTATATGCAGCGGAAAAGGGGAAGGCAAAGAAAGAAGAAACATGAGAAGCATTTTGTCTCATTTCTACTCAATAAAAATCCTTCTGAGATTATGTTGCTACCAATAGCACTTCCTGCTTACAAAATTGACGGTACCCAGTGAATATTATCAAATTAGGTTGGTTATCATGCATGTCTTTTACAGCATATGGTGTTAATGGATTTCAGAGGCTGATAAATGCCTTTGTAGAATGGAAAGGCATGGGGAAAACCTAAGAGCTGGAAGATTCAGTAGCTAAATTTAAAGGAGGCCAGCTGAACAGTCCTAGTTGCATCTTCCTGTACATCAGCTCATCATGGTCAATCTTTAATGCTAACTTCAAAGGACTAATAAGGGATGCATAGAATAAGTCACACACACATCTCATAAAACAAAATTTATCTTTAATTTGTAAGTGTCAACAGCAGTACAAAAGATGGAGTGATGGTGAATAGATTAAGGGTAGAGAGGACAGTCTTGAGGTAAATGAGCATAAATAGGCAGTCTTATAGACACTCCCCTGAGGGGTCTAAACCCCTGTCATGGCATATACTGTATCACCCAAGGATGACATGTTTAACATATCAGGAAAGCACCTTGTGCAAAAAAAAAAAAAAAAAAAAAAAATCCCCCCACCCGAAACATGTAGGTAAGGTGCCAACGCACACCAGAACATACTGTATATGGACAGTGTCTTTCAATTTTGTCTTTTCCATTAGTAACTGAGGCAGAGGAGGAGAAGACTCTTAAAAGTACCACTGAAAGATTATTTAATATTTAATTTACCTCACGTCAATACTGCACAACAAAATCCAAGAAGTCTGTTTATGCAATGAAGCAGAGCTAAGAATAACTATTCTCTTTTTTAAATTGAGAACAGATTTTTTTTTTTAAATCAGTATCCTTAGCAAACTTTTTTCTTTTTTTTATACTGTATCAAGAGGAGAGTGTGAGATGTGATGGCAACCTTTAAGTTCATTTAAAAACTTTACACTGGACTGTACAAGATTTTTTTGATAAACTATTTACATTTTCAGACTTTAAAACATATTCAAAGCAGCAATAGACACTAGTTTTTCCTCTAAACGCCCAAATAATTACCGGCCATGGGCCCAGGTAGGTACCTGCATTGTATATAGAATTTCTACAAAGAAAACCTGCCCATTAAGTTAGCCAGTGGGTGTCCAACGAGCAGCCCTCGCCATTAAGAGCTGCACCCACAGTGTTGCTATAGGAATCAAAGCATAGTACCTTGACAAGAGTCTCAGTTGTCCCAACAGCTCTACACAAACTTTACAATTTGAAACAGCAGCTAGCATGTCAGTCCAGCATGTCAGTGAATTGTGCTGATTAAATTAACATAGAGTACAATCTCACAATATACATCACAAACAAATTACAATGTCAGGAAATAAGAGTTACAGTAAGATAAGTTATGTAGTAACAGCTTATAAGCTTGTCTTAATGTAATAAAAAAATTTTTACATGGGAAATACAATAATGAATGAACATAAATGCTAAGCATTCTAGTTTGCTACAAGCTGAAGAAGGGCACAAGAAAAAAAACGTTGCTTTCTAGAAAGCAAAACAAATGACAAAGGAAGACAAACGGAGAATGCACACTAGCAGGTCTGCAATGTGCAGCATACAAACAGTTAAATATTTGCACATTCCCCATACTCCAAGAGCACCAAGGACCTCACTTGTGGTTTTTAGAAAGCGGAAATTACAAAGCAAGCCATGTCACTAAGTTGCTTTATAGCTTTCATATTGCCATAAATACCAATTTGATAAGTTTTCCTTTAGCCCAGTTCACCCCACCCCCTTTTTACCCAGCGTGTGAAATCTCAGAATACTTCTTTGTCACCATTTCCAACAAATCTGGTAGTTAAAAACGGGCAATGGATTAAAATGAAATATATTTGCATATACATTTTTTTTTCGTTCTGTAGCAGGACATTACAGTATATCAAAAATGTAGTTTGATCTGAGGAAAATCACAGATATTAATGGGTTATATAAAAAAAAAAGGTTTGGGGGAAGTTTTTTTTTAAAGGAAAAAGAGTAAGTGTTTTGTAAAAGATCAGACGAGGTCATATAGTATTATTCTTTTAAAAGAACATGCTTAAGTGCCAACTTGAATCTTAAAAAAGCATGCAAAACACCAAGGGTCCAAGCCCATTCATTAACTTCTCATAAAAACATGAAGAACTCTATCATACATTCTGCTGGCTGCATCTCCAGTGCAGTTGTTCACACTGTGGCCCTGGCTCAGCAAAGTTTGCCCCGCTTAACACCAACGCTTTACTGGTCCTCATGACCACCATGGAAGTACCAACTTGCTTAAATTAAGCAGGTAGATAAGTGTTTTGCTGGGGGAGGATCGGGATGTTAATCTTGTAGTATGTTTTGCTAGGAAATGATTTTGAAATGCCATGCCTTTGATATGACCAAAAAACAAAACCAGAAAGCCAACCCAGAGAGAGAACTATGTTTTAGATTGCATTGGGAGGTGGTTGTGTTTGTACTCAAAGCAGGAACTGCCCACAGCTGACTGCCGTACACTTTGCACAGGGTATCATATTTGTTGTGACTAATACTGCTGTTTGTTTTGCATTCCCATCCCAGAGCAATCCCATCTTTTGCCCTCCCCCTGCCTCATGCTGCACCTGAGTACACTGATTTAGGAGCACATTGTGATCCCATGTATTCTCAGCAGGCGGTTTCGCAAGCTATATGGTGATGCCCAAACATACAGGCAGACCAGAAGTGGGCCACTTCGTCAGAGTCATTTCTCCATGTAAACCTGAACCCTGGAAAGCAGTTCTGTTTCCATTAAGACTTTTATCTTCCATTTTTATGAAATATGAAGTGCACTATTATAGCTGGTATCAGACTGTTTCGGGAGTGTTCTTCTCTTGAAAATACGTATTTTATAATTTTCCAAAAAGAAAATATATTGTATCTGTTAATTAAATAAACTGTCTGTTCACAGAGAAAATAGTATTACTATATTTGTGCATTACCTGAATGGAGTTGTTATTTTTTTTCAGAGTTATTAAGGGGGGCTCAAACACTACGCTTAAAAAGCAATTCCACAAGTCCTTTTTGTGTATTGTGTGAACAATTTCCCCTGGTATTATAGCCTAATATGATAATAACGTGACTTAATTAATGTAGAAAATAAAGGTTTGATATTATTAAGTCTCGACTGCCTTGCAAGGGCCGTCTTAGTCATGATAATCTTTCCAGGGATATGCTTTTGACTTCCAAATGCCATTCGTGTTAAGAAGTAAAATATGTCATCACTTTTACGTGGATTCAGAAGACTAACTTTGATTCCTATCAAATGTATCAGAAATTTGGTATGTTTAATGTATCAACTTTCTAAAAAAGAAGAAAGTATTCTGTGTTCGTGGAATATGCTATTAAAAATCAGTGAGAGCACAAGTGAGGCATCTTGCTGTCCCAGCTACAGGTCCACAATACTGCGCTCACACTGCGGGTGTAAATTCAGCATCTACATGAGGTACAGTGACTTGTCAGCATTTAATATGGACCAACATACACTGATATAGAACAAAAGTAAATACATAACTTATACTTCACTAAGTATCCATGAACAAAAAATAAAATTCTATTTCCTATGTTATATTTACACAATTTAAAAAAATTCTAAAATGAGATGGTAAATTCATCAAAAACTTTGTTTTGAGCTCCGATTAATAAAGTAAAAATGTTGGGTTTTATCCTTATGATTGTCCTTCCTTGATTTCTACTGACATTTTAGAGCCAATGTCGGCTAATAAATAGAATAAAATGCTCATATGCACAATTCAGATTCAAATATGTTCCTCCCACTCCCCCAGCCAATAAATGCAATTTTTACCAGCTGGCAATTCCTGAACAGCCAGTCATTTTCAAGAATGTGGCTTTAACATACAGAGCATCAGCATTGAGGCAGGGCTGGAGCTAAAACAAAGTGTTCATACATACATGTATTTTGCATAAATAAATGAAATAACAAGACATAAAAATGACTCAAATCCGGCAACTGTGAGGCAGGCCCACACGAGTCGAAACAGATGACTTTTGTTCATGTAGTTTTCGTACAACAGTTTCACATTAGTCAGAAGTGATAAAAAATACCATTTATATCCAGTGCTTATAACACTTACGAAACAACATCTGTGAGTGTGTGTTTTTTTGTACTACAAGCAAAATCAAGTTTCAGTCCTAAAGAACAGTCCTTTGTTCTCCACAAGCCTGCAGAATATTATTTTGGCATGGTCATAAAATTTAAAAAAATTAACCAACTAATCTAAATGTTTGCCTTTGTGCAAAAAAATAATTACATAAAATACAATGCTAGCAATACTGCATTCTACCTATGCAACAAAACCAGAAAAAAAGAGAGCAAGAGAGAAAGAAAGTCACATGGGGGGAGGGAGAGATACTTCTAACTGGAGAATTATGTAAGACATTAATAAATAGTCATTTTTTTAGGAAATAATGGTATCCTCCCCCCAGTCTGAGCTGAATGTTTTAAAAACAGTTCAAATTCCCAAGCAATTATAAGAACAAAAAACACTTTCTATCAGTACCTTAGCCAGCTTAAAGAGGGCGCTCACCAGCTAATGACACAGCATATGCCTTTAAAGTCTTGGCTAGACCAATTTATTGCTTATTAGACATGGACTCAGAACACATTTAAATAAATATTAAAAATATAGCATTTTGTTCCAAATTACAAAATGGTCAGAGAAATTTGACCATTGTGTTTCTATGCCATTATCTTTATAAATTGTCCTGTAAATTGAACAATGTTCTTTGTCTTGGGGGTTGTTCTCGCACATTTAAATGTGATTCCTACAGTGGCAACAATGGCTATCTCTGCTCAAACAGGTATTAGGGGGGCTATGAGGAAAATGACTGCTCCTGATACAGCATCTTGTCGTTGCACCTCACATGAATTTCTGCAAGATAGGATGATAGCACGAGGATAGCCAGCATTAACACTATACTTCTTTCATTGTCTGGGCCCTAAACAAAGCCCATTTAGCTCTGTGGGAAGGTTCCCACAGACTTCAAGAGGAGCTGCTCTAGGCCCACTCATACCTCTCAGCCCAAGTCTGAATTTATCACCAATGTGCTGAACATATCCAATTCAAAATAAAAGCTGAGGGAGTTAAGGAGCTTCAGCGCATGTATTCATCAGGCCCATGGGATCTGCATATATATACAGTGATGTATTTGTGAACAGGAGTGGAGTGGGAGGGAAAAAAATAAAGGCAATTTCTTCTCTGTCTCTGAAATTTAATAAATTCGCAATCTTTGAATGTCTCTCTCTCGTATATTTCCCAGAATTTGCTCTAGCAATTGTATTGTTTCTAGTATTAATACAAATAAAAACTTTCGTTTCTGTAGCACCTTACATCCAAAGATCCCAAAGCACTTGACAAGCATTTATCAAGATCTGGCTCACATTCCCACATGACTAATATTCAATAAATATTTTTGATGCACCATTTTCCTAGCTTTGCAAGTCAGATATTTGTGTGGCCTTCCCTCCCCCACTGCCAGTCTCACATATAAATCACTGCATACATACTTAAGGTAGCAAACAGTTCCTTCAGGTGACAACAGGAACATGATGTACAGAGCCATGATTCACTGCAGGATTCTACAGGCCCTAAAAATTCATCATGGTTGACTCTACATGCAGTTTGGATTTTACATCTGCCTTTGCTGTCTAAGTATAGAGGTTTAGAACTATAAACACAGTATTTTAGAAATATTTGTACTGTATGTACATATAAAAGTACTCATTTAAAAGCATTACATATAGCAGAGTGTTAACAAGTGCTCCTTGAACATACAGTGTTACAGGAACAACTGAATTTCTCATTCATAAATGTCATGTTCATTTTAGTAGCAGGTGCACTTTTATTTTCATATACTTGTGTAATTTAGGGGAGGAGAAAGAAGGGGCTCTTTAAAATATCAATAAGGAATTGTAAGTGTAATGCCACCAACAGTACTTTTAAAAATAAATATTAAGTATTTGGACCCTTGACATTCTGGAATGAATAAATTATTTAAGAGAAAATGTGTTAAGACTGAATGCAAGGGTTAAAAGCAAAGGGGTAGAGAATGTAATCAGAGGTGGCCTCACACTGCTAAGACAGGCCCGTCCATAGCTGGTGATCGCTCTTTTGTGCTTACTTAAAATTCCACACTAATGGCACATCAAGAGGCAAAAGCAATTGGGCACATGCACTATGGCAACCATGTTCACTACTTAAGAATATCCTGTCTCCAGATTCCTGAGTACTTTACCATATTCTGGAAAAAATTAGGTTTTATATATAATTTTTTTAAGATGCCAAAGGATTGTCTAAGACTTTACAGTGTCTCCTTTAAGACTTTTTTTTTTTAAATTTTAAGATTCAAAAGTTATGAAAAGTTTGGCACATCAGAAGTTCAGCTATACATATGGAAAAAAATGGAATTCAGAGACTATTTTTTAAAGACGAGCTATGATGCACAGATGTGCACACTTGCGGACTTGTTCTGTTTCACAATATGAAATCTGCAGTTTTTGTTTTCTAAAATAATCCAGAATAAAAACACATTCACAACCTGTAGGCTGGCACAGCATACCTGAGTGAGAATGTATAACCCCCATCTAAAACAGTAACTTAAACCTTTATCAGCATCCAAAAGGAAAAAGACAAAAGGTAAGACTTGTAAGACAGCTATTGATTCATATAAGTTTTCAAGTCCTGATGTCTGATATTTAATATATGTCTTCATCTAAATTAAAAAAACAAAACAAAACAAAAACAAAAAACCCAAGTTCATGAAAAATTAGGGAAACAATCTGTCTCACACGTTAAGAAACATTTAAGACCATTCTGCTGATGTAACTGTAGGAGCCACACATGCATGCAGGCTCTTTAAGAACTTTTGTTCAAAAAAACCCCAAAAAAACCCAAATGAGTCTGAGTACTTTAATTCTGTGAACACTCCTCAGTTGGCACTGACTGCCTCATGGGCTTCGTTTTCACTACTATAGTCTGATTTGGGATCATCCTCATAGTCCTCGTACATTTCTATTTCATCCTCTCCATTTATCATTTCATTTCCAGCAAGGCTTCCGCTGTCCGTCTTCATACCATAAGTGCTCTGAATGACGGGGATGCTGGGCTCAGGGCTGGCAGAGGTGCTTGAGCAATCTGATGTCATCTGAGGTGATGGCGTGGTAGTCGCCATGGTAATAGCACCAGGATAGACAACCCCCGTTCCCGTGGTGATTGGAATTTGAGGCTGTTGTCTGGAAGGAAAAACAAGAGAGGAAAGTGATTTCCTGTGTTCAGAGGAGGGAAGATCTTCTGCAAGTCCAAATGAAAGAAAAGCAAGTGGTTTCCTAGAAAGGCTGCATGCATTCCTCTGGGGTTCACAGTCCTGTCCCGTATGGTATTGGTTCATCTTAGCTCCCCCCAAGGACAACTGGAAAGTAACCTGTTTACTACCTACCAGACGTTGATCCTTTTATGTATTTTATGTGTTTGTTTAAACTATACTGCAAACTAGCACTTGGACAGAGATCATCAAAAGGCTTCAGGCACCTGCATGATGCCTAACTGCTACTGTAGACATCACGTATCCAAAATCTAAACCCTCCAAACTCCTGGCAAGAGCTTCTGTTAATGAAGGGACCTCAAGATTACCTGTAAGTACCTAAAATGGCAGACAGATGACTAAGTAACTTTATCTAATTGTAAGTATGTAATTTACTACTTAAGTGCTAGGTAGACTCCTACGTCACTTAGAAATACTTTTGATATTTTATTGCTGGCTTTTGATTTTTATTTAAATCCATGATCAGAATGCCATTTGTTCATCAGGATTTAATGTGTAAGACTGAGTTTTTGAAGCAAAGTACTTTAAAAAAAAGAACAAATGTTCTTTTTTCTATGGTAACGGACAGTCTACAGAAATTAAGACTTCCTCCTGAGGACCCAATGTCAGATCTGATTTATTTTGACAATGCAAATACATGGGAAGACTCAATTAAGGGTGCGCTACCTCTACTTTTGACATATGTTACCTTCTGATATCTAATTTTGCGCTATGTAATGTTGTCTTTTTCATGTGTGTGTGATTTTAAGCATACTGGAGCAATACCTCACTTCAACTAAAATAGGCTTATATCACTGCCAGTCAAGCAATTCAACACAAGCTTTAATGTAAGCATGTACATAGTTGTACTAAGCGATGCAATGTCTCTTCTTATGGTGATGTATGTATATTCAAATGCTTTGCTAAGTAAAGGTCAGGTTGCTGAACCCTTTCCATGGTGCAAGCCCTTACTGGCTACAAATTAATTAAATCTACTTCTTACATTTGGGTTAATTAACTAATAACATACTTTCTATATTAAAATACTCGTACAAATATTCTCATATTATTTCTGGATCATTACCTTTAGTAAAGCTAAGAGAAAAAGAAGGGATGTAACTTGTCTGAAGGAAGAGAATCTCCATCGTACTTTAGGTGTAACACTGAATGAATATACTCCAGTATCAGAAATACCTAAGTGCCCTGGAAGATGCTGTTTTGGTATTGACTAGTTATTGAACATACATGCCTATTTGCATAAGCTGTTTAAAGAATCATATATTTCAATGTATTCCCAACCTTCTTTAGAGCAATATTGACCAAGTATTCGAGAACTATTATGTAATTTTAGCAGGAGAAACAGTGTCAGGTGCGTTTGAATGGTCTAACGAATCTATAACTTCTTGACCACTGTGTCATTCTATGCTAAAATTCAAAAGGACATTCCATAAAACAGTCTCTCACAAATCCTTAATCATTGGCTAAATCAATACACAAAATAATGTCAAGCTTATTTACAAGACCCTAAATGTTGAGTCTTTATTGTTCATTGATCAAACTCTAATTTTGATAAATATCACACTACAGAGTTACTGGGAAACCAAAGTCCTTCAAGTTTGGGAACCAATACAGATAGTCAAATCATGAACACTCTGTGTAAGATAATATTAAAATAGCATGTAGTACTGTCATTGCTGGTGCTGGTATCTTGACTCTTAAAGCCTCTGCACAGCTTGAGAAATTCAAACATCTGTTGTATAAGTATGGTACACCTGGCTAGTCAAAAATTGCTACCCATTTGCGAGCAAAAACATCGCAGTAATTCATTTGACACAGTCATTATACTCCTGTTTGCGAATGATGATTTGCAGATGATTTACAAACAGCTAGGGATTTTTCACTAAATTTTCACTTTTTAAATGGTCTGATAAATGTTCTGTGAAAACAATTTTCAACCAATGTATTTGCTTGCAAGTGATTTTCTGCAAACATCTTTCAATACTTTACCCATAAAATTGAACACCTACTTCACATGGGAACATTTCTGTTTTAGGATTGCATGTTGTCAGGAGTATAAACTATTACTGTTAAAAACCCACATGTACCTCCTCCACAACTTTTAGACACAGAAAATGTTCACATTAATGACTGTTTCCACAAAGCAAAGGAAAAAGAAACACACACATGGTCACAGCAAAATTCTACATAGCTGTCACCAGGCCATACACACTTAATTCTCTCTGATCTGCCCATCTAACAACTGCTGGTACTAATCTTTTTCCGATATTTGTTAGAATATAAAAATTCACAAAACAAAACATCCCCAATTGTTCATCAAAGAACACCACAATATTAATGCCAAAAGGTGTTTTGAGAAAAGTTGTTTTTACAACTCTTCCAATAAGAGTTGTAGAATATACTCAAAGAATGATTGAGTGCAAGCTGCTCTTGTGTTATAGATGACACTAAGGATCAGAACCCTAATATCCACCCCTAACCCTCCCCCCCAAAAAGTTTGCATTTTTTTAGAAGCAAATTGCCTTTTTATAAGCAGCAAGAAGGAAAAATATCTGTTTAGGACAAGGCTGTGAGTTGTCTTGAGAAAATGATGGTTGTCAGTGTTAAGCCCTAAAGGACAGACTAAGTTAAGAAATTCAGATATTCTTTCAAATGCTTATCAAGACAGCAAAACTCTTTTGCATACCCAGTTTTCAATGGGACAGGGTATATTTGTCCAAGTACCACCCATTTCAAAGTATAGAGTAGGTCATCTGAGCATAATGAAGCAGAATTTATAGAGATACCTTTTACCTGAGAATGCACCAAATGCATGGCAAACTATAGAATGAATCTAACTGGTGAAGAACTTGATCAGTGTAATGGGAAAGTTAAAGGCTTACTGAATTTGTCATTCATAAATGCAGTTCTTTTTTACATGTTAAACAAAAATCAGACATGGTGTGCATGCCTGCTGCTGGGTGGGTAATAACTGTGAGCTTTAAATTACCTGTATCTCACCATGGAACTGTAAACATGTGGTAACTGTACTACCTAAATGGGAAGTGTCTTAAACTGCTACCCATTTGCTAGCAAAAATTTACTAGCACTCAAACATTGGCACCCACACACCCCCAGTAACTGGACACCTACTTCTCACTTGAGCCCTGTTATTATTTAGAGCTGATCAGGTTGTCACTGTAAATTCTGCTCAAGTTGCTGCATTACATCCCAGAAAGCCTTATTTTAAGATATCACAAACTATATGGATGGCTTATGTTACTGGAGATGAGTGCTACCATTTTCTAAGTAATTAAATTTTATAGGATAGGGAGGGAGGAAGAAATCAGAGCATTTATTTAAATTCTAACTACTCTCCCTGAAAAGAAGAGTTGGAGTTTCTAACCTATGACTCTGGCCATTATAATATTCTTAGGATTTTCCTGGAGAATGTTCCACTTTTGACTTTTTCAAAACTAGCTAAACATTTAAATTGGCAAATTACCATTGTTTTCTGATCCCTGCCCAACTATTTTCTGACAGCTCTTTAAATGACTGAAGCAAAATCGATTGCATTAAGGAAAATGCTTATATGCTACACACCCCTGAAACTTACATTCCCATAAGGAATGAAATAACAGTAAATCTCACAAAAGCACCCATTGTGTACTTACTTAAGTTCAAGCTACAGGAGTATAATATTACAGCCTTATTCAAAACCGTAGTCTAGTAACATTCAGACTATGTGTGTACAGTAGTTATAAACACTATAAAGGCTTTATTCTAAACATCTTACACTGGTAAAACACAAAAAAAAGTTACTGCTTACATAATTTTGCAGAGAAATGTATATATCATATACTTGTATTTAGACTGTATTAGACTGTAAAAATGACTGAGAATTGAATTATTTTTGTAAGACAAGGCAACAAAAGACAGACTCTTAAAATGTCTGAATTTATGGTTTATATATGATCCATTTGTTAGTTCACATTTACTTATGCATTACAAAAAAGTACTATCGAAGATAAATTGTAAATCTCTCAAAGTCTGTTCAGGGATTAACTTACGCTGAAGTTATCATTCAGAGCTTCCCATTAATAATTTTATTATTAAAAATAACTCAGTTATTTTAAAGACACATCTGGCTTCAGATTCAGCTTCCACTAGATTAAAAACAGCAAAATTTTAATATACTCTGCATTAAACATGAATTATTTCTGTATATTATCTGCTTCATTTGGAACAAAATGCATTCATGTAGGGATACAATAGAAGGCCCACGCACATTTTAAGTTCCACTCTGTTCTTTAAAATACTTGCCAGTTCCTAGATTTTTGTTCTGGTCTATCATATATATAACATTTATCTCAAAACATGAATTTCCTGCCCAATTTATTCCAAGAAATCTTCACTCTCATACAATTCTTTGGAAGCTTTTCTTCAAAAATCAGAACAGAACCTGGCCATCCACTAGCTTATTTCTCTATTTTATATTAAGGCCTGGCTAGTTTGTATATTGAGATTCTCTAAACAACTTCTGTGCATCTTACCAATGTTTATCAAAGAATGCGGCTCACTGAAGTAAGCAGTATGAGCTTTTTGAATCTTAAAAGTTCAAGCAGTGTAAAACTCTTTCTGTGTTTGTGGTGGGGGGTGTTTTAGTTGTACAGATGGCAGGATTATTCTGTGCTAGCCAAAGGCTCACCCAAGGGGATCTGATGGGAACTAGCCCTTACTGGATTGCTTAAGCGATAAATGTAGATTTGGTATAAGAGAATACCAAACACAAATATGAAAGAATATAATTTTTCTTGCTATTTGTACTTTCCTCTAGCCACCTGTTTTGAAGGTCTGTCTTTCTCTTCACACATCTCCTATTTACCTTTTTATTCCGTGATGGTAATTTTTTGCCATTTTGGCATACCCATTCCCAACTTAATTGGTATGTTCTTTAAAAAAAAATAAAAACCAGCAAGACTTCAAGCCATATGAAGCACTTGGCACATTTCATTGGAGTCTATTTTGTACTTTTGTTCTCTATCTTACACTGAAATATTTACTGTAAACATAGAGTATATTCAATCCTAAAAAACACATTTGTCTCCTATTTCATTCTGAAAAGGAAACTGCATCTCAACTCCCACGTCTACAGCTCTGAAGGGTGGTTTATGCTGTTTGTTCCATAAAAACAGTGAAAAAATGATGGGTGTACGAGGTCAGTTAGGAAAACTGTTCCAGCTGATGCTTTATGTGATATTTATGTTAAACACAAGGAAGAGTAAGTTTAAGAAGTTGATGGGCTCAATTACTGTGTTTCACTTAATTATAATCTGATTTGGATGAAATGTTGCTTTTCATTACTCAGTAAACTATTCTGCTGAAATAAATGATGCCATGCTTTATGCTTCAGTTCAAAAAGCTGACCTGGTCTGTTTTTTCACCTTTTTTGCTTGGTCTCTTCCAAGAATGTTGTTTTAATTTTTTATTTAGGGAAAAAGGGAATTTGGGGCAACAGTGGGAAGTCACAGAAAAGCATGAAATAATTTTTTAAAATCACAGCCTGTGTGTCCTCAGTATCAAAATTTATATTCATATTGAGCTGCAACATGGATCTCATTTCACCTTTATTGAATGCATCCATTAGACTTCATGCCTCCTTTTTCATCACTTGCATAACTAAAAGTCATTGTTTCTGTTAAAGTCCACTGCATCATTATATAAGTGCACAAAGGTAATTTACTCTTACTTTAAAGCTGCTTCTCAACATAGATAGAGCAGTGTGAAGTGGGCTTAGCATAAAAATGAATTAGAACCAATCCTTTCAAGAAAGTGATGACATTCTCATGGTCTTTGTGATCATACTGTTTGATATATGAGAAAGATGTTACATTTAGGTTGCACCAGCAGTTTAATTTTGAATAGTTTGGATTATATTTTTTTCAAATCACAATATCACTCTTTAAGTAGGCACTTTAGACATTTCGTAAATCCGTCCTCCATATTCATCTCCATATTTAGCCACCACTTCCAATGTGTAAAATGCTACTGCTTAATACTGTTTTGAATTAGCAAACAATTCTCAAATTGTTCAGACTGCTGTTTTGGCATTTCTTTTGCATTTTTTGTCTAGATGTGATTTGGTCTGTCAATCTGCTTTGGAAGACATAAACTAGAGTTTCATTCCCTCAATCTGAGTATAATTTGTGATGTGCTGTACAAATTCAGATTTCTATTTAGAGTTCTATGTACAATTTTGATGGAAGCCTATTAGTAAACAATTTCCCTTAGAGTGAAGAATAAAAAACAATGTCAAAACTATAGACTGGAAGGTTATTTCAAGATATCAGAAACACTTCTATTTACTGATTGAAGAAAGAGCCCACATTGTTGCAGGCTGTACCACAAAATAATTGACTGCAACAGGAGTTCTGCATCCCAAGCCAAAAATGAGGGCACATAATTGACGTCAAGGTCAATTATCTGGTAGTGAAGTACCCAACAAAAGGAGACTATTGTGATTAGAGAAAGGAGCAGAACATTGTGAATTTGGAAAGGCTGGCACTGGAGATAGCTTTTAGACTCTTTGTAAACCACCAGAAACATTGTGTTAGAGCACTGAGCATCACAGATTAATTCATAAAAAACCAGGAGAGAGAAATCAGTTATGGTGCAGTTGTTTCACTGGACTTTTGTTATCTTTAGCCTGTAGATCTTTCATAGTGCTGCTTTCTCTGCTGAAGACTAGAGGAAATACTGTTAAAAAATACACAATGTTTTTAGAACTGTGCCAGGATCTTTTTGAGCCATATATTCCAAGTTGTAAATCTGCCCAGTCTATCTATGCACTACTTGAAAGACTCTTCCTAAACCTTTTTTATTATTATTTTTTCCACATTTCTATATGTAACAAAATTCCTAATAGCTTCATGCTATTATATTATTCATTCATATGTGTTCCTAATGTAACTGCTATTACTCCTGTCCCTTTTCCCTTTTCCCCCCTCTCCTGACTCCTTATTCTACACTGGAATAAACTTTTGTGCTTTTCTCTTTGTTCTTGTCTTAATTTAGGAAATGATCCTGGAGTCATTACTAACCCAGAATGGATTAGCTTACTAATAACTCACAAAAGACATGATTCAAACCTTTCAGACTAATGGGAAACAACTTCTTTTGCCTTTAAAGAATTCCACAGTCAGTCTCATAATCAGCATTCAGTGGGAAGCTGATAGCTCCATATACCATGATATATCTTATGTTTTTAATAAGGTTTTACAGGTTCAAATCCTTACCTTCTACATGACATTAGTCAGTGACTTAAACAGATAAGTCTATTTGTTTTCAAACAGTATGCTCTGTCTTTGAAAACAATTACAACAATAGTACTTACCCTACAGTAAAAAACTGCCTCATCTCCTGTCTTCGAGACCTCATCAGTTGTTTGTATTCACCAATACGCAATTTCTTTCCATCAACAATGCAGGTACGTTTTGGTCGAGGTTTGTATTTGTAATTAGGATACTTTTCTAGGTGGATTTTACTTAGTCGTGCCTGCTCTTCATAATAAGGTTGTTTCTCTTGATTTGACATGGACTTCCAGCGAGATCCTATTAACACAAAACATCAGTGAGTGCTCAAGTAAAGCAGGTTGAGCTTTATGCATATACATTTCAACATGCCTTCTTGCCATAATAAACAGATTTTAAATAAGTTAATTAAATAAACTGATTTGAATTTACATCAGCCAGCACATATATTGGGATGCACAACCTGAGACACCTTAAAAGAACCTTGACTTTCAGATATTGCTGCAGACCAAACATATGTAAATCTCTATTAAATAGGTGCACTTAAAATCAATAGTTACTTCTCAAAATCTCAGCCTCATGCTGCAAAACAGGCTACTTAAGTTTTTACAATATGAGCATTAATCTGTGAATAATTCTATACCTTTGTAATACCACGCACCGTATTATGGTTAAGTAAGGTCTACAACCATACTTTTACTGTTAAAAGCTTAACACATTGCCTAGGGATACATGCTTCTTTGATAGTTTTATGAGGATTTGGTTTATACACTCCTACTAACAGATATTAATACCTTGCTATGTAGCAGGAAAAAATTATCAAAACCTTACAGATTCAAAAAAATTATGAAAAATCCCCTGCTGTCTGGGTGTCTTACATTTACTAATCTTCTGATATAAGCTTGGCATAATATTGGCACCTTACCATATTTTAAATCGTATTAAGCATATTATCTTCTGGCCAGATGTAATAAATGCACAGAACTGCACTGAGAAAGTTACAATTAACAAACTTATATGTAAAAAATAAGAAAAACAGAAAGCACATTGTAATTATATACACCACTTCAGGTACTGTAAACTCTCATTGAAAGCTGCACCAATAAAAAAGTTAAAAAATTAACGCAGTGTACACAGGAAGAGGAAAAAGTATTCAGATCTCTTGTATTGTTTATAAGGAGCTATCTAAACACTTGAATAGAGAAGGCATTTTTTTTTTCCAGGGGATAAGAAATGCAGAAAATAGCTTTTTTGGGTCTTTTAGATGAATAAAACGATTACAGCTGTGGTAAACGTGGGTGGAAGCTATTCTTTTACCAAGATTTTTCATACATCAACAAATGGAAAAGTTGTATAAATATTATCCGTAGCCAGCAATACTCTGTGTCAGTTCTAATATTTCAGTCTCCTTTCTCATTGTCCTGGAAAAGTTGCACAGATATTATATGGACATAGACTTATTTGTGGCAGAGCAGATACTGACAGGTTAATTCCATGGTTAACAAGCACTCAGTTGCTGGCACTTCTGAAATATTTATGCTGGAAGTTTACATTTTAATGAATACAGTTACTATGCTCCTAATAGTTTTTTCACAGAATGCACACAAATAATATAGATTCCCTACAGCTGCCAACACTGAAACAGTGCAGGTTTTATACAAAACTGAAAGGCTATTCATATAACTTACTTATATGGTAGACAAAAATATGAGAACTACTAAGTAAGACTTTGGAAGTTTTAGGACAAAGTAACATTTATTTCTACGTATTCTTGCCTCTGATTGAACTAACATGCAACAAACTTTGGTAAGAATGTATTTGAACTCAAAGTTTACAATAAAATGATTACAGCGGAAACTTGATTTTTACTTTTATTTATTACGAGTTACATTTGGAATCTGTCTTTCACTTCAAAGACTCAGAAAGCAAATATAGGTTTTAACATTTCACCACTCATTCTCACGTATGTTTCTAATTCTCTGGAGGGGTCTTAAAAAGCAAATCAAAATGTCTCAAAAATGAGCCAATTTATTTGCACAGTGGCAAAATATAATCCATGGTGTATTCCCTGATCATCCCAATCTATACAAATTAAATATTAACTATGGTGTCTTAACTAAGCAATATTTTAATTGTATGATGCTAGTGCTTCCTTAGCTTTTCGAACATTGTAACATTTTGAATCAAACATCATTTTGCATTCGAGCAGGTATGCATGTACATGCCTTTTGAACTGTGCCAGGTTTCTTTCTTTGACACTGCACTGCCTGACATAAACCTTTGATTTTGATTTTATACTTTATTAATTTTTTCCCAGTAATTACTCCAGCAAGTACCATTTTGCGTTCAGGTGATTTGTAGTTCAGGTGATTTCTAATGGGATCTTGCAATTAGACCTTTTATCAGGATACACTCTTGCGACAGATTTCACAAAACATGGCTTTTGAATGCTGCTAAGTCTTGAAAGCGTGTTGTGACTGCTGTTGAAAATGAAGAGCGTTAGGGAAGGGGCAGAAAGGGAAAAGGAAGGGAATGAAAATGAAAAAACTCCTTGAGTCTTCATTTGTATAAGTTTCAGTGATTCCAATTTCAGTGAACATCTCCCAAACAAAATACGTCCTAAAATTAGAGAAGCTGCATATCCAAGAGGGAAGTAACTAGCCTGTGTCACCAATATAAATAACCTCATCTTTCCACAGCTCCAAAAATAACTAACCTCTGCCAATTGCCACTACTGTAGAGAGCCTTCTAAGCTTCCCTCAGTTTTGGTTCAGTCACAGTCATGATTTGTTCACCGTCTTGCACTTACCGAGGATTTTGCTAATGTTAGAGTTGTGCATGTCAGGGAAGGCTTGGAGAATTTTTCGACGCTCATCCTTTGCCCACACCATGAAAGCATTCATTGGTCGTTTGATGTGCGGTTCGCTACTGGCTCGGCCCCGCGAATCCCGGTAGACTCGAGCTTCAGCCACAGTGGCACCTCCTGTTGGCCAACAATAATACTGCTGTAGTTTAGCTGCAGAGCCATTCATTGCTTTACTTCCTGTAATGTCAGGGCAGGAAGAAACAAGATGGATGCGAAACATTATTACGTGGGTTACGCAAGCGCTTTCAGTGCTGTGTTTATTTTAGCCTCATTCTCTTTCTCTTTCTCTCTTTTGGCTGCCAGATCTATGAGAGACAGACAGAGGGAGAAAGGATATCCAGTGATCGCAGTGTAATTGCTCAGGCTCGCTCAGCTGAAGGCATCAACATCTGAGTGAGGAGACAAATTGCACTGGCATCTCTCCGGTTAAGGTATGGAGATTTGAAAAAGTTTCCGTTTCAGACTTTAACATAGCATACATGTTCTGAATGCTCAACAAAGCTCACATAAAAGTTACATTTGAGAATGCAAACTGATGTAGACCTGTTCACACAAGTAATTTACAATGACTTGGCTGCTTGAGCAGTGAAGCACATGCCAAACATTTCATAAAATAAATTATATAGTACACCAGGTACATGCTGCTAGTTGTAGGGATCCAATTATATTTGGAGCTAAACATTTTAAAGTTGCATCTGCTTTAGCTGAATTTTAGATGTGTCTTGGAGCATTCGATCACATATATGTGATAAAACTGTCTGCCTTCAACAGGTACACGCACAGCGTCCTGGAGCTTCCGGAATGGGAGACAAACACTCCAGCTTCTCCATGCCTGCTCTGCTTTAATGTACCCCAGTGTCCTGTCATTACCCACCATTGATTCAATTTGTACATGCTAGCCTTAACCGGTTTTTTGAATGCATCCAGCCCTGCTTCTTGACCACAAACAGCAAAGCTTCATGGGGGTTTAGAGTTTACAGAGCTGAGTATGAGGTGTAGAACTAATTAATACAGGAGAAAGAGATAACTGAGCCTAGATAAGGCATGCTTTTACCAGAAAAACTTTCGCAATGGTGATGATAACGTATGTTTTTAGGGTTATACCTTAGATATAAAAGAAAGGCAAAAAGTCTTTACAGTGGGAGAGTGACATACTTAGTCTTAGGCCTCATCAAACTGTTCGTATAATTCAATACCTTCAAAAAGCAAGGTACTTGACAACAAATTAGCACAGCAATAGGCCTCCTTTTTTGTAACTATTACAGCTCCCGACACAAATTTATTTGCCAAATAATATAAGATTAGCTCTTTACACTAAGTAAAACACTGCAGATTTACTGATTTCAGTGACTGACTCACAAGTTTTTAATTGTGCAAAAACTAAGTTCCCTAATTCAGTGTGAAAACACTATATGTTATGTATACTATTTTAAAGATTCTATATAGGACATACATTTACATGAAAAAAGTCCTAAAATAGAGGATGCATAACTAATACACTACCTTTTTGCCACCAGGTCCACAGTACATTGATTTCATTTAAAACGCACTGACCATACAGGATAAATTGATTTTGCTTTATATGGTGTTGACAGCCATGTTTATTGTGCAGTGAAATGTAGTGTAGTTTCAAGCTGACTATATCCATCAACACAGGGCAATATGCTGACTACTGGGCCAGATGAAGACATACATTACCCTGAGAGCAAAACACTCATTCGTATACAGCAGTGTCTTCTCCTGAGGATCACCATGGTAATTTATGATGCCTCCAATGCCATTACTTTACAACTGACACCAATTTGGCAATTTGTATACTAACATGCATGCACATAAAAGAAGACAGGTTTGTGGCAAATGTGAGATGCAAAACTATTTTAATACTGTTCTAAGTTAAGTACCATGCTACAGGTGTTCAGCATTTACAGCAGGCTGCAGCTGCAGTCAGCTTTTTATTGCAAAAAGGAACCGTAGTTTTGCTGAGGGACCTGCATGTAGGACCAGTTTAGGGGTGTGTATGGTTAATGAGGCTCTGTCCATTGTTGTGAGAAGGCTTGGAACGTGCATATCAAAGATACCATCTTTTGAGAGAGGATATATTTATTGTGAAACTATAATAAGTTACAAATATAGTAAGTCACCACTGAAACATTTATTGAGACAAACGGCTATATAATTTGAGAGAAATCAAATCTATCATGTAATGGTTATTCCATCTTTTAAAATAATACTATAAAATTTGTAACTAGTATGTGGGCAATTAGGAAGTTGGTGACAAATTAAAAAAATTAAATTATTATTGATGCAAAAGTTGTCATTTGTTATTCAGCTACTCTGCTCATAGCAAAGGAAAGAAGACATATTTGAATCCATATGATGATTTTCCATCTTTTAGTTTCCTAAAGGTACTTATTCACTATGGCTAAGGAGTTTGTCTTTAGTCCTTTCTAAGACAATTTTGGCCTGACCTTTCAATTGTAATACAGGGAAAGAGTACTTTTACTAGTATCAAGATTATAGGCCAGCTTTTTAATCTGGCTATAATGTAGATAGAACTAAAAAAAAAAAAAAAATAAAAAACCCACCATAAATGATCTATTTTCAGACAAAGGTTATATTAGAAAACAATTCTTACTTAGAGTAATAAATTACAACCATCCCAAGAAGGCCAAGAAGTTCTGGCTGTATCTGCTTTAAGCAAGTCCATACTTGAAGGATTTGAAAAAGCAGCCAAAGAGTTGATGTTCTTTGTGCTTGATCTCTGGGGGAATATTTGCAAGTTGACCCATAGGCCATCACAAAAGCATCTGCAAAATGAATTTCTGCAAATAACTAAAGTAATATAATCTCCATGTTTTTCTAACTATCTCAGAACTACAGAATTATATTCAGCATATAAGGCATTACAAGAAAATACTTCTGTTAGCAAGTGATTCTATGTGGGGAGCCAGAAAGTCTCAGTACCTTTTTAGCTTAGAAATTAGGTGCTAATGATATAAAAAGCACGTACACTCAGTGAGCTCTTACAAGTTGAAACACATAAGAACAGGCTTTCAAACTGGTTGTTCTTAGGTACTTCATCCTGTCAATCAGATATTTAGACAGTATTGTGCCCTATATAAACAATTTCAACAGGTTTTACAAAGTATGGATTTTTTTCTTATTGTGATAATTATAGTACTGACAGAGGCTGAAAGAGACTCCTGAAATTTTTAAAGAAAAGATATATAGAACTGCAAAGAAGTAGGTGTTTTACTTCTTTCTGAAAATATTTTCAGGAAAGTCTAATAAATAATAAAATAATAGATAAAATAAAAATGTACTACTAATGAAGACTGAGAAGAGAGGAGGAAGTTGGTAATTGTCTCTCTATGGCAACTAATGCTCTATCTGCTAGTTACTGTTCATACTGCAATCACAGGAGGAGGTTTTGATTTTCAGAATTAAGAGCTTGGTCAGAATTAAAAATTATTGCAAAAGCAGTACAGTTTGGCTGCCCTAATGGCTTAGTTGGCAAAGTCTACACTTCGGCCTAAAGGCTGGGGCTGTCCTCAAAGTGACACTTCTAGTTTCTGAGGGTATAGACTGCCTCACTTCCTAGATGCATTGCATTTGCTCAACTTGTCATGACTTTGATGATTTAAAACTAAAAGCAGATTAGAGGAGAATGAACACTTTTTGTGGATATATGGCAGGCAACTCCTCTGTGGAAGCTGGATTCCAGACTAGACTCTAGGGACAATACTGGGTCAAAGAACACCACAGAATGAATCTAAAAAGGCTATAGCTTCATTAAAGTAATTTCAAACAATATTTTTGTTCCAAAAAAGACTGATTGCTCTCTAATGACAGTGCAGGGAAAGAAGAACCCTTGTTCTTTAGAAAGAGAAAATAATCTGATCATCAACAGGAAAGATAAATGTTTTCACATGAATTAAATGTTAAGAAACATACAGTAACAATTGTTAGATTGCTTATTTATTTATTCCTGCCTTTATCTGAGTTTCTCACCTTTTATAATGACAAGAATTTTAGGACAGGCACTCTCTTAGCATGTTCCCTGAAATCTTGGCCACATTAGGGTTAATCTTATTGTCTTTAACAAGATGTGGTTTTACCTTCCATTTTGTACATCATCTACCACAACAAAACCTCAGACTGGGCCTTTACATGTTACCAGAATGCAGACAATAATAAACATGATAGAAGGGAACAAAAAAAGGTTAAGAAAAAGATGAGGAGAGAAAGAGAAAAGAAGTGACAGCGAAAAGAAAGAGCTTTTTATCAGTCATTCTGTTATTCCTTAATTACTCTTCACACTCTGGCCATTGATTCATGTTTGAAGTGATGCATTTCCTTTGACTCCCCCCAGATAACAAACTTTTGGCTACTCTGGAGAATATACTGCATACCATCTTCCGTAGACATATACCAAGATAGGATATATAGAAATAAAGACAATCTTTCTAGGTTCCTAGTGTAAAAGTGACTGGTTAGTAGTAAAGCTCCTATCATCAGTTATTCATTAAGCTGAGATGACATTTTTGTCTGCTTTGGAAAAGACTGATTGCGACCTCCAAAATATCTGGTCCTGTCTGCGGTAATACAACTAGTACTGCTAGCAGCTTGCATTGCAGAGACCAGAACTTAATGAACACGCAAACAGGAGTCACTCTTTTACTACTAGAGATGGGTTACTCATAAACATGGAAATGCCATAAAAGCAGGGAGCGTGAAAAACCGGCTTGGCAGTCCCTCTTCCTGCTCTTAATCTGTGGACAGACAAATGCAGCCTTTATGAAAGATATAGCAATATTTCAAATCAAATAGAAGCATGCAAATCTGGAAGGAATAGAATGACAAAAGAAGCTTTGGAAAGTTTGGAATTCAAGAATAAGCATTTAACTATTATTTTGAGTTATGAAGTTCAATGTTCAATTATGGAGAAGGTTAAAAAAATGACTACTTCACTGTAATCTAAGTGACTTGTAGCAGTATTAGTGTAATATTTATCTGTTTTGCCCTTTGCCTGCCTCTCACTTCTTCATCCCCATCCACAGTCAGAAGACTTTTTCATTCTTTATTACCAGCAAGAGAGGCAAAATAAATGGGTATCTCATGAACTATTGTCATGTCATTGGCATGTCTTGTCATCACCAGGCAAAACTAACACCCACTTGGAAACATGACTAGCTCCGGGACAGGGATGCCTTCAGTCACACAGTGGCACAAATGGTCTGCAGGGAAGTGTCTGTTTGTCAAGCTGCTTTCATTCCAATTGCTAAACAAATACTATTCAGCTGGGATTTGAGGGCCGAACATTTCTTATAGGCTGCATGTCAGTGAATGAAAAGGGGGAAAAAACTGAGAAAGACATGAGTGATTCATTAAATACTGGAATATTTAAATGGGCTCTAAAATATTTCACCTGCAAGGGTTCTGAAATGTGCTAAGTAAAATACTAAGAGGTGAGAATATACTGTGGCACAGGTTAGCTACATCCACACAACACTCGGTTATGATAAGGCTTCTATTTTTCCTGTTAAGAGACTCCATTCTCTTTAAAACACCAACAAGAAGAACCAAAAGGGAATTCCCTAAGGTCAGCTCTGAGGAAACATAAACCTCTAATTCAATAACTCCGCTACTGCACTGAAAAAGGCCTTATTATTGCAACATCCATATGGAGTCAATTGGACATTAATGACTAATCAATCCCTCCCCTTTCTATTCTACTTATAGTGTCACAAGCCATGTTTAGATTAGCCCATTTCCTGCTTAGGATCGCTCAAGATGTCTTTTGTTCTTTCAGGGCTGGCCTGATGGAGGCAGCTTAAACAAACACACGACCCAAGTGGTGCAGGAGTTATAAACTGCCATATGTGAATGAACAAAGGGGCCATACTAAAGCCTTTTGTGGTATTTGTTAATGTTTTTCATCTGAGTTTAAAAAGACCTAATGACTTTGTGGTGAGCTGATGCATGTGGCTCGTGGCTTTGCAAAATGAAGGAAATTCTAGCCAGTTATATATCAGCATATATTTTCCGAAGTGCCTTGTTTTCAGTTTTGGTGGCAGTGAGTTTACTTTTTTAGTACATTTGTTTTACATATGCGAGCAAAATTCTTAATCTCAGTTAAAACACAGCACCAGTTTTCACAGCGATCCTCACAACCTGCAGATACGTCTTTCCCCATTTGAAAGTCTAGAGCTAAAATTAATAGTGAAAAATCTTCTGTGTGTGAAATAAAATCAACTGTTCTCAGCTCTATCCGTGGTAGCAGTTCACTCACCAGTGTTTAAAGCTGAATTGTTAGTTGGGTCATATTAAATACTGAAACAATATTTCTAAATAAGCTATTAGCACATCCATGCTCCACAGCCAACCATGCCGAAATCTACATTATTTAAATGAATTAAAACTGCTAAATGCAACTACTTTCTTGATGGCTTACACAAACAGTTTAGATTTCTTGACCACATTTTATGGCAAAGTTAACCCTCATGGAAATTTGGCATGGAATACAGCTAAAACGATACAATAATATTTTAAATTACATGGAATATTAACTGAATTAATTAGTGCTTAAGGCCTGACTTAAGCTCTCAGTGGCCTGCATAGTCCCACTTGTGCTGTAACATAAGAGCATGAGAAGTTATTCTGTGAAGGTCCATGAAACATCTAGATAGAAATTGGGATGAAGCAGCAGCTTTTACTATAAATTTGGGGAGGTATGTAAGTGTCATAAGATTTTCCAATCATGTGCCACTTGCAGACTTCAAGACCCTTCACAGATAATTAATTAAATGCTAACAACCCCACTCTGACATATATACTATTGATAGAAAAAACGTGAAACGTATTTAAGTTGAAGTTATTCAGCCTAAGTAATGACACCAGAAGTAAGGGATTGCCAGTCATCAGGTCTAACTACGATCAACATTCCCACAAACACTATTGTTGTTTCCATTTGATATTTCATTTCATACTCAAATGAGGAAAGTAGAGGCCCACAGAAAGGAAAACCATGGACAAAACACCCCAACCCAAAAGAAATATTACTAATAATTATTGTTGGGTATCTGACAAGAGCTATCAATACTGCAAATTGTTGTGGTTTTTTTTTCAGAAAGCCTGTTGTTCTAACAGCTAAGCAACTATTGTTACTATATTAAGCATATTCAAAGTCAAAACAATACAAAGAGGAATGAACTAACCTATTTAACATAAAAATGTTTCCATAAGAGTAACAGCTGTATTGCCAGTGGAGCTGTTACTCACATAATTTCAAATTTCTCCTGACATGATAGTGTCACCTAGAACATCCAGAAAACATGATACTGATTTAAAACACAGGGATTAATTCTGCAGTCTTCAGTCATCCCTAACAGGTTGGGGTTTTTTTAATATCCTGCCTGAACAAGGGCCATAGGCCATGATCCATTCATATTTCAGTCAATGCTTTGTTGGTTTTTTTTTAAGATGGAGAAATGACAGACAGGAATTCACCACAGAGCAAAAAGGCAGCCTGACTTCATATTTGATGGATGCATTGTTCAAGGTGTGGCTGAACACCATTGATGAACAACTTTGCTTACTCCTATGTAGCAAAACAATGAATTTTAAAACTTGAGTGCAATGTGGTTTATAAAAGGGAGCTATGTTTAACAACGGGAGTGAGGTTTACAAAATGACCTCCCTCAAAATATGTGATATTAATGAAATGCAGAATAGTTTGCAAAAGGTTTTAATGTGTGTTGGAATCAGTGCTTTAGTGGCCAATTTCCTGCATTCAATCTGCAATTTAATTTGTCACCTTCTAGCATATGCAACATCATATCAATATAACTAATTCCCTCCATCCAGTGTTTGCTGTTCTCACTTGTCATATCATGTCAGTAATTAGATGGCAAGGACTTAGGGCTAGGATACGCATATGCCATTTCTTCTTGCCTTTCACATGGGGTGCTGATATTATAATAATTAATAATATAATTAGTAAATAATATATCATGAAGAGAGAAGCAAAAGCAGCATGATAACAGGAGCTGTGAGCTAACAAGTAATAATAAATATTAGGAAAAACTCAAGGCTAATTTTTCAAATATGCTGCACGTGTGCATTTGGGATTTGTGAGTAAAGCCAGGAAGGTATTTTTACAAACGGGGCAATGGCATGTCCAGATATGTTGCCATATTTACCTGGTTTGAATTAAAAATGGGGCATTTGCCTTGAAACAGGCGCTTATGTGAAAACTTACAAATTACTCTTTTCTGAAATACTGTACTTCCTGTGAAACTACCCCTGCCGAATTGAAAACATAATCATTTAATATTTGTGAAGCTGTGAAGATACTGTAACATCCACCCCACATACATTTTGGACCACTGATTCTGTAAAATTAAATCAAAGTAGAAATTAAGGAAATATTGTCCCCTTGCTACTTTCTGCACTAAACGCTTGCTTAGGTACTTGGCATATCTACATGGAAGAAGGGCAGGTGCTCTTAAACACTTTTCTATTGCTGAGATACTGAGGTTCCTGAAGGAGAAAACGGTGTGCAGTATAAACTTACAGAAATAGACAGTTGTACAAAGAGGACTTGTCTGAATCTGTATCAATTGCTCATGCTTAGCCAGAATATATGACGTTCTTTCCTTAATGTATTCATATTTCTGCTCCACTCCCTGTGCTCAAGGAGGTAAGGAAGAATGGGCAAGATTCCTCCTCCATGTGGTATAATATAATGGTGGCTTTCTCCGTCAACTGAAAATTCAATTGTGTCTGGAAATTTTATGCTATTTTAGGCAGCTTTAAGCTCCTTTTGTGATATTGGAGCAATGCAAAGACATGTGCAGAGCAAAGAATCAGGACCATGGGGTGTTTTACACCTGTGGTGGCTGTACATGAGTGTGAAAAAATGTTTTAAACCACTGAACTACTATATTTCATTTTTCACTCACTCCACCTAAAAATAGCTAAGCAAACTGGCTGATGCTTTCAGCATTTGTGACAATAATTTTCTCATGGGCAAAGATTTTCTGTGTAGAACTGCAGCCCACAGTTACTTTTTACAGCCTTGTTCTAAATTCCTGAAAATAATGTTTTACTATATAATGGAAATTGTGACAAGCTCTTAACCATAACTGTGCTAATAGGCACCCGTATGTAAAACTCAGGGCATTGTAACAGTGGTTGGTTGTACAACATCAGAAATTCTAACTAGAATTTTTTAAAATAAAGGTATTATTCTATAAGAATCAATTACTGTAGCATGGAAACAGCAAATGAGAAAGCCTCATATTTAGCAATAGGAAAAAAATACCTAAGACAGTTGAAAATCAAAAGGTGACACTTGTGGAGGACATCCAGATTTATTATTCTGAAAGTGAGAAGCATACTATATGTTAAATATTAGTGTCTTGAGAGGAATAACTTTCAATGCCATGGGAAGATCAGTCCACACACCCCCAGCTCAGATTTTTTGGTACTCAAAGTGGGAGTTCCCCCTGTAAAATGTTATGCGGATGCTGGCAACAATGAGATTCATGAAGTGGTTGCCATCAGAAAAGTGATGGGATGGGTCTCAAAGACAGAACATCTTATTCCTATCCCATTTGCAGGCATTGAGTGACTCCAGGGCTGAGGCGCTGAATCTCATCCAACACAATGGAAATACTGTGCCTAAGTACTTTATCCCAGATTCCTGATCTGTTATGAGTTATTCTGAAAAATTTAAGCACATCACTCAACTATCAGGCACAATCAAATAGATTCATGGGTGTTAAAAATGGCAATCACAATTAATGAAGGCCACCTTTTAGCATCTTGTCTAATTAACCAAAATAATAAGTTATTTTATCTTTAAATAATAAAGATACACTTATGGGATTTTTTTCATCAAAGACCTATAACAAGAATTCAGGAGAATAAAAATTCCAGTACTTGAGCTTACTGCATTCTCTCTGGAAACACTTCTTTGTTTTCAGACAGCTTTCACTGTTTTCTGATTTTCATCTTTCCCCTCTCAACTGCCATAGCAACTATTACAAATATTTATGTGCGACAAACACTGGCGTGGAGAGGCATTCTTTCCTCCAGTATTTACGAAGTACTGTCACAAAAGTAGGTGATGCTTTGTCATGCATGTACTACCTGCTGTTTACACCTCTGCATAGGAGGGTGTTAAACAAGTTACCTCACGGGCCTGGATTGTGTTGGCAGCCTGCCAAGATTGATCTGCCTGCAAATATATGGCTCCCTTTCGCCTACCTCTTCAGCTGCTCAAAGTCAACCTTTTTTGGAATTAAGAAGGAACTGTGTCACGCGTTTCTATTAGCAATTATTTACTATTGGGCATATATGAGAATGTTGAGGCTTTGAGTATGTGGTAGAAGTGCTCCTTTAAGAAAGCATTGATCTGGTTTTTAATAGATTTGCAAAACCCAGGCACTTGTCACGATGTCTGCTTTATCACCAGGGAGGGAGAATATGAAGCTTTGACAGATGGACAGAAATTTGGAGCTGGACAAGGTGGCAGTTTCTCCTCACCCTTAGGTATCAGCCTTGTGCTCTCTTTGTACCTGCTTTTTCTCATGTTTCTCCCCACACAGCCAAGAAGCTACCTTCTACATTGCAAAGACTCCTTGTCTTTCCCCAGTTAGCTCATTCCTCTCCTCCATATGATTCTACATTCACTGCTGCTGCTGCCATTGCAACCCCTCATTGTTCACCGTGTTCTGGCAATTGGTTGAATCTGTGATGATGCCTAAGACAATTTCTTTCTTTCTCTGCCATTCAATTTCCCTTGCTTTTGGGCAGGTAGAATCTCTCATTGTACTACAACATGCCTTGCAATGTAGCTAGCCAAAGTCAAATATGAAAGGGAACTGCTAATTTTATGGACATAAAAAAACAGACTGCTGTTAACTGCTGCAAATATTGAGCAATTAATTTACTTTGTATGTTGGTCAGCAAATCTACCATGTGAGATGCTGCAGAACTGGGTTCTTAAGCTTACTGCTTAATAGAAATATGTTCTTTTAAAAGCAAAGGTGAGCTTGTGCTCCTCCAAGCTTGGGTTCAGGTGCAAAATCAGGTTCAGACCAAAACCAGTGTATATATGAACTGGAATTAATAAAATCAATCCCCAGCTATTACCAATGGTTATGCAGTCCCCAACTGGCTTGCATTCAGCCTACTTGGAGCATGGTCAAAGATACCATGATCAAACAGATAAGGCTTAAAGCTATATAATCTCAAGCAGTGACTTGGTATATAGAGAAACACAATCTTTAAACCAAGGAACTTACAAATTAAAGTAAGAGACAGCAGGCAGTGAAAGGGAGCACACAGGCACTAAGTAGGACACAGGCACTAAGTCAATGAATTTAAGAAGATGGGCTGGTACCAATCCCATGCCAAGGACTCCAAGATACCTCTTAATGACTGACTCAACATCTAGGTTTCACAGCAAAGGTTATCCTTTGGGAGACTTTGAAAAGTAATTGTCTAATACAAGGATAAAGTAAATACATAGATACAGATAAAGTGGACAGACAGATCCCACCACATTATTTAAAATTGGTTTTAAATAATCTAAATTTTAAATAATCTAAACTAGCAGGCATGTACCTATCCTCAGAACTATGGTCCATGCTTAACACACACTGGTAGATTAGTATCAAAGGAAGAAGTAGCAAGTGCTAAACACAAAGTGTACAGAATCAAAAAAACTACCACATGAGAAACACAACAAATGAAAACATCAAAACAGGACTCAGAAGAAAAGGTCTTTGTGTATGTTGTCCCAAATGGCAAACTGTGAGGCCAAATATTTTACTCACAAGCCCCTGATTCTAATATATTAACGTGAATGAACATGGAGCTAACTGTTAAGCACTAATACGGCATTTTCATCTGTTTCCATTTGCTTTACTAAAATGAATTTAGCTTCACAATGCATCTGATTTTTCACTTGGGAAAACAGGACACAGAGAAGTTATTTCTCTTTTACAGAATCACACAGTGAGGCAGTGGCAAAACAATAGCATTCAGATGTTTTTGCCCTGTGCCCAGGATCCAGTCAAGAAAACTGTATTTTAACAGATCCAATTCTTTGGCAGGAATGAAGATCAGGTCTTGATGGAATTTGAATCCCTGACTATGACTGCTGAAGGAAACCACAGTGCAACCTGAACTAAGGTAAAATCAGTAACTGTCAATGGGAACGTTAGGTCTATTCTGCAGATTTCTATCTACTACAAAACAAAATCTTAACGTACTTCCTACAAATTTCCAAAGCATTTGACCACAACCACAAAACCAGAAGGATCTATAAACATAGAGCACATTATACAAGCACAAGATCCATAAACATAGAGCATATTATACGATTCAAAAGAAGCAGCACTATCACCAAAAGTGAGCATCTGTGAAAGGAATATCTTTTTTAGAACTTGAACCAAAAAAACATATTCAGATCATCCAGTATTCTCAGATAACTAAGAACTAAATATTTTCGGTTCCCCCACCTGGACTTTAAATAGGGCTCACCTATGGCTCCTGACTATATTCTACACACTCTGGTCAGTTGATGTATGTCAGTCATGTTCAAAAAGGGGTTTTAGCTATAGCTAAATTCAAAGCTGTCTTGGTGTGTCCATGCTAGTTAGCTGTATTTCAGTACTGACAATCTCAACTGTTCAAAATTATGAAGCCGCCTACAGAAAGAATGATGTTTCCTTTAAAATGATGAGGTTTGGAGAAAAAAAAAATCCTTGTTTAGTTCTATAATTGGCTGTTGTTTATAATTTTGCATACCAGTCACCAAACATTTATAAGGCTCTCCAATCATGTTTTTGAATTTTGCTAGCTAGAAATGTATCATATGTTTTAACATGACAACTGGGATTTCCAGGTAATGATATAAGTCTAATAGCTGTGGATTATTCATCAATGGTGTCACAGTCAGTGGCAATGTTTTTGAATATAGTCTGAGCATTATTTTTAATATAGTTAGCCCAGTCCTGCTGGTGACTAAGGAAGTAATAGAGATGTTGGTTTATGTCATATTTAATATAAAACTCTTGTTGATTATTTTCAGGCCTCCATTCAGATGACAGTTAGGTCATTATGAGTAACACAAGCTTTGAATACAACTTCATATGTAAGGTCATCTCTGAAAGTACACCTAGCTACCATTAATCTTAAAAGAATCCTTTCATATTTGTCTTATAATTGCATAGAGCTAAATTTAAACAATTTTAAGACTCGTCTTATAATTCATGATTAAAAAATATATATATATGTAACTTCAGCTTCTGATCAATGACCCAGTACTGCAAGCACTCCTGAAATTAAAGGAAAACATGACTCTGATCCTGTCAAACTCAGATCACTGCCATATGTTATAGAAAAGATATAAGGAGTAGAGCGAAATCATTGCTAGATACTATTACAAAGGCATTCCATAAAACACAGAAGTCTGCTGATATTTCTTATAACAAATTACTTGAACCTTAAAAGCTGTGTCAGAGCTATGGGAACCAGGAGCACTTCCCAGATTTGGTCTATCTCAGCTGCCTGCTGGGATGAGACAGACATGTACCATGTCTCTGCACACTTTATTTTCCTTTGGAAACGCAGGTGTGCAGGTAGGCAGGGAGTGGAACTGCACTCCCCTTGGTCTTGATCAGTTGGGAGATCAGGATGCAGCCCAAACTGCACTTCCCCCAGTTCATGGCTAGCAGTGGGACTACATTTGGAGTCCTTGGTTCAGGAATAAATCTGTTACACCATATTTTAAAAGATATTAAAAGTAAGTAATAGTGACAAAACAGAAAGGAAGGTGTGAAACAAACTAAGTCTTCAAAGAATATGACTATGGCTATTAGGAACCTTTGACATTCAGTTGAGATTGTGACCTTGGCAACACACTAAAATGCAACAAGGCTCTCTTCTTAGAGGAGGCCAAAGAGCAACGAAGCTGGTGAAGGTTCTAGAGAACAAGTCCTGTGAGGAGCAGCTGAGGGAACTGGGGTTGTTTAGTGTGGAGAAAGGGAGGCTGAGGGGAGACCTTATTGCTCTCTACAACTACCTGAAAGGAGGTTGTAGAGAGGTGGGGGTCGGTCTCTTCTCCCAGGTAAGAAGTGATAGGATGAGAGGAAATGGCCTCAAGTTGCACCAGGGGAGGTTTAGACTGGATATTAGGAAATTTTACTTCACTGAAAGGGTTATCAAGCATTGGAACAGGCTGCCCAGGGAAGTGGTTGAGTCATCATCCCTGGAGGTATTTAAAAGATGTGTAGGTGTGGCACTTAGGGACATGGTTTAGTGGTGGACTTGGCAGTGTTAGATTAACAGTTGGACTCGATGATCTTAAGGGTCTTTTCCAACCTAAATGATTCCATGATCCTATGATTCTAAAGAATAAGTTGTCAAGTTTCTTAGTAACCCAGTGCTCAAACAGACATCTATGGAAGCACAAAATAATAGCAACACATATAAAAAACTTTGTGACATGGCAGACCTAGAAAGATCTGTAATAGTTTCATGACAATTAGTAGCGTTAATATTCTTGAAGATGAACAGAGTCTGTAGCATGGTACAGTACATCAGAGGCCACAGTTTAACTGCTGATATTTCAGCAGCGTTATTTTCAATGGAATTCCATTCTAAATGGTGCCACACTAGAAGTGTCATCCCTTAGCTAGCTTGCCAAAGATAAGGGGCAAAACTTGGGTGATATTTTGAAAGTCTTTTTTTTTATATCCAGCTGACATCTAAATTCACCTTGTCTACAACTAGAAGGACAAATAAGCAGCTCAGTTTTGAACTCCCACCAATGTTTTTTTTTCAGATCAGCAGAGGTATTTGTCCAGCACCTCGTTTCCAGAGACATCTCTTGGCTGCTAAACAAAGTCTGGAAATCTCAATCCATTCATGAACTCAGATTTCCCATGTGGCAACACACCATGCCTCAAACTGCCCCACTAGCTCTAGAAAGATGTGTACACTGTCCTTAAACTGGCACACGTCACTGTAGCTTGGGTTACGTATGTCAAATCTTCATTCTGCACTATCTGGTAACAGCGGGGGCTGTCAGTACCACAAGGGGTATCAAGATACTAAATTAAGGACACTAGAAAGAGAAAGGATGAATTGAAGGAAATTAGCTAAACCAAGAAAGTCATCAGACACTTGATGTCATATGAACCAGTAACTGTGTATTATAAGTATTCTGTTGCAAATTTTCATCCCAACTGGGGAAAAAAATATCTTCCAACATGTTGAAATATGAGAAGTTGCCACAGGATGGAAATTCTTTTACAAAGCAGTTTATAAATAACTGATTAGTCAACAAGTACTTTTGAAAGTCCATGTATCTCCTAAGTCCTTTTTTCTGGAAAAAAAAATCATTGCAAAAGACCTGTCTGAATGTTATTTTTTACCTACATTCTGTTCATTATTTTTCTGTTTAAGGACAATACAACAGTGGCCAATCACATCCAATAAAGGATTAATAAATAAAGCTCGTAAATAATAACTCCCTAAAAATGTAAATCTGGAAACTACTGGATTTGTAAGTAACTATAAAAAAAAAAATATATATATATATAGGGAAAGTCTGAAATGTCTCATTAAGGTGCTGATGAGCCTCCTTCTGAATATTATTTGTAATAAATGGCTGATGAGCTTCAGTCATCATCTTATCTTACTGTTATGGAGACCTGAAATCTTGACTATGTCAAAATACTTAAAAAAAAATATCTTAAGCAAAAAACATATCAGCATGTGCTCCTGGTGCATGTGTCAGTTAATATCTAATCTAAGCTAATCATGATGTTAAGCCAATAAGTAGAAATATTTTGCTGAATTAAATTTGAGCGTTAACCATTCCTCTGCATGGATGAGTCAATACAGGAACATCTTGGAACTGAACTTGCAGCTTCTCCATTGTATACAAGTCCTTGCCCAAAATACTTTTAAATTCAGCTTTTTCTGTTTGCCTAGAAACTGATTAAATATAATGTATATCGGTTGGCAAGTAAGGAGAATCAGGGCTGTAAGATGTTTTATCACAGGCATATAATGTACTACCTATACAGTAAAGAAAAGATAACATTTACATATGGTGCTGTTGTCAGACTTTAAAATGAAGGGACAATTCGTGAGACCATACCTGGACCATTTATTTCTGGGTCAAAGAGAGACAGAACAGAATATGTGCTCACAGGAATATTTCTCTGTACAGAAAATATTAATGCCTTTTTATCAGAAAAATTCTGTCACAGTATTTCAAGAATCGTTTGAAAATAACCCTATTTGTCAACAGTCACAAGTTTATTGGTCCTATTCTTTTGATCCAAAAAAACCCCAAACTGTGAACCTGTCAGATGTAATGGAAAAATTTAGAGATGTTTTAACCTTTTCTCAAGAACAGTGGCATAACTAGAACTTGTCAGGTTAAAAAAGAGCAAAATGATTCTCAAACAGAAGTAAATTGAGGGGGCAATATGTTGCATAATAGTCTATCTGAATAGTACATTAATCTTACTACAGTGACTGGTAGGGTTCCTATCTATCTACATGTTTTCTTCTAATGCATCATAGGGTAGAGAGGATACCAGTGGCATCCAGTTCCAGAGCATGCATGGTAACCCTGCTAGAGACTAAACTTGGTCTTGATAAGCACTGATTTCCACCTGTGGCTTGACACTGTATGCCTGATCTATAGAACTCTCACTGAAATGAGTGCAAATGCACTGGAGGCTTATATCAAGAAAAAGACATTTTCATATAGACAATGTGAAATATTTTTCCATTATCATTTGACAGCTGCCTGTCAATAAAATTGTGCTTGCTATATCTTGAATAGTTTGTGAGTGCACTGATGGGTAGACTTCTTAAAGAGCTCTAACTTTCTTCAAAGCTGCAAAATCCTTAAAAATTGGTGAAAAAATATATATGTACATACTGCCTTGCTGAAATAAATTTTCTCGAGAAATTTATTTTTAATAAATTTTCTCATTTCCTACACCTTTATTAATAGTATAAAATGTAAACACTTAATTGACAGCTACCGGGGGACAAAATAGTTGCATTGCAGAAGGGCTTAGAGGGCTATACAGTCCTTTTCATGTATCCCCCCTTTACTATGGACTTACTACAATCTCACAAAAACACACAGAAATCATTCGAGTGTTACCCTGGGTTGTAAGCTAGACAATACTTATGACACTGGCAGCATTTCAGCTATACCATTCTGTGATGCAGTGTTCAATAACCCATAGTCAAAATTGCAACTCACCTTCTGCATCTTCTGGCCTTGTAAGATCGATGACACCAGGGCCCAGTTTTCCATCTTCATTGGGTTTCCCTGTTAACTGTGGGCCTAAATTTTCAAACCTTGTTCTTTCCTGGAAAAGAACAGAAGTAGTGTTGATGCTCCATATAGGTTAGTTCTCATTATATGCCTGTGCATATGTGTATGCACTGATACATGCCTTATTTTTTAAATGTGAACAAATAATGAGTGCATGTAATTAGAATTTTAACTCGGGGACAATTTTTTACAGATTCTGAATGTTTGCATTTATGAAAATCAGTTTTAAATGTGAAACATATACAGAAACTTTGAGATTATTTTGATCTGCACTGCCATAATGCATAAATGATTGTACATGCAAATACAAAACAGTCTTGGCAGCAAACAGTGCTGATCGATGCTGCTCACTTTGCCTTTCCACTTATTTTCTAAGTTAAACTGGAAAAGACAATCAACATTTGGGAGACATGAAAATTCAGAAGTTGAAAGAAGAGTTTGTATTAAAATATACTGCTAATTTAATGGAAAAAGCACTTTTCCCCCACTATGAGATTCAAGTTTGCATTCATACCCCTGAGAAAACACAAGTCTGAATTTTATGCAAGAGGTTTTCAAAGACAAGTATTTGAAAGAAGGAATAATAGAGGACAGAACTGATATTATTATTTTGTCTAGGAATTTAAATTGTACCTCAGTGGAAAGGGAACCTAAGGAGGTTAAAAAAAAACGGACAAAGAGTGCACACTCCTAGAAAAACAGAAAGCTTTTGAGAGCTGGAGACCTCCATAGGAAACTTGGAATTAGAAAATGGAAACTGAAAGGTATTTTATGTGTTAACCCAGTTCTTCAATCAACTGCTGGACGAGGGCACTATAAATGACAGTGTAATATTGTCTCACAATAGTACTCTCTGTAGTACTGTGTATCAGTAGCAAAGCATTCAGTGGTTATCATTAATTTAGTGTTCTCATTTGAAGGAACATCGCATGTTTTCCCTCTTGCCTTGTTGTTACCTCTTCAGACTAAACTTGGCATTAAACTTGGCATTATGTTGTACTTGTGAATGAATGAAACCTTGTTGTTCATTACTATGAAACAATATTAAATGTCATGTCATCTTGAATTTACAGACATGAAATACCAGCTTTCAGCTCTACGAACAGTTTCTCCATGTTATACTTAATGCATTATGCAGAAGTAGAGTGCTGATTGCTGTTCAGTCTATTGTTCAATGACCTAGTTCTGTACTGTGCATACTAGACATAAGAAGAAAACATTAGGAGTTTCTCTCCTGCAAGATGGTTAGGAACTTGGAAATGTTTGTAAGGACAAAACATACTTGATGGCCTTGACTCCTCATTTGCTCCACCTCCAAATACTTCTGCTTTCCAATGTGATTTTTTTTCTATTATCATTATCTTTCAGTAATAAAACACCACCGGGCCAACAACTGAGGAATTCTTTTGATTCCTCATTCTTTTGATTCCTTCAGCCATGGATTTTTTAAATTATTTTCTGTTTAATTTGCAGAGGAAGACAAGAAAGCAGAACCTGACACTGGATTTGCCACAACATGCAGCTGAGGCATTTCAGTTACTAACTGCATTTCTAAAAGTTCCTCAGAATCTTCCAGTTGTCGAACAAAATAACTCTGCATTTTGTATTTGGTTAACTTCTTAGCTTATTTTCTTCAGTAAAATCTGTGGTTGATGAAGGAGCTTACATATACAAAGGAACTAATGAGAAAAGAAAGAGTTACAAATGAAATGTGACTGCAGAAAGGCACTGCAATACTAGAGGCCCAATATTTTACTGAAAGATGTTGTGCGATGTAACAATACACCTGAATCATCAGGATGGGATCTGTTTTACTGGTAGACAGAATAAAAAATAAGTTTGTCAAGGATTCTGCGTTCCATTGCAAAGGGCTGATTTGCAGCTGAGATAAAAACAAAGATCAGTACTAAGAAAACAGCTTTTGGCACATATATTGTCTCTTCCAAAATATTTGTGCTAAAAGCTTTTTCTTAAGTATGTTAATACAGCACCTGCAGTATTCTTGGAAGAACAGCCTTTAAGTGTGTTTCAGAAGGAGAAATACCTTTGTGCTATAAAAATCAACAGACCCTGCTACATATCAATATGCACATTTGAAATATCTTTCTAGTCGTTCATTCTCTTTGATTTTACCAGAAAATATTCTGTTAAAAAAAAGAAGAAAAAAAGAAAGTTTCTGAAAGAATATCAATATTTTGACATGGAAGGAGAAAAGGGAAAATTACATGATAAGGTTCAGGAACAGTAAAATGAAAGCACTTATACCATAAAAATACCTGCTCTTGTCAAACAAAGGAGATGTACTTATAGTTATTTCATAACCCCCTCCTTCTAAGTCATAAAAAGCTGTAACAAAGCTAGCTATATTTAAGTCTTTGAAATGCCTTTTAAAGTCATTCCTTTGCTTGCTTTTTTACGGAAAATAATCTTCATAGTGATCATAAAAATATTTCAATATTTGCATTGGGTTTAGACAAATTCAGAGAACGGTAAAAAATAGAAAAATGTTCCTCAATACTAACAATGTTTTTATCTAGTAGATGCCTTTACAATTCCATGAAATACAACAAATTCATATGAAATTTATTATTAGAGAGGAAACTTGTCCCACTAGGCTCCAATCCTTTTTTATGGAATTTGTCTTTGCTCCCGTCTTGAATTCATCCTAAAGATAATAGTTACTTGCATTAAAAATCCTTTAAAACTATACCTTTTTCCTAGTATGAGCAAGGAGTGAGAGGAAGATTGATTCTGTACATAATATTGAACAAAATAACATATGAACAAAAAATGACATACTTTCATTAAAAGCAAATGGCTATGCAATATGTATTGGGTCTGGCTGAGATGGAGTTATTTTTCCCTAGAGCAGTCCTCATAGCGCTGTGCTTTGTATTGGTCGTACTGGTAGCTAGAAGGGTGTTGGTAATACACCAGCATTTTGGCTACTGCTGAGCAGTGCTCCCACAGCCTCGAGGCTGTCTCTCCAACATTCCCCCCTCACCAGTGGGCTGGGGATGGGCAAGATCTTGGGAGGGGACATACCCAGGACAGCTGACCCAAAGTGACCAAAGGGATATTCCATACCATATGACATCTGCTCAGCCATAAAAGCTAAGAGAAGCGGGGGGTGGGGGGGCATTCGTTATTACGACGTTTGTCTTCCGGAGCAACCTCTACGCATACCGAAGCCCTGCTTCCACTGGACATTGCCTGCTGATGGGAAGTAGAGAATAAATCCTTTGTTTTCCTTTGTTTCCGCACGTGGCCTTTGCTTTTGCTTTTATTAAACTGCCTTTATCTTAACCCACAGGTTTTGTCCATCTTATTTTCTCCCCCTCTCCCTGTCCTGCTGAGGAGGGGAGTGATAGAGCAGCTTGGTGGGCACCTGGCATCCAGCCAGGTCAACCCACCACAACATGGCTGCACTAACAAATATGTGACCTACACGTGCATTATATTTGCACACATGTACATGGACTACTGGATATATTGCTACCTCCCTAACCTACATTAATAGAAAATGTTTGTGAGTTTGTAATAAAGTGTGCTGCTAGGGTCAGTGCAGCTGTTGTGTTTCCTGTGAAAAAGCATTTTGGACCTCTATTTTGAGCTGATATTTTGTACTGGCTATGGAGTTTATACTGTATAGTCACATTAAGTTTTCCCATTTAAATTTCAGATAAAGGCTTTAGGACTTGACACTGACAACTCTTTCTCATGACTAGATCAACACAGTCAATTGAAGTTGTTTGCACAAGAAAACTGAAAGCTCTACCCAGCACAGTGCTTCTTTATGTGTTGAACACACAGTAAAAATAATCACTTCTTTAAAATGAGAAAAAGAAGAGAAAAAAGATTCTTCTTAGCAGACAAATCTTAATTTTCCATTCTGTGATATGATTAGGCACTTATTTATGCGTTGTCAGTCACAAACATGCAGAAAACGTAAAAGTTATTGAAAAAATTAAAGTCTGCTCAACTGTCTTGCAGGACTGTTGGTTCTCTAAGTGCTTTGAAATTATGATGTATGAGGTAGATGTTGCATATTAAATAAAGATATTTAAATTATAAAGCCCCCGTTAGTGAGAGCTGATGAATGTTAAATGTTATGAGCCACAAGGCTGTGGCATCCATCATATTCACATATTATCACAGTCAGTGATGGAGCAGCCCCAGTGATGACAGATAGACTGCTAGGTAGTTATCCCTTATTTCCAGAGTCACCAAGCAAGCCTTTCAACCCCTTTGGCATTATTTTTAGCTTTGCATTAAATTAGCAACTTTTCCGTCACGTTCTGGCAGAAAGTATCAATTCTTCTTCACGTGTGGAATGTAAAACAATGATTTAGTGAAGCAAGGACTAAAGGAAGAGGAAGCAGTAGCCCCTACCTCTGAAAAGGCTGCAAACTTCAAATGACTAGAAACAAATATAAAATTGCGATCTTGTGAAAGAACAGCAATGAAAAAGTAAGCACACAATAATGGCTTTTCTCTGCACTTAGATAAAAGCTGAATTTTTGATGTGCACAGTATATTTTCATAAAATTTTATATACTATGTTTTATACACTTATTGGCTATTCCATAATAATGTGTGTGCTAACAGTAAAATTGCTCTTAAATTTATGTGTGTTATTTATACGTTCCCACGTAACAATGCTTTTTGTTGTAAAAAATATTCTGTTTATTAATGTAACTTTACAACCACTGCATCCAAGATCCGTGGTAAATTAATGACATTTTTATTATTTTATAGTGTCATTAAATTTTTACTGATCACTCCATCAAACAGAAGCAATAAAGGCCATAATGCAAACTGGGACACTTAGATCAGGGGAGCAGGAAGGCATTCCATATAGTCTGAAGTAAACGGCTTGCTATAAATGATATTTATACCATCTTTAAGGATGTGAGAATACTTGGACAAGTTTGGCAAAACTGTTTCTGTAGTACCGTGGATTGTGTACTTAAATAACAGTTTACTTGCCAGCAAGACAATTTTTTTTCAAACCATATGCGAGAAGATGACTGATTGCATCCATCTCTTGAAAAATAATATACGAAATATAATAATACACTGGGCGCCCCTCCCTTCTGGATTACCAAGACTGATCCGACTATACCCATGCCTCAAATTATTTCAACATGCTTGCTTTTTCCACATCTGAAATGTATGCTTAGTCTGAAATGGAAAATGGCATGCACACTGATCGTTGTGTAAAAGATTTAAAAAATATATATTTTTTGCAAACAAATACTTTTTATTTAAGTAGACGTGTTTGGACAATGATGTAATACCCTTTATTTCAATAGTCTAGCATGGAAGCAGTTACCAGCATTAATTTAAAAAGCCAGTTTCTAGAAACTGAATTAATACGGGTCATTCACAGAAGCCACAGAGCATATGACTGAAGGGATATTATTTCTTCTGAGGACAGTACTTTAGTTAGAATGACTACAAATAATTATCGCATGTTGTCTTTATGTATGAAATGTATTTAAATTGAATTATTCCATACTAAATGTTCTAGTAGATTATTTGCTAACTGTGATCTATTCCCTTCATGTACCATGGACAGTAAACAACAGGCAAACAACTTAGTATATTCAAAACATAAAAAGGACATTTTTAGTAGAACACAGAGAAAATTATTCCCAGTTTGAACAAGGAGGAATCACAAAACCTTTTTTTCCCCCTTGAAAGTCAAGATACAAACGTCCCAAGCTTTTCACCTTCTTCTTACTACTTTTTAACGGCTAGGACTGAAAAGTTAAATTACCCTCCACTTAGAATCTTTTGCAACATCTTGGCACAGCAGAGATAATTACAAATTGACTTTCAGCCTTATCTCTGGATATTTTAGTTATTGCGGGTGGGAAGTTTAAACATTAACCTTATTACAACAATGTCAGTCATCCTGCTGGTGTGCAGGCGTGTAACTGCTGGAATTCTTTGGATAGCAAAGTAGATAAACGCAATAGTGGCATTGTTGTTACAATTAAAAGCAAGGCCTTTGGTTTTGCAGAACTGTGGTGAATATCTAGAAGTTGTTTTCAACATCACAGTAGCCGGAGTTGCTCCAAGAAACTGGAGAAAATAAATTAGCAAATTAGGCAAACTTATTGTAGGAATGCTGATATTTTAAGATATTACAAGATGCAAAGTATATCGTTTTCAACCACTGATTTACAGGTTGCACAAAGGAAGGATATGCTGAGTTCTATGATGTTGACACAACCTGACCTTACTTTATTTTTTATGTAAGTGAAATATCTGAATTCAATGATCTCACGAATCAAAGTGGGACAGTTCAGTGAATTTTCACCCCGACATACTGCTGTTTTCAGTTTTTGCAGGCCCCTATATTGCTCATAAACTGTTCCAGTACTATCTCTGTATGCTGAAGATACAGCATGGACTAGCGTCCCTGCCACAGACTACAAATTTGTGTTACATTACAATACTCCAAAACAAACAGCTTGCTTGAAAAGATGTGGGGAGAGAGAAGCCATTATGTCCCCTTTTAAATAAATTCTTCCATCTTAAAGCATAACTGAAAAGTAAGAGATTAAATGCAGATAACAGGGAATTTACACTAAAATTTCTTTGCCTGACTGGGAAGTCTCAGCTGGCTTCCACGTGACAATGTCACATATGCAAGACCATCACAAGCAGAAAATGCTCCAAAGTTGTTCAGTAACAGAATTTCATAGTGATTGTCATGATATGGGACTTTCTTCTTTTAAGACCCAGGTTCTGGAGTCAAAATTGAGAATTGCAATTTCATCAAAATGTAAAGGGTCTAGAAAAAAGTTTGAAACTGGAGTGCTAAAGGCAAAAAATTAATTAGATAAAGAAATGAAAACCCAAACAGCCTACTTGTCAACACTCTCTTTAGCTAATTATTTTGGAAGTCTGATTTTAAGGATCAGAATTCCTAGAGCCTCTGGTTAGTGTGAACAGTAGCCATCTTGATCTCCGAACACAAATAAGGATTTAGATGAATTCCCTGATTATTGGAAGTATTCAGCACATACTAATAAGTTAATAGACTTCAGTGCATTGAAGCTTGCCTTTAAAAATAAGTGTATGAATTTAAAAATATTTTTTAAAAGCAAAAAAAAGAACAGATAGCAAATGTTTCTACCTAAGTAGGATATTACGCCCTCCTACACATGAAGTATTGACATATCTGTAACTATTGCCACACTTGCAGGCACTCCTAAGCTATGGATCTGCCCTGGTTAGATTACTTTCAACAGGATTACTGCACTTACTGAGCCCCCTTAACCAAATGCTTTATGTCTTTGTTCATATGGTTTTAATATGGTTTTAACCAATTGCAAGGTTATTTATAAGTTTGCAACTCCCCAGTAGTTAGAGTTATGAAGCGTTCAGACTTAAGCATATCCAGTTGTGTGGTAACCCAACTACTGCTTTCATGCGGTTTCCAACTTTTTATTCATGCACAAAGGCATGATGCATGGCAGTATCTGAGAACTTTCTGATTAACTCTTTGTTTCAGCAGCAAATTCATACAGCAGCCTACAGTAAAATTGCACATCAAGTAAAACGTAAACATTTTTTAAAAAATAAATTAAAAAATCACATGAACTGTGGAATTCCACCTTAGACTGATGAGAAGTCATTAGTCCTTGAAAAACAAAGGGACAATCAATTAAATTAACAGCTGGTAAATGAAAAGCAAACAAAAGGAGTTACTACTTTACACTCTGCATAATACGGCTGTAGAATTCACTAGAGGTCAGAAAGAGTCCAAAGTTTGGGCTGTCACTTGTTTTTAAAAGAGCTGGATAATTTTATGACTGTTAATAACATTTGTAGTAACACATGCTAAGATAATCAAATCTCATGTTCCAGAGTGTAAGCTGTTCAACTGTCGGGGTCAAAGAGAAAATCCCTCGTTCTCTCTGCTGCTCCCTTCCCTCCTGACCAACATCCACAGATGATTAACTGGGAGCCTTCTAGGGAGAGAAGTTAATTTTCTTTTATAACATCAGGTATTGCTCACTAGATTTAAGGGAGAACTGGTAAATGGTATAGACCAAATCTATTTACCTTGTAATTAGAAAGAATCTGAATGCAACCATTTAAAAACCCAACATTTTCTTGTAACTAAACACATACATGTGCATTTTTGAGAGACAGACAAAAATAAACACAAATTACAATTGACATACACTTCTACTAGGAAATAGCAGGACTGGGGTTTTTTTCTGTGCTGTAAAGTGACTAATGGAAGCAATTCAATAGCTACTCTTAGACCTTCAGAATGGTCATTCAGATTTCTAACATATGAGTTACAAGAATAAATTCATAAGGACATGGCAAAACAAAGGGATTTTTCCCTAGTAGACTAAATACTACAGAGGAATAATAATATACATTTTGCTATGTTTCAGTTTAATTTAGCAGCTGGTTGGACCTTGTCAGTTATGGCCTCATTTCCACCAGGTATTTAAAAATTGAGACATTGAAATGCCACAAAAGTGTACAGAAATACTTTTACCAAATTTAGACAATGTCATGATTCTGTACATATATCTGCATGCTTCCCCAAACTTTTCTGTTTGTGACTAAATTTCATTAAAAGTATTGTCATGCATTAGAATCAGAACAGAATTTAGAAGATCGGAGATCTGGTTACTAGCCTCAAAACTGTGAATCTCCTTTTGTCTTAATCATCTAGTAATATATTCCAGGCTGAAAACATAGCTTTAGCAAGAAGCCACAGCAGTATAACAACCAGCAAAACTATTCTAGGTTCAGCACAACAATTTTTTTGGAATGGAAAAAAAAAGGCAGAAAAGAAGTCACCAATTTCAATTTCATTGCGGTGTTCTGCAAACCTCAACAGCACAAAGCAAATTCAGCTGCCCTCCACACAAATTTGGGAAAAGAGAGGTCTTAAAAAAATACAGAACACACACACAGACATACACAGACATACACACATGCCACTGGTCAAACATCTTGAGAAGCAATATGATGTTCTTTTATGAACACTATGGAAATGTAAGCGCATGCAAACAGACGCATATGTATGTTTGATTTTAAACCTATAAAAGCTCAGAGAAAGACAGATGATGTTCTCATAGATACTTTCATTCCATCATTTCAACTGTGCCTCATGATAGGCACATGTCAGGTTTTGTGACATGATCAAACAGTACTGGAAAAACTGTGACAGAAATGGACTACATGATGCCATAATCAATTACCAAATAGCAATAAATGCACTTTTCCTACTCTACATGTGGGTAGTAGTTCTAAAGGTTTATAAGCAAATATTTAAAATACTCTGTTTGCAAGTATTTTTACAATTAAAGAACTAAACTTCAGGGAAAATCTGAATCTGAGTTTTGTGCATTTTATTACAGCAATCTTTGAACATGAATAGTGTTGTATATTGTAAGTATAGATTCCAGTAGCTCCACTAGGGTAAATCATCCAGGGCTTTGGAAGTACAGGTATCTAACCCAGATACTCTGAATGAGTCACTGAGGGTACCTACCCCTTTTATCTCTATAAGCAATGCAGGCCTCTAGACATGGCTGTTCCATCCCATTTCAGGAAGACACCTGAAGTAGTTTAAATTGGTGATGCAAAAGACACTTGGGCTTAAATGTTCATATTCATATTTAGAATTAGAAATGCAATCAAGGCAGTTAACAAAATCCCACCAAATGCTACTGTATTCAAGTATATGCCTTGCCTTGTGCTGGATGTAAATATATAATTGCATACCATGCATATATAGATTAAGTAGGCTTTTTCTGTATTTATCAATCTGATTTTTTTTTTTATTTTGTAGCATTTTAAGTACACTTTTTCAAGGTTGCATTTTATGATTGCTGCTTATGTATTACTCTATACTCAGGCCTTTTTTGTTACGTTCAGAGAGAAAAGAAACATATCACTAAAGAATAAGGATGGGTGACAATGGAACAATGATAATAACATCATTATGCAGTGTTTTGCCTCTTGTACCCCCATCACTGCCATGTTTTTCTCTGATTATTTCAGCCTCAGGAAAATGTGCTGCCTACTGTTTATGTCAGGAAGGCAAGATTACTGTTTGCACGATTACAATATCAAGTATGATGTACGTAATGCCTGTGATAATATAGATGTAGTAATGCCTGTGATAATATAGATGTAGCCCTCAACTAGCTCCTGTCTTTAATCTTAATTCAATAGGAAAAAAAACCCCCAAAACAAAACAGTGAGTTGAAAATTCTTGCAGCCTCGTATAGGCCTTAATATTGTAAGGTGCTGAGTACTTTCACTCCGGTCCAACAGTGGCCTCAAGGACATGGATAGTCACTACTTTACTCCAGGGGAATACTTATGTGCTTATATTAAGAATGAACTAATGCACTTCACTGAATCAGGGCCAAAGTGCATAGTTCTCATATGTTTACACTGAATCTGAGAATAAAAATTAAACAACTTCTTTCCAGGTTGAAAAAGATGCTTTCTCCTTCTTATTGATTACTCCTTTTTCCCTTTGAGACAGGTAGGTTGAAGGCCTTCTCGTATGAAGAAGAATTATTCTTGTTTAGGAATAAAACAATAGAAAGCCAAGAATACAGTCCTGTAAGGATTTATACAAGTGAACAAGACCTTGCATTAACAATGTCTTTGCTGAAGGCAAAGGAACCACTCCCTATCAGTGAAATTGCTATATTTACTTACTTATCTTTCTAATACAATCAGAAATAAGTTGCTCATAATTTATGTTTTTAAAATTTGTACTCAAGGAAAAAGCAGCCCAAATGGGATTTATGAACACTATAAATTCATCAAATCAAACAAAAAAAGGAACTGATAAAGTAGGATAAAGGTTTAATTTGCTACATCCAACATGCAAATGCAGGCAAATACGTACTTCCTGGAAACTGGGAGAGATTTACATTTCTCAGGAGGAGTAACTCTTCCATGCAGGAAGTATGACTCAGAATAGTGCAAGAGAGAGAGTACTTAAAAGGGTAACTGAAGGCTATGCATTTTTTTTCATGCAGAATCCAGGAACCCTTACACCTGAAACCATCTTAAATGCAAAATGAATACCTACGGGCTGAAAAAATTATGTGGTTTTACTGCTGCAATATACAAAGACAAAACTGCTAGTCATCTATAGCTAATGCTACTGGCAAAAATCCATTCTCTAGCTTTTCATTTAAATTAGAATGATTTTATAAACCTTGTTTTGTTTTTATCATGAAAAGCTTGTTTCAAATTTCCCACATAAGATAGCCATTAAAGTACTCTTCAGCTCAATGTAACAATGACAGTTCAGAAAATGCTTTTATACCTTAACAACCAATCTTGGATGGGAGTTTCAAAAGTAGTGGTTTCACCCACAGAGCATATTAGCCATTTACGTTCCACTTAAGACCTATTTTTGACCTTGTTTTCAGCATAAGCATAGACTGGGTCCTACTACATCTCTCTGCATTAAAAATGAACTTTTTCTCTCTTTTCCCCTATCCTTATTCATCCACCCTAGATGACATACATGGAAAAGTTCATGCAATTCACTGAAGGAACATTCCAGCACCTCATTCCAGTGGAAGATTTTTGCTGCTCTGTGGACAAATAGTCTTTGAGTAAGGGGGAATTTCCTGTCTCATACCTTCCTTACTCCTTTGTATACTTGTATACTTTATAACTGTGGTCATATTTTCTTGCTATGTCTTACAGGAAAAAGAATAATAATGTCCTGGGGAAGCAATCAATATTTTGGAGCTTTTTACTATTATATATGTAGACAATCGTAATAGCCACCACTGCGCATTAGTAGTACCCAAAGCATATTAAAAAGGAGGTTGGTAACGGTATCTCCAGGCACAGAGAGGGGAAATTATTATCTTCTGGTTACCTAGAAAGTCAATGATTAAGCTGAGAACTGAACCCAGGACTTCTGAACATTAGGCCAGTCCACTGGCTGTTATGCCACACTGCCTCTGCCATAAATCTGTTTGATAGATTTTTCAGTCATGGAACATTAAAGGCTCTGCTCTTGTCTAATGAATATGTTTAAAGAAAACAGTACAAACAAAAGCAAATGTAACACTTAAATTATCTGAGATGCACTGCTTTGATGTCACACTTGGATAAAGGATTTCCTACTGGAGACCTGTGTACATTTATACATACTGAAAAATATTTTAGCCAGTACCACTAGCTGGCATGCTGGTATCTATTTATGTCTGAAAAGGGAACATAATCAGTTTTAGTTGGTTAAGTACAATCTGAGCCAACCTTTATATTATGACCAAAAGCTTGGCAGTGCAGTAGCAGTGGCAAGTAGCAGAAAATTGCTTACAGTGTTATTTGCCAGATTATTTGAACGATTTACATTGGGTTTTCAAGAGAGTTTGAAGTATTAAAAACTTAAGATTTGGAAAAGCCTTGGACTGTAGGTTTTTGTTCCTAGTTGCAACAAGATGCACAGGAGAGGGTTATGATATAGTATGGCTGAATAAATGAAGTACTTTTTTTAATATAAACCGCCTGAAACATTTAGGAGCAGTTCAGTTTGAACTGTTAAGATTTTTTTTTAATTGAAGATTTGGAGAGCCAATTGATTTAGATTAAATGCTCAACCTTTCACATCTACTTGTTTAAGATTCATGTTGACATTGTACTAAATATGGCCATACAGTTTGTATTCCAGATAAATTGATCTGACTACAAGCCTCACTCTTTAGTATGATTCTTACTCCAAGATAAATCAATATTTAATATCTCCTGCAACAGCCCCAGTAGATAATTTTAAACCTTTTCTCCATCCCATTAAGTTACCTTTAAAAATTCTTTATACAAGCCTTCACAGATGACTTCTGAAAAACTAGTTTATGAAAAGCAGTCTGAAATTCATTAATTCAGATGGAAAGGGTTTTTTAATCTTGCTGTATTGTGCTGATCTCTAAATCCATCTCTGTTTAGCTAATTCTCCTGCTCAGCTAATTTGAAGAATAAATAAATACTTCCTGTAAATCTGTAACACGGATTTTAAACATAAAGAAAAACGTCCTTCTACTGCTTGCTATATGGGACAAGATATCTCTAGGGTGTGGACTTCTGCAAAAACAGGCTGACCAAGGCTCTCCCTGACTCCCTGAGAGGATGAGTACTCTGCATCATCAGGTACCAACCTCCACCCAGCTCCAACCCCACTGCCACATCAGCTAAGAGAAGCAGTGATAAGCAGCAGTATGTCGGGCTCAGCTATCAGTCACATCCCAGCCTCCATTTTGAATGATAAAATCTACTCTCTGCTCCCTCTCCCCTCCCCATCCTCCAATCTGGTGGAGTGGCTAAGGAAGAGGAAAAACATCTCTTCCACCTCCCTCAAACCTCTCCTATGGCTAAGGGCCCCAGTGGGATAGGAGTCTTTGATACCAGAAGAATGCAAACAGCATGGCTCAGGTTTGCTGCTTCTTAGGGTTTAGAAATAGAGACATAAGAGGAATTTCAAATGATTATGTATTGGGAGAACTGAAAGGGATGATGCCAAAAGGAAGGAAAAAACTATATACTCTGGAGCTATCTGGTGGTATATCCACCATTCAAACTATAGGATCTTCATCTTCCTATCTGTGCTCTCCCTTACTCTTATTTCCTACTCTGCGTTACATTCAAAGTGCAGTTTCATGGACACTGTATGCAGCAGTGAAACTCTGTCCTATCCCTCACCCTCCAACTTGCTGGTTCCCAACACAAACAGTCCATAATCCTTTAAATCTTCTGATTCAGCTCTTTATGGGGTCATGCTGAAAACTCAAACAGTGAAATGTTCCAGTTTAAAAAAAGGGGAGGGGGGACTTTTTGTTTTTAAAGCCATGTTTTGCTGCTTTTACAGCAGAGTCCCTCAGCTACTTATGTCCTTGAGGGGGCAGTGGGCTGCAGCTCAAGTTGCTGAGAACCTCTTTGCACTGGAGGGACAGCATGTGGAACCTAGATAGAGCTTGCCTTTCAAATCTGTTGAAGATCTTCATCTCAGGTACTATACCTGCTTTGGTTTAGTTCAAAGCACAGCCTAAAAGGGTTTGATCCTAAATGAGTTCTTTCATCACTAACAAAATAGAAATATTAAAGAAAAAAATAATGTGACTGATTAACTTATAATGCAGTTTTCAATTTTATCTCTATTCCTTTGCTACCTCCAAGCAATCAAAAACGTGATAAATTGTGTATTTTGCTTATGAAAAATGTTCAGTGTTTAGCTTAGTTGTGCACTCAAATCCAAGGCAGATTTAGCAACAAGAATGTAGTTGTATAGAGAACATACCCACTACATAGCAAAAATATGTGAAATAATATTAACTTTTCACTGTGTAAGATGTTAGCGGGAATTCTGCTGTGGAAATTGTGTGCTATTCTACTAATTAATTAAGATGTGACACACAACAGCAATATGAGGATGTTGTTTTCATGAGACACTACAAGAATCCCAGCAAAAGAACAGTGAGGGTAAGCAGCAGGGAAGAGCAGCAGCAGGGAAAAAAGGAAAGGAGACCTGAGCTAGCAGATCATTGCAAACACTGCAAGAAAATTTCCCTTTCTCTCATGATAAGAGAATGATAGAGACTTCCACTACCTAAACCATAGTCTGCACCACATTAGGAGCATTCCTAATACCGCAGGAGTGGAATCTCAGAACAGTTGAAAGATGAATAAATAATGTGGGTCCTGATTCAGAGAGGCACATGTGCTGAAAGCCATCCTCAACATGGCAAATGCTTTACATTAGGAGAACTTAAATGGGGTCACGAACAGGAAATTGGGTGCTTTTTTCCCCTTTTAACTGGATTCTTTATGTTCTCATAACACATATTCCCAGGGAGCTGCAGTAACATGGCATGGATGGAGATAAAGGGAAATCACTTGATAAACCAAGCAAGTAGTACACTTCATCTCCTTCCCTCATAGGATAACTCACACATTCACTACAAATTTCCCATACTGCAGTTCATTACTTTTGCCTGTCCATGGTAGTGAGTATATACTGATAAACTGTGGATGGCTTTTGCACTGAATGGAATGGAATGGAAATCCTACACAGCAGAGCATGGAATGGAAATCCCACACAGCAGATGCTATTCAGTGCAGAGGACTAATAGATATCTGGGTCTATATATTATCGGTCTGTAACTGTGAATATTAACTCAGCCCGTTTCTTGCAAAGAAAGAGAAAAAAATAAGCCTTGGGTGAAAGGGTGGGAGCAAAACTTTGCAGGAAAATATCTTTCTTGTATTTCTAAGTTTTGGGTTATTTCTGAAAGGAAACAAAGAGTTGACATACACTTCATCAATGAGACATTTATCATGATGTAGTGTGATCTGTAGTGTAATATTGAAGAATAAAACACAGGAGTTATGCAAGGGTCATGCAAGTAATCCCTTGATAAAGGGGAATCCCTTGGGAGGAAGAGTGCAGCCATACAACCTAATCTTATTCATGAGTATTCAAAGAGCTTAAGTAGCATCAGGCAAGGAACAGAATTCTGGCAAGGACCTGGCAACTGAATAAATTTTGGCAACCTGATGAACCCTTGACAGACCAAGAATTTTTACAGTACATGATGTGTCAGTGACTCACTTTGTGTACAGTTCTAATGCACATCCTCCCAGTGATGCCTTCTATTTGTACTGGCACCCGAAACATAGCAAAGAGTGCTCCTGTGCTTTAGAAATGGAAGAGAACAAGCATGTAAAAGTAGGATGCACTAAGCAAGAATCTGTATGTATGTAAAAAGATAGTTCATCTGGATAGGAGCCATATAATGAAATTATCACTTAGCAATTTAACTCTAGGATGCAAAGAAAATGGCAGTGAGATAAGAATGCATCCATTGCCTGCTATCTCAAGAAGCCTTTGGCAAGATAACAGTGAAAACATGCACCCAGCCACACAGGTCTGACATTAAACCACAAGTGTCCACTTCTCTTACTGCCTGTTTAATAAATTGCTTTGGAACGGGTGAAGGTGAAGAGGAGATCTTTCCAAAACCTTGTCTCAATGTTCTCCCTCAGTTAATGAATGTCAGCAAGTGGAAGAGAACAGAAATTTGATATGTTTTTCCAGCCTTTCTTATAGAAGCATTTGCAACATGTTAGAGGCCACAGGCATAAAAGTGAAATACTGGGAAATTAATGTTGTCTGTAGATTTTCAGGATGTAAGCTGGGCAATTTCATTTTGTGGGTTAGGCATACTTTAGGTTTTAAGTAGTGTTATAACAGCTTACTATGACTTGAACATGATTTTAGTATGAATAATCTGATGTTGAATATCATTTATTACCCTGTTACACATTTCCAAATGAGATAGACCTGTTTATGGAGTTAGTATTATGTGACTACAGATGGACAAGCTATGTGCAGTGAACAATTTATCCAACAAATATAGTCTTTCTTATCTTTTTGAACTATGCCTGGAGGGTCAGCAATTCTATACATGTATGAGTAACTTGTAAGTGTTCTAACAATCTAACTTTTGAGTTATGCATGGACTATGCAATCAAATGCTCAATAGTTTGCTCCTTGTCATTTATGCTGTAGTTGGTCACCTAAGACAAATTATATTGTTTTCAATGCCTGACTCAGTGATAAGTATTGCAACATTGCAACATAGTTTAAACTACCTGAAAAAGCAACTGGCAATTCTCTCAGCCAAAAGACCTCCCAGGTAGTGGAAAACCTTTACTTCTATCTATCAACTCCTGCATCCATTAGCTTCAACACCACAGAAAAACCGATGAACCTGCCTCTGGCATACCATTGGTAGGGAAAAGATGGCAGTGGTAAGGCATAGTGCAGCAAGGCCTGCAGGACCCCTAGATTAAATCGCTGCAGAGTTCACAGAGTTGCTGTAAAGATCTATAATTAGCACTGACACTGTATCAGGGGCTGGAAGAACTCCCTGATACTGCCTTCCTCATTTGGTCACCGTGGAGTTTGAAGTGAGTGCTGCATCAAAGCCTCTGTTTTTTTATGAACAGGGGGTGAGCAATTTAAGCATAAACAGCAAATGCCTAATTGTGCACAAATGTCCATGTTCATATGCAAATGCACCCATAGAAATAAAAATCCGTTTGCATGAATATTTGTGAAAAGAAAACAAAGGAAGGAATAAGCATGGTCAAACTCCATTAATCAGATTTCAAACAAACATTTGCAAATACCGTTTTGCATTATTTGCTCAAGTCTTTTCATGAGATAAAAGAAGACAATTTTACCTGCTAGCATGCTTATTCTTTTGTTTGAAGAAAAACAGTTAAGCCAGCACAAAGTACTGTATAATCCCACAAACAGGCAGCTAAGTAAATATCCTTCAACAACAGGGAGTGTATTTCAATTTAGCACACCTACTGCTGCAGCCTAATGATACCTGAGAAACAGGAGACATTTTTAATTTTAGAAAGTAATGAAGTATCAGAGAAAGTAATCCCAATTTATCCTTGCTGTACTTAATCTACTGCGGTTAAGAGAGTTATATTGGCAATGCATTTGGTGTTGTGAATTTACTTAGAGGAATACACAGAGCTTGGAAATAAATGGCAGTAACTTTGTGGATGTCTCTGCTTGTATCTAAGTGTGAAATAATATGCAAATATATTCTGTAGTTCTCAGGACAATTGAAGAAGTGATATGATAGGATTGTGCAGCTGCCATTCTGACCCACAATTTAAATCAATGAATATATTCCTGTCCTATCAAATTTATCTTCGAACAATAATTTTCAACCTATCTTTATTGTTTTGTGGAGAAGCATAATAAAAACATGGAATACATTTCAGTATATATCAGCAAAGTCTCCTGAATAGCTTTGGAAATATATTGTACATAAGAAGATACAATCGTTGTGCTGTTACAGTCATCACAAAGACACTATCCTTTATGGCAGAACATCATCCTTTGGGAAAAATTATCCTTGTTGGTTTGTGCAAATTTTTCAACATTCACCCTCGGGACCCATTTTAATCTAATTCTGTTCCTTTGGGATTTTTTGTTGCTCCAAGATTTAAGGGAGAAGACCAAAACAGAGCAAAGCTTTCATCCTTTTCACAGGAAATACCCCATGAGAGTGAAAAAGCAGTGTATTTGGCATTTTTTCTTGAGCTGGAAAGGCAATAGAAGAAAGGGGCCAAATCCCATTTTTATTATTATTATTATCATCATCATCATTATTAATGAGGTCTAAAACCTGCAGCTAGGCAACCCCTTCAAGTAGCCCTGACAACAGAAATAAAAAACCATAGTTGTCTTCAGCGACCATACAAGCGTACTATTAAGCACAGGTAGTGGCAAAAACTCTAGTAGCTAATATTCAAATGCAAAAATAGCTATTAATACCAAAAGAGTGTGCTGGTTTCTTTCCTGAAAATAATATTTTACTGCCAACTGCTCTTGTGATTGAACTGGAAGCATGAAACTCTTTAAAACTTCACCTAATATGGGAAGTTTATTCACTATACAGTGTGTGTGTATATATATACACATACACACCTGTATATATATGTGTATATAGTTATTTAAATAATACCATTTTATATAGGTTCTTTATGTTTAGGTGCATTTTCTTTTAATTTCTTACATATGTACATCATTATCGGACTGTTCAAACTTCTTTTTAATTTATGGTCCAATAACGTTTCCATGATTTGTACTTTGCAAATATTGCATATTTTTCACTTAATTAATTGTTTTTGATAATTTAATCAATAGACAAATAATTTAGATTTTATTTTAATCAGCCTCTACATAATTTGAGGGACTAAGCATTTAACTGCACATCTAATATATTGGAACAGAAATGCACAAACTACCAACTTTATCAAGACAATTTTGGAAAGTAAGGCAATTGAACAAAATGCTTAAAAACAAAGGTCTGCACAGCAAATTCTTCCATAGGTGCAAAACTGGATCTGTAGTAAGCTGGTGCCAAAGCTAACTTATCTGTAAATTTAGATGACCTACATATGCCAGAGATTTTGCACTGTGTCTTTTTGTCTTTTCACTCTCAGTTCCACATTTTCAGTGAACATGTATTTTTAATGTATAAATTTCAAATACATTATTTTTACGTCTTTCTACACATAGCATACAAAGTAAATCTGAAAAAAAATTAGTAGGTATATTGGTAGGCATGAGTATGAACATTTAGGTGTAAATAGTAGTATTTGAGCAATAGCATGTGATCAATTAAAGGCTGAATCATATGTTACGTACACACAGAAAGTTAACGTTTCATGAGCAGCTTTATATTTCTATCTCTTGAGTCTGAGGAACAGACCTGACAAGATTTCATACCCACAGCCTTCTGCACCTGGTTCCCATTATAAACCTGGCCTTGATAATGGAGCTATGTTCTTCTACAGAGGCTAATGTTAGCAATGGTATTTTCCTCCCATAACTCTTATAACCTGAGTACCAGTGTTATGGCTGTATTTGACCCCTCTGTGCATGTGCAGTTGCAGCTTCCATCGCCTTCCTCACTAAATACATAGAGATCAGATAAAACATTTCTTTAAGTACGGGTACAATTTCTAAGCCTGATTTTATTTCCTGTGATATCTACAAAAGCTAGTGATATAGTACAGGCTTCAGGGTTATATTGAAAGTCAGATTATTTTTTTTCTTGTTTGTTTATAATGGAAACGTTTCTCTTCAAAGATATGGTTGGAGACCCAGGGATTAATTTCTTTTTTCTAAGATAGTCTTCTTTGAATTTAATTTCAAATTACGTTTTAAAGTTCTAATTGTAAAGATAAATTCACTGCAACACTTCTCCGTGTCTGAGAGATATTAAAATCATTCAGCTATTCAAAGATGCATCTAATTCCTGATCAGACCTCACAATGGAAAGAAAAAAAGAAAGAAAGAAAAAAAAAGCCAATGCTCACTGTGCCCTACTGTTATACAATAAATACACTGATTTAGAAAACCAATGCAAGCACATATGACAATGAAATTAATACAAAAGCAAAAATCATCAACACATTGAACTTCTTGAAAAAATAACAGGGAATTCCCTGGTGTGATACGCTGCTGAGGAAGTCCAGTCATAACACACACAATACACCCTGCAAAAATGTTGCTTGGAATCATTACTTTTTTTTCCCCATTCATTGTTATAAACTTATATTGATTTCATGCTTTATCTTATCTTGTCATGCAATTTCAAATATTGGAAGCAGGAGCACAAATAAACAGAATTTCTCCAGCTACAAACCTAAATGTTTGAAGTCCAGCATGTTTTCCAGTTCTAATAAAAGGGGGCAGTATTACATCAGCTGAAATTCTGAATTGTCCAAATTATCGTAAAAAGTGCTGGAGAAGGATACAAAACCACTGAATTTCACTGAAAATAGACTGTTATTGTATACGCAGTCACAAATCTGCGTGTCTGCCTTGGGGTAAAATTTTCAGAGCTAGTTCAGTGGGACTTGGGCTCCTGCATTGCAGCTACTTTAGAAATGTTCTACTTGAGTCACTGTTTTGCTTTCAAACTTATTAAGGAAATATTACAGTCGATATAAAATGAAGGCACATTTTTCATGTAGCTAGGATAAGCCCTAAGCCTAAAAAGGAAATTGCAAAATTATTGCAGTTTCAAAAAATTTTGGAACAAAATATTTTTATATTTCTTTCTTTTTTTAAAAATAAAGGTTTTTTAGAATAAAATACTGGTGCCCAAATATGGCTTTATGAAGTTAACTTTGAACACCCCATATAAAAAATCATTACTTACATATATTATGTACAGCCCACAAGCAGATTACTAAATTGGCCAAATTCACAATAAAGTATAAAGGACATTTGTTTTGTAAGAATTATGAGGACTGCTGGGATTTGTATTTGAAACTTTTCCCTATTCTGGGGCATTTAACTTAGACAAGTCATTTATCTGTTATAAAATGATGGAACAGTAAAGAGGTTGTCTCTCTGCAATGTGTCCTTCTACGTCTCAGAAACTCCCCAGGGAAAGGTTTGTCGACTGAGCAGAATGACGTATTCAGGAAAAACAGTTTCCCAGTTGCAGTGTCTCTTTGTGAAAATCAGATTCTTCATTAGACAGATGGAATACACTCCCACTGAGTTGAATTAATTGCCTATATTCTTGCAAGAAAGTGAGACCACACTAACAGCTCCTTAAGTAAATCAGTGTCTTTCTTTTTTCGCTCTATTCAGTTCCAGATTTTCTATTATAGAATCTAAATATTTAAACTTAAATTAAATTATACCTAAGTGTAAGCTATATGGGGCAGGACCTTCCTTAAGTTGCAGGGAGAACAGAACTTAGTACAATGACTATAAAAACAATACCATAATAAAAGTAATAACTTTGCAAAACTAGTCATTTGCTGTTGATATTGCTATCCATTTTTTGGCCTAATTATGAGGTATTTGCCCTTTAATTACAAGTAGAACTAAGATTTAACCAACAGAAATAAGGATCCAATTGAAAATGCTTAGAGTTTCTATTATGCCTCCCAGCAGACTGAAATATAAGCATTGACCTCTTATTTACTAGTTACAAATATTCTATAAGAAACTAAAGGAAAAAAGAAAATGTAAGACATTTTTCTTAAAAGATAAAAGTGAATGAGAATAGATCAGTCCCTGCAAATCTAAACCACTTATTCATAAAGCTTTATAAAAATCCACAAGGTCCTTATGACCAATTTATTCATGTTCTCAATTTAAGGGTGGTCATGACTACTTACGATAAAAGGTGAAAAGATAATTGAATGCCAGTCGCACTGGAAAAGCATTTTCTTAACTACATGTTTGTTGTTTTTTTTTTAAACTGAGCTGAGAAATGACTAATAACAAGGATGCTAATAACAAGGTGCTTCTCTTGGTGACTGTCTGAGAAATATCCTGCACTTGCAGAAAAGACAGTGTGACTCCTGCCTCTGCAGTTGTTCTGTCCATAATACTGAATGTATGGGGAGAAAAAACTGGTAAAAAACTGTTGGCAACATAATCCAGTACTGCTTGCATGTAGAAAAAAGCAATACAATGATGGAGTCATTGCAGGGCTGTAGGCAGTCAAAAGGAGATTATGCATGACTAGTAACTTTTCCTACAAAGACTTCCTGAAGTGTTTTTATCAGGCAAAGTTTGTACGCATGTGCAGTAGCTTCATATAAATGATGAAGCGTAACTGCTCCAGAGGAGTTGTTACACTCTATTGTGTCAATAATCCACATATTTAACAGTCCCTAAATACAGCAGACCGTAACACCTCTAAAGGGGTCGTTATGGCTTATCAAGTCAAATCCAAGTGCCTAAATATGGATTTGATCAATAGACTGTAACATCTCCAAGGGTAAATAATATACGTTTTTAAGAATGTACACATTTTGCATACAAACTGTGGTCTATATTAGGATAAATGATGTGGATTCAACTTGTAAACTTAGATTTAGAAATAAGAAAGGAATAAAAGGCTCATTATAAGAGGTGCTAAAGTACCATAATTCCCAGGAAGTAGGCAATGACTCATGTCATTTATTTTGGGGTCTAATTCTGGTTTCCTACTGCAAATATACAATTGCCTGAAAATCTACAAAAGAGTGGGAATGCTATATAAACGTAAAAACGTTATATTAAATTCTGCTTCCTCTCAGATCTCAATGAATATGCTTCATGAGTAAGTAAATGGGGAGGTGGGGGTATATCCTTGGGTCTAGCAGAAATGTTGTGATTATTAATTTGGTATATGTTCTATCTTGACTTCATATATTTTTCTCCAATGAAATTAACACATTTCTGCCTATACTTTTTCAATAAAGATTTTCTGCAGTGTTTTTGTCAGTGTTTTCGTCAGTGTTTTCATGCTTTATGCACACAAAAGATAGGATTTGGTCCTTTTAAAAATAATGTCAGCTATCTTATAAATTATATAGCATTTTCAGGTTCATTTAAAGCCTTCAATCAAGCAGATCTTCTAGGCCATCATGCTAGTTCGAAATAGTAAAATAAATACAAGTAGCTCTAGCAATGCAAATTTTGTTTACGTACTCTTTTTTGTTGGAGGTAAACATGGCTTGACTGGAAAAAAGTCATATCCTCTAAACAAAACCAATTTTTGTATGATTTTACTTTTGCTTATATCACATGGGAAGAGCTCTGTAGCCTATTTTCTGGATTTTCCTAATTCTGCCCTTCCCCGGTGTTTCCGTTTACTCTGCGAAACCACTGACACAGTTACTTCTTCCCTTTCCTCAGTCAGACTACACCTGATAAGCACCAGGTGGAGCAGGAAAAGTCAACGCTGCTATAATAACTTCTTGCCTTGTGTGCACTGTACTGGTTTTGGCTCAGCCAGAGTTAATTTTAGTTCGCATGGTGCTGTGTTTTGGTTTTGTGACCAAAACAGTGCTGATAACACAGGGATGTTGTAGCTGTTGCTGAACAGTGCTTCTGCAGCATCAAGGCCTTTTCTGTTCCTTATGCTGGCCCGCCAGCGAGTAGGCTGGGGGTGCACAAGAGGGGCACAGCCGGGCCAGCTGACCCCAGCTGACCGAAGGGCTATTCCAAAAGCTGGGGGAAGGAGGAGGAAGGGGAAAGGTTCGGAGTTTGGGCATTTATCTTCCCAAATAACTGTTACATGTGCTGAAGCCCTGCTTTCCTGGAAATAGCTAAACATCTGCCTGCCGATGGGAGGTAGTGAATGAATTCCGTATTTTGCTTTGCTTGCATGCACGGCTTTTGCTTTACTTATTAAACTATCTCAACCTACAAATTTCCTCACTTTTACCCTTTTGATTCTCTTCCCCATCCCACTGGGGGGAATGAGCGAGCGGCTGCGTGGTGCTTACCTGCCTACCCTAACCCACAACAGTACACAAACCCAAATAACTCCGTAATTGTAGATGTCCACAGAATGGTATAATCTCAAAAGTACACCCTAACCGTAATGCTTTAGCAAATGACAAAGCTTGACTGTGCCACAGTGCTGCATGTTTTTGTTTTGGTCTTTCTGATGAGTGAATCTCTGTGAGCACTTTTAAAGCTTTGTAGGGGATTTTTTTGAAGAGCAGAATATGAACAGAGGCAATTTTCAGTTCTGTGTCTCTAACCAAATACAAAGCTTTCTGAGATTTAAATGACACATTTTCAAAAAGGCCTAAGCGCAGGCTTTGAAGCTATGTACATAATTTTGTAAGCGCAATCATTTGCACAACAAACTATTACCAGCTATCTGAACTTGAAGACCAGTAACTGACCAGAACTCAATAGCTTTTTAAAAAAAGCTGCAGGCAATTAATTTGTCATCTTTTTCTGGTGCTGGCTTCTAGCTACTTATTTATACAAGTCTAATTACCTGAAGCCAATTTCTGAAAATTTGGTCCTGAATACATAGGGGCCCTGATTCTTCAAAAGAAACCAATCCAAAATTGCAACTATGTTATCACAGCTTCACTGGGATTATGACAGAAACTATACACAATCTTCTTGGCATACAATTATTTCAAAATTATGTTTTTCTAATTGAAGTGACCTATCATTCCTCCTCCCCCCCCATTTTGATCATCCTGCCCATCATTTTTAGAGTAAAAGAAATATACCATAATGTAAAAATTGAAAGGCAGAGGGCAAAGGGGGAAAGAAGTGTATTCTAGAATTCTGTTTGTGCAAAGGATGCTTCTGGTTTTAATGTATTTTATACTTGCTATAAAATTTAAATACATTCCCTTAGTATTCATGACTGACTTAATTCTTTTATTTTCTTTAGGATAAAGAGTGTGGATATATCATCATGTAAAATGACTGATTTATATCCTATTCTTTTGTAAACCCTGCCTTTTCTTCCATCCACAGAGCAAGAAAGCATACCAAAGGTGAAACCAGAGTACATATTACAACTTTTTCCTGCCTTAATGTTTCACTCTATAGTACACGCTACAATAAATAAATGCAGCAGGATTATACAAGGGCACTGAGAGATTTAACAACAGATTTCCTTGCTGCTGTTTTATTCTTAGGTTTTAAAAGTTGCGAATGCTACCATGAAAAGTCTCCCCATAAAAGATGGCATTTGAGAATGTTGTTGTTTATATTTGTTAAGGAGTTCCAATTGACTCTGCTATATTTGCAAGTAAAAAAAGGTTTTTTTTCCTCAGACTGCCTGATGTATAACCTCAATCTGGAAGCTGTACATCAATCTGTGTATTGCTAGTAACCAGCACAAAAAAGAAATTTCAGATTATTCATTGAGATATTTACTGACTCTGCTTTTACAGGTGAAAGACAAAATAGAAACTTGTTATGTCGACTACAAGAAGTAAACATGGTACTGAAAATACTCGGGGAACAGAGCTGATAAGTAAGTGGATGCCATTTTTATACTTACTTTTCAAAGTCAAATCAAATGTTAAGAATTCTTTTAACAGCCCTTCTAGTGTATTAGATATTTTTAAATGTCAAGCTACTGAAACCCATAAAATATATTTTAAAATAGGCATAATTTTATAAACTTAATATTGATCATAGTTGTGATATTTATTTTATTTTTATAACTTGGGCTTTAGTACCCTACCTCTTAGTTAAGACAAACAGTGACTTTCCAATTAGAGTGTTGTCTGAATATGGCATGCTTGATCAGTTATTAATTTCTATATTTTTCCATAGTATCAATCTGTATTAAATGAGTTTTTCAATGCTGGCATTTAAACTAACAGTAGCAGAAATAAATATATATTAGCCTCTGAATTTGACTTGCAAAACCATTGTTAATCCTGTGTGGTAACAGTTTAACAAATCTTTTTAATAGACACTGAGCCTTTGTCTTGTTTTGAGTACTGTAAAGAACCTATCAAGAAAAAATATAAAAAGTAGATTAAAAGGTATGTATCAATCTTTGATGGGTCTGTTTACAACATTTCTTTGCCTTTCCATGCTTTGCTACAATCCACTTACTCACCAAGTATTCCTTTGTGGGTTGAGAAAAGATCACAGTTTCATCAAATTCACGGTTTAAGATATAGTTAATATTCTGCTGAGTTTCATACTCACCTGGACTAAAAATTCCTGTAAGTCTTTGGAGTATAATATAATCTTCCCTCCCTCCACCAAGATACAAAGAACCTACCTTCTAAAATACAGATATATCACAGAATTTTTATTAATGAATTATAGGCATTGAAATCTACCTGGTTTTCAAATTTTTTTTCAGCAAATAGTCTGAAACTCTAGTTGCTTTATAGGCTAATGAATGTGTCAGTTTTCTTTTCATTCATTACTAAATTGCATCATAACTGTTCCTACTTGCCAATGCCATAGTGATTACTGGGATAATATTTTTTCCTTTCTAGTTAACTGGAGTAAGTATTGTGGTATATAACTGATTTGTGTCAGTGGTGAAAAATAACTTGTGCACCGTATTTTTTGCAGCATAAGCCACCGCTAGGGAAGCTAACAGAGAAGCATTCTTCATCAAAAGGGCTACCGTATAGCTCAGCCAATTACCTGATTCAGTGTTCACTGGCTCTGTTATACACACAGCAGACCTGGAGCAGATCTTGTAGACCTTGGAAAGGCTACAGAGCAGGACAACACAGATACAAAGAATTTTCCAGGAGAATTCTTTGTCCTCTGAGCGGTCCTTAAAGTGTGTGTGATAGAAACTGTTCCTCACCTTTTGGATATGGTCCCAGCTTGCTATTTTGTGAACTGAATGATGTCCTGCTCAGTCCAATGCTGGTCACATTCTTTCACCACTTTCTCTCATTTACCGTTTTCTTGTAGTGCCCCATTTCATTTTAGTTTTTGAAAACTATGGCCAAGATCCAACAAAGAACTTTGATCTATAATTTCCCATTGAAACTAAGAGCCCAAAGCACTCTTTTGAGCCTAAATACTTTGTTGCATCTGAGTCACAGATTCAAGCACGCTCAGATACATTCAATAGCATTGTAATACTCGACCATGCTAGTACATAACTGGCCTTTTTTGACATATTTATCAATCCAATCATTCTCAAAAGCACAATTCAAAATCTAGTGACAAAAAACAATGGTAACTTCAACCAATTAATTTTCCACGTTGTTATATGCATGCTTACAGCTTAATCACATGACTGCACAGGACTGTTTTTTTGAATGCTGTCATGTAAACGTAGAGAAGTTTGTAGCACAGCACTGTGAAGTGACAAGGTGTATTTAATGTGAAATCAGAGATGGCTAAAAGCTCTAAAAAGAAATTTTATATAAAATAAGAAGCTATTCACAGGGAAAAGAAGAATGAATGACAGACTGTGTGGCAATGGGAGACATTACCTTTTCATTCCTGCAGTTATTTAGACCCATGTTATTCATGGAGGGCAACTTTCCATCAACACCATGCGGCTGCTGTTGCTGCTGCTGCTCCCTTTGGATCTGCTCTCTCATTTTTCGAGCCTCTTGAATGGCTTTCATTACTGTGTCCTGGTCCCCAAACAGGGCAGGTGAATTAAGACTGGAAAGGATATCTAGAAACAGAGAACACACTTTGTTTAGGTAATTATCCAAATTAGAATCTGGGGTAAGCACTCAGCTCTCATACTGTTAGAGCTTCACCCAACTAACATCTGCAAAAGGAGGAGGAGTGACAATTGTTGTCTGTTTGAAGGCTGAATTAATCTGTAGAAGTGATTGATAAGCCTGTGGACTTCTTTTGCTGTTATAAATACAACCACTGAGATCTTGATATGGAGGTATCTGAGCATACTCATGGACTCAAAGTTAAATATGCGTTTAAGACAACAGTATTCTAAAGCTTAACTGGGAAGCCTTTGAAGTATGAATAATAATTAATAAAATGAACAAAGAAGGAGAAAGAAATCTTGTTTACTTGGTCATGAAAGTCTATGTCGATTTTTAGAATTTCTTTATTGAGAGAACCATCACTCCAGACATTTAGCTTTCAATTTCAGAAAGAGCACTCACAGTTACTTTTGGGGGACAGAGCTTGTTATCGCCCTAACGTGAGTATAAAGCTCTAAATCAGTAGAGAAAAAATGGTTTTCTTTCTATCACGCTGTACAGAAAGAGAAACTTTTAAACATGCATCAAACTCACACAAAACATTCCTGTTGCATCTTAAAATGCATGCTAGAGGTAAAGATGAGTACCCCAGATACAGTTTCTGATTTGAGACCAAGAGACAGCAATTATTTGGTGACTAGTTGTTTTGTGTTGCTGTGACAAAGCTTTAACTTGATCCACCTGTTCCTGCATGGGAGCATCCTCTATCATGGATAGATTTGTGCATATACATTCTAGCTATGAAATTTTGAGCAAAGTTTGTGCATGACTTGTGCATCTGCCTAACAAGCAAATGTCTTTTATAAAAGCTCTGAATTTGTTAGATTTGTGTACTTACTAACAGTCCACTTAAAAAAAAAAAAAAACCAAACAAAACCAAACAGGCTAAGACTTAGAGTTCTCCTTCAAAAATAATTTTCATATTCTTATGTTACTCAGCTGAACTTCAATGAAGTTCATATTCTACTCCAATACTGTGGTCTGGATGAGAAGAGATGCAAATTGTGATGTTCTAGGTGGAACTGTGATGTTTTCTGTGTGAATGAAGCACCCCTCTCCAAAATAAACACAACATATTAGAGAACAACCATTGTTCTTGCTGGGTAAAATTTCCGATGCTCTGAACTGATTAGGCAACTAAGTTCCATTCTGGAGCCTAAGTAAGTTGGGAACCATATTTGCATGACTTTTAATGAGACTTAGACTCCCAATCACCTAAATTTATCATAAAAATGAGTGAAAGCTCCTACATTGCTTGCTGATTTTTGACAATGTTTCCCTGGCTTCTTTTATACTTAAGGTTTGACAGAAAAGTTTTTATGATTTTATATGAAAAATGTTCACACCTTAGGCACATCTTCTCTAGCCATTTCTCTGGAATGGTCTATGACTTCAAACTGATATGCCACTTTCTAATGTTAGATAGTGCAGTGATAGCTGGAAATAAATTGACAGGTAGAATATCTAGCTAGCTGCAGAAGGTATATTTCAGAGATCATGACGTTCCCAAGTGTTTTGGGAATGGAACAAATCATAATTTTATATATTTAATGTATGTATTTAACATACCTGTTCATTATTCACAAGTGTTTCTATATATTTTACAAGTACACTTGAGCTACAGATTGTGAATAAGTGGTCTGTAGTGAGTATTTAGTCACTGTTAAAATTTACTATTTGAACTTTAGGGCTGATCATCTACATTTTGCAGCTCTTGATTCTGTTTCTTGACTGCTTAAGATAGTCTTCATACATAGTTTTCAGATCAATTTTGTTTCATTACTTAATAAGCTTTATTTCTTAATTAAAGAATATTGAACACAGGTCAAAAATTCCTTATTTGCAACCATATGAATTAACAAAATCTTGACAGATGGGTGAGAAAATAATAAAAACATGAACAAATAATAAAATGAACAAATAATAAAATAAACTGTCTGGACTGAAGCCATTCTGTATTTGTTTAAAAAAAAAAAAAAAGAATATATTCAGCGTAGGGTCTTTGTAAGGTGAACTTAATACCCAGAATGCAGAGGATTAGATTTCTTCTAGAATGATGTTCTGGGTAAAACTAACAGTATATTTGGGCTAAATAGCTGAAAACCACATTTGGAGTTTCCTTCTTGCCTGGCTTCTGGTTTACTGTAAACCATGGAGGTACTGAATGTTCCCTGACCCTGGTTCAACAAAGTGCTTGAAAACTTCTTTATTTTAAGGTATGTTACACTGTTGCATTGCATGTACACTAATCACATGAACCATTATGTGTGTATGTCTAGTATCTAGTCAGGCTCTGTGTGCATGCAAAGACATTTTTTTGTTTGTTTAATCCAGAGGTCAAAATTCAAAAGTTAACTTTGTATGTATACACCCAGTTGATGTCTTTTGGGAAGATATTCATACAAACCTCTTTTACATGTTTTATATATGCATCCCTATTTACTTATGTGTATATATTTGTGTGTATGTGTATTTCATACATTATATATTCATTTGCTGTGTTTCTTGGAGATGCATATCACTGCTGCATCATTTTGGTTACTCTTGTAAAACCTTGGCATTCAAGAGTTCTTTGAAAATCTCTCTTGGATTTTTTTTTTCCATTTTAAGCAGAAATGTAGGCCCAAATATCTACTTAATTGAGAAGTAAGTGTGCCCAACCTGAGACTTTATGTAGAAAACTTGCCAGTTTTCTCCTTTCCCCAGGACAGATTAGTTACCTAAAGAGGATCCTCTCCCCAGCGATCCACTGAGCGGGCTGGGGATGCCACTCTTGTTCGTCACTGTCACTGGACTGCTTTTACTAGCTGGGAAGAGGTTCTGTGTTGGAGATGTTGGGGATTTGACAGGTTCAGCTGTTTTGGGTCGGGCTGAAAGATTCAGTGGCTGGGCTGCTTCATCCTACAAGAGTTTAATGTAAATAATTATTAGGAAAAGACAAATGAACACATCATTTTTGCAAGCAGCAGTTACTTTACACCTCGAAGACAATACCACATTCTCCAGCAATAATAACAAAAGAAGCTAATTATCTGCCTCCTTTAAGATTCAACGAAAGGAAACCTCATTAATTTCTCTGTGTTATGCTTCTATTTACATTAACTATGTGGCTGGATCATTCTTTTTGCCAAATTAAAATTTGAATTAGCTCACATTACAGCTTAATTTCCTAATGTGTTTTCAGAGATCTAAATTAACCTAGGGCATTTACAAAGAATTATTTAAAATTTCCAGCAGCTCAGTAATGCTTTTGCATTCGTTCTATTTGAAAAGTTCCTGGCACTATAAAAATAAGTTATGTAGCTTATTTTTAAATGTATTAGAAACTAAGGAATCAGAAGTACTTCTATGAAAGAATCATTTGGAAACCCTGACAGTTCTTTGGCCCACATTTAATGCTGCTGCTAACTTATACATTCCATGCATCTTATTTGAGTGCATGTTTTGTTTAGTAAAATAATCTATGCTGTTCCCCCATAATAGAAGATAAGAATTTCACTGAATTCAAATTCCTTGACTTACTACGGTAATGAATGCGTACTATATGCATTTCAAAATATATTTTATTTTCTACTATTTAATTTTGTATATTTTACAATATTTTATTATTCAAATGTGTCGTATTTTTGACAGATTTATGTAAAATCAAGATTTTTTTTTCACATAGATGCTGTTCTGCTTCTTGTTTGATACTTCTGTAATTATTTCTGTATTCTGTAGTTATTTCTGCTGCATTCAACCTTTAGTGTATCTGTATGTTTATTTGCATAAGGACAAGGAATATTTTTTAAGGGTATGTAAATCTAGTATCAACACTTTTCTATCTTTTGAAACTTTTCATTTGCAATTATGGAAGAAATTCTCTCTGACATATATCTTGTTTCAGTGCTACAGGAGAATAAGTCCATCTAAGAAATATCTTAACTTTTGGAAGCAGACTCATTCAAGCAATTAATTTCTTTGATCAGGGTAGATATTCACAATGTAACCTTCTTCCCATTCTTTGAGCTTGTTCCTTTTGCTTAATATGTTAAGCAAGACAGAGCATTTGGAAAATTGTGAAACAGTGATTTTCTGTAATTAAAGAGCCCAGTAAGACAGATCTCTCATTTAAAATATGCCCAAAGCAGAATTATGCTGGATATAAGAGAATATCGTCCATATTTTAAAACACCGCACTGATCACTTCAAAGCTTAGAACTATATGTCAGAATACAATAATACACTACATTATTTCATCTTTTCCATTCACCTTACTGTCAAGCAGTGATTTAGCAAAGTACATCTGATCATACACAATGCCTTAAACAGGAAAATGTAACAAACATTTTACAAAGGTATTTATAATGCCATCATATCTCCAGTTTTAAACTGTTCCCATAAAACTGCATGACATTTTTATTCTTCCTGACCTTGCAGTGTGCACAAATGTCCACACCTGTTCAGAGTCCAAGTGAAAGCAGGAACACAAAGGTATAAGGGACATAGTCCATTCTTGTGCTTTGTGGCCATGTTTACATGCAAGCTGTTTCCTTGCACAGATACAAAGTGGCTTCAATAAATTTCTGTGAGAGTTCAGAGCCTCTTTCAGACTATGAAGTTTGCCAGACTAGGTACTGTGAGCATGTACACATATGAATCTATGCTACCATGTTCAATTTCTAAATAATTTTCTGCCTAGTACCGATACGATCATGTGAAAAAAACTCTAAACACTGCCAGAACCTGTTTGTTTGTACTTCATAGACAGCATTCTCATTTCTGCGAGGCAACCGAAAAGCTGGAAAACATTCTGGTCACTGACTTAAAAAAAACTATCATTACTTTTTGAAAGATCTGACTCCTGTGAAAGAATTCCATTAGTTCTATAAATAATGCATGTAGTATATACAAACGACTGTTTAAAAACAGAGAAAATATAGCAGATTTGTTAAGCAATGCATGACCATCAAAACTTCCATGTCTTATAAAGGTAACGATTCGCAAAGGCAGCATATAGGTACTCGTTTATTAGAGATCTTTTATACTAATAATTAATTTCTTCATTAGCCGTTGGTATTTGTCCACATGAAGCACTTGTATCTTTAATATTTTCAATGCAATAGTGTGCTTAATAAAAATAAGAGTAAAAAGGCTTCTTTTTTATTAACATATATTTCAGCCCATTCAAGTTAAATTATGTAGGGAAACCCCCAAGAATTTGCATGTGGTCAAGTCTGTAATAGGACTCAGCTGGCCACAAAGCTGGAACGGTATTGGCCTTGGTTCAAGGCTTGAATTTAACCAGGGAAAATTTTACTCATATATTAAAGGTTTGGTTTGGTGTAGATCCATTTGGCTCACTCACTTATAAAATTACTTTTTCACATTAAAGTAGTCAGTAGTATATTCTCAATACCATAAATCACTGGTGTTAGGTATCACTATACTATGGCAACTTTGCTGAAACAGTTGGGCTTTGCTTTTGGTGGCTTCTGTATTGACCATAACAAACTCTGCATATGTGGTAAATTACACTGACTGCTCTCAAGCCTGGCATTGGATTACAAGAGGTAAAATATTAGACTAATACACATCTACAGTTAAGTAAAGTGAACGCTTTGCTAAATAAATGTTAGATCTGGCCATAATGGAATAGTTTTTATTTATTAGTACTCTCAGCCTAGCAAAAAAGTGTCATGGAAATTTATCAGCCCAGGCAGAAATATCTACTCACCCACACTTTACCACGATGATTGATGATAATGAAAAAACGAATGATATTTTACTCTCACGTCAAAAAATTTAAAAAAAGAAACCCTCACCTCAAGTGAGTAAAATCTTCCCAGGCTGATTTGAGGCTAAGGACTGTGTGCCTGTAAGGTGTTAGCAGCTAGCAAAAAAACGCATTCTCTCTCTCTCCCCCTCCCAAGCCACTATATGCCTTCTTTAGATCTATTTTAACAGTTCTGCAGCTATAGTGCTATCATTCAAATTGGTAAAACATCCGAATGTTTGTGTGTATTACAGTTTGAAGTAAATTGTTTCTCAGCATATTTGGTCTCATGAAATGAGAACAACCACAGGAGAATACAGCAATAAGAGCCAGCCAGTTCCACCCAAAGGTACTAGCTGCACCACAGATTTCAAGGGGTGCACGATGTTCATCGCAAGCTGCTGGCAAATGCCATGTTGTAGCTGCCCGGCTCCAAGCAAGTGAGAATAAGCAGGCACAAGCATTCAGCAATGGCGCAAAACCAACAAGGAGCAGCCCGGTTGTCAGCAGCTGTGTGAAATCAGCAAAAGTCAAATCAATCTGCAGTGACACAATGTTTTCCCCAGAGTCCTGACTTACATCTTATTTTTATGTGAGGCTTTTTCCCAAATTGTAGACTAAGTACAGCTAAAGATTTGTAAAATAATTAGGAGATCTACAGTCTCTCTTGTGCCCTAACAATATAAGCTAGCACCACATTTTAGGGTACGCAGAAGTTCGGTGTGAAACAATTCATGAAATGGAGGCCATTTATGCACATTACTAGATTACAAACTGAAATCTTGAAAATATCACATTTTACTGATGAATCTGTTGTGCTGCCTGTGGTAGGAAGAGGGACGCCTGATATTTTTGGAAACAAGAAGTGAATGCTTTCTCTTTCCTGCTCTATACTGATAATACAGCACTGAAACCGAACATTTTATTTGAATATTGAAGAACTTTCATGTGGTTCCACTTCCAACTGTAAAACAATTAAATAGGCCCTTTAATTTCACTGCCCTTTTCAGACTCCGACTTTTTTCTTTACTGAAAAATACCTTAACTTGAGTTACCGGGCTGGTCCCTCTCTTCTCATTTTTCATCCCAGTGGGCGAGAGTGCCCCTGTCGTATTTGGTGGCTGGGGAGTAGATGGCATTTTGGCTCCAGGAGAAACTTGCATGCTTGCCAGCTGAGCTGCATACAGTTGCTGGAAGACAAGAAGATATACAGTGTATTCCTGCAAAATTCCTAAAAAAAGAAGCTGTAAATGTACATAATTTTTATTGCTCTGCTGTTTCTTCTCTTAAAGGAATTATAGATTTTTTTCAGCACTTTCTTGTCTGTGGCTTTTCCCTTCTTGTCATTTTCAAAGAGAAAACAAAAGACTGGAAAACTCCCACACACCAGTATCTTTTTTCTTAATTTGACTTTTAGCTGGTTTTTTTTTTCCTTCTTGCTAATGATGGTCATTGTAATGAACAAAAGGCTATACTGTGCCCGAATATTAAAAAAAAATTCGCAAAATTATAAGTCTGGTTATGAAAAGGAGGTATAAACCCCTGTCAGAAACAACAATACTTCAGGTCTTTCTGTTCTTACCCAGTAATTACCCACCAACTCCAGAACCTCTACTGGGAGCTGACATAGGAATTGTTTGCTACCAAAAGGCAATGCTGCGTCTTCTCTAGATAGCAATGAAAGTTAAAATAGGCAACAGTGTATGTCTCCATGTCAGTGTACAATGATTGTTATAACTTCTAAAAATGCTAATAAGGAATGTAGGCCTTAAAAATTCCTGTAAATAGTGATGAAAATACAAAAACACCCTCATGGAACTTTTCAAAAAGTTTAACTGAACGATAATAAAGACTTGTACATTAAAATAAACTATTCCTAACCAATCTAAAGTGTTTACTGAACAAAACCAAATAGGTTTAATTTCCTTCCAGTGACCAAATTTAAACCCTCACCTTGAATTAACATCAGCAATAATTCTTCTACCATAAACAGGGAAGATCCTAATCCCTCTTCGATACATAAATCTATATAAACTTTGCTTTATTAGTGAGAAAAAAGCCAGGTGGTTTGTATGTAATTTCCAACATTACTATCATTCAGATGGACAAATAAAAAAAATTACAGTAATCAAAAGCAGACCTTTCAGCACATGTAATTAAATGAAAGCTTAATAAAGAATAATTTGCAAGAGCCAGATGTGCTTATGTCATAATTGTTGCTTTCTTTGGAACAATTTTTCTAATATAACAAGCCTCCACAGAAATGAAAGTTACACAATACTGTAAGCTCAGTGACTCAGTGGCGAGACAAACGCATGAAGGAGGGACAGAGTCAGAACTCTGGGGGACAAATGCAAACTCCTGTTTGTTTATTTGTTTGTTTGCTTCCTGCCACCCCTTTGCAGTACCACACAGAGCCTACAAAAGGATGACAGATTAATATTTTGAAATCAACAGTGTTTAAATATTTTGGCTAAGGTACTATTTTTTCCTGCACTAGAAAACCAGAAAAATTGAAAATAGAAAAAATTCCCAGCTTTCTGTGATGTCCTGGAGAATGAAAATGAAGCATTGTATACAATAGTAAGTGGGGTTTTTTCCCCCTACTACAGGGATCTTATCCCTTTTAGCATATTCTTCAGATCAATCTATGCTTGCTTAATAGGATGCTCTGCTTACGTGAGAGTAAGAAGCACATTTCACAAACTTCTGAAAGCCTGCACATTCTCAGCTCAGAAATAATCAGGCACTGTACTATGACAGAGACGATACAAGAAACCTGAATACAATTGAAAGACAAACCCCAAAGATTATAATAACTTTCTCAGTGTTCTGTACTTTGTCTATTAAAATACTTTCCCTTTTTTTTTTTTTTTTTTTTAAACTAGGAACCTATTTAACATCTGCTTCAACTGTCTGGAGGAGATGACTTAGATTTTACTAAAAGTAGACTAAAACTTTACTGCTTAATGTAGTGTGTATTGCACTTTCAAGAGCGGGAAAGGAATTCTATGTAAAAACAAATCCAGGTTTATCAACTAAGGTTCAAAAGAATTTCCTTCTCCCTTCTTAGGTAAGCCATCAGGGCAAAAAAGGTGGGGTGTGAGTTATTCTTTCTACGAAATTCAGTCTTTCTTAGAGGATAAAAGTCAGTAGTCAATGATGGCAAGCAGCATAGTGTGGTGGGTTGACCCAAGCTGCCAGCTGCCCAGCCAGCCACTCTCTGCCTCCTCCTCCTCAACAGGACAGGGGAGAAAATGAGATGGAAAAGCTCATGGGTCAAGATAAAGCCAGGGCGATCACTCACCAGTTACCATCATGGGCAAAACAGATTTGGCTTGGGGAAAATTAATTTACTTTATTGCCAATTACAGTAGAGTTGCATGGTGAGAAACACAAACGAAAACTAAAATCCCCCATCCCTGCCATTTTCCCAGGCTCAGCTTCACTCCTTCACTGCTGACTCCTCCACCTCCTCTCCCTCCAGCCTGGCTGCCAGCAGGGCTGTTCCTCACACTTTGTCCCTCACTCCTCGCCGCCTGTGCGGCATTTTGCCCTTTCTGGAGAAGATTTTCCCAGAGGTGCTACCAGCTTGGCTGTCAGGCCCGGCGGTGCCCCGTGCTGGGGCCGCTGTGGAACCGGCTGGGTCCAGCACGGGGCAGCCCCTGGCCGCCTCTCCTCACAGCGGTCGCCCTGCAGCCCCGCTGCTGCCAGCACCTGGGCGTAGACACCAGGCATGCACGGCAAATGGAGCTTGTAGCCCAGTTAGCCATGACAAGTAAGCAAAGGTGTGTTTATCATCTCTAAAAGCTGCAGCCCACGGTGTAGATGTATCTTGACCAGATATCTCAAGATCAACACGAAGAGAGAGATGCGTGACACTGGTCAGAGGAGGGCTCATCAGTGACCTGGTACCGGGTTCTAGCAGGACTGGCAACTGAAATGTCCACAGTACTTTAAGGGTCAGAGAGACAGCAACAAGAAAAGTGAGCTGTTATAGTGACTATCTAGGAAACTGTTTGATTTTGGAAATGCGAACATTAAAAGCAGAATAAAATTAGAGTTATACACCACTCCCCTCCCAGTGTGTTGAGGGCTGTATTGGCTGTACTGCAAGTAGCATGAGGAAAAAATGTTTCTAAAGGGAGACTGAGAATAAAAGAAATTTAGATGTTGGTATATGTGTGTGTGTATAATTCATCACTGGGTTACTCCAAGGTCGTCGTACCGGCTTTAGCCTGGCATTTCTATAAATTTGTTTTACACCATAAAAGCAAGTGTAAAAATAAGTAACAGTAATCAGCTTTCTGCTTTGCTTAGACTTTAAAATAAAGCTGTTCCACAAACAAGTGCAAATCTTGCAAGAATTCGCACTAGCGCTAGCAACACTGCCGTGTGGACTGGGAGGCTGTATAAGTTCTTTTAAATACCAGTTTGTACGAGGAGCTAGCCAGTCTGGAAAAGTATGTGCACGCCACCGCTGCAGGGATAAAATGGATATTTTTGCAAATACCACTGTTGTGGCTCGAAATGCCAATTTAGGACCCCACAGTGAGATGGTCAGGTTGTGAAGCTTTTATTTGCAAGATTAAGGAGGGGAAAAAACCCAACATTGAATGAATGCTGATTGTTAGCTTTTAATGGTCAAAAGCAAAAGTTTCAATGGAATTTTTTCATTTGAAATGCTAACCTACTGACTGTTGAGTAGTGACTAAAAAAATTAACCTACCTCAGAAACTGAAACATATCATCTTTCCAATGTATGTCTAGTACATAAAGAGAAGAGCATTTCATATCCCTTATGCCAGCCACTGACTCAGAAGGCTCTTGATTACAAATTAGATATTCAAAACCATCAAGTATTCATGTCTGTTTTAAGAAGTCTTAAAAATGTATAGTCTGGGTTTTATTTTTTTGAAAGGTCACTAAGTTAGATTCTTACAATCCAGTTCAGAGCATCTAAATATAAGTAGTGCTGATTTTGAGTTACTGAGTGCTCCTACATAGTTAACAATTTTGAAAACCAGATCACTTAAGGTACGTGAGCAAGGATGTAGAGTTTTCAGAACCAGGTTTCTTTTAATGTTGTGATCTGACACTGAAGAGTGGGATTCTGAAATGCTGCAAGTCTCACTTAAGCCAATGGCAAGTGAAGTCTCACATTTAGGCACCTATGAATTTACAGGCTTATGGACTTAAGCGCTTGTTCCTGAAACTCTATTCCAGCTGTAATCAACTAAAAATCTGAGGGGAATTTATGGAAGTTGGAGGTCACTATGAGTCTGAATGATGTTCATCTACCTAAAAAAAAAATTACAGACGAGTGGGAAAGCGCTGTACTCAGCATGTGTACAGCACAGCACAAGTACATACTGATTTTTTAACCTGGAAACAGCAAAATTCATACTAAACCTTTGCTATAGCTTAGAGCTACCATCCAAGAAGAATTGAATAACTAACAAAAATAATAATCCAGGGGTGGTGGTGGTTCTGCTTCAGAAATTGCCTGTGGCATTTGATGAATTATTTCCATTTCACTCTGTTTATAAAAAGTATCATCCACGGTCCAAAACTTGTTCAAAAAAACTATGAACTAATAATAGAGCATCTTGACTGATCCAAATGTTAAAACCTTTCTTAACGCTGTCTAAGTTTCCCAACGCCTTTGCGAGATATTTTCACTTTGTGAAAATATCCAGAAGGATAACTGCCTTCGCTGCCAGTGTTCATTCATGCCTTGCCAGAAGACAAAGGCCTCAGGCTTACACATCCCTCTCACAGGTTTCCACATTTTTTCAATAGCTTTTCAACTAGTTTTTTCAACTAGCTTTCAATAATCAAAACTCTTTCATTAGCTCAGGTCCCTTTCTCATATGACTTTTCGCCTGCACGTAGGCCTGTGACATTCCTAGACACGTGCTCTCCCGAATGACACTGAGCACAGCGAATGAGCACAGAGCAAAGCTTTCTGTGCCCCAGATGTTTCCTTTTTTTTTACAGCAGCAATACTGATACTTACCTCTTAGGCTGCAGCATCTGTGTCTGAACGAATGAATAAAGGTGAAGAATTTTGAGAATCGAATGTTACAGAAGTGACACATGGTGAGGAAAACAGAATGGGCCTTAAATCAACACAGTTAAGGGAGGTTTGCACTGACAACAACTTGTTAACTTTGTGACAGGCTGTTTTACCACCTAACACAGAATTATGATAATCATAACCTTCTTACCAGTGGCTTGTCAATGACAGGCTTTATGGAAAAAGTTTGTTTAGAGAAGATATTTCGATAAAAGAGAAAGTGATCAACCGCTGCATAGGAGAGAGACAGTTTCTTTAGATATATGAGCCCAGGCAGGAAATGGAGAGCAGTTGCACTTGTATATATGAGAACAAAAAGGCAAGGGCTCGAGACATTTCAGCTGACTGCCTTGGTGAGGGAGAATTCGGTCACAGCAGTGGGGGTATAATTCAGATGTTATTCTTTGCAGTAGAATTCTGAAGAAACTATAGCAAAGCCATATGTGAAATATGGAGATAACAAAGCGAGTGGTTGCAATAGTCAGTGTAGCAGACGATAATCAAAGTGCAGGTGATGAGGGCTGGCCGAGCACGATGAATTGCAATGGGTGTACTTGGAAGATGGCCCACAAAGAAATTCAGTAGAAGGTGGCTTGATTCAAGGAGAAAGAAGGGATCTGTTCTAGAAACATTTACCCTTTTATTTTGTTTTACTAAAAGATTTATAACCAAAAGGAAAAGACATTCTCCTTTTTCTGTATTTGTACGTTATTTCTCCAAAGGTGCTAGAATTTTTTTTTTTTTTTTCTCAGAAACAAAGGCTAAATTTTATGGACCCTGATTAATTCTGAAGTCTTCCATTACTAAAAATGCAAGTCCTATGTTACATCTTCAACAAATACATTTGCTACAGTAAATGAAACTAAACAATAAAACCACTGAGAATCAAGTGAGAATCCTTATTTGTCAGCATTTTAAATGAATTGTGCAAAGCTGAAATATCTTATTTATAGAGATGAAAGTTCAGCTATTTAGACAATGAGTAATTTGGTTTCTAAAGATGAAAAACTCTAAGGAGTGACTGCAAGTGCTGTTGAAATCCTGCACTACAAGAGGTAATGCAGTTATTTTTTTCCATAGTATATTTAGTACATAGTGTTGCAAAGCTATAATTCCAGAATTTTCCTTCTGAGTAGATAACATGCAATAATAATACTTAGAACTGTCTGATCACAAAGGGTTTTTACAAGCTCACCAAAAGCAGCAACATCTTTACTATTTCCAGTGCACATTTCTGAAAAGAAGCTCTCCAAAACAAAAAATCCTACCTTCAGTGGGACTGCGTATTTTTTATTATTGGTGTAGAGGTGCTTAAAATAAGCTTGATGTCAAACAGATTAAAGGAAACAGTCTCTGTCTGAAAAAGTTTTTCTTCTGTTTGGAGGAAGAATGGATTAGTGCTCAAACTCATGTTTTGGGTGTCATAGATAATAACTATGGAAATAAAGGTTAAGTGCTGACCTGAGCGCGATGTCACTAGTATAGCCTTCAGCAGTTCAGGCAAGGTAACCTTTTCAAAAAGCAGTGCAGAAGCATAAATATCCTGCTCAAAACTTTCACACATATCTTAATCTAAGTGCAAGAACTGTTTCTAAAGTAATGTTAATTGTACTGATTCCTTCCTATTTTTGTGTATAAATGTCATTTTTTGTATTGGCATGTCTTTTGCACCAAATATGTTCAGTGACTAACACTGCAGTTGAGACCTCTACTATAGCACCAAGGTAAGAAATGGGGTTATTGGCTTATGTATATATATATTTTTTTTAAAAAGCACATGCTTGTTTTTCTCTTTGTTTTAAGACGATTTTTATGCAGATCCTTAGAGTGAGAGGTAGGTTAACAGAAAACAACATCCAGAAACACAAGACAGCCTAAGTAACTCATCAGCAGCTTAACCATGTGACAAACCCAGGGGCAACTCGAAGGCAGCTACTGCCTGTGGAGTCTGCCAAGAAGCCAGATGCCATCACCAGAAAAACACCCTCCACAGCTCAGCATCTGTGTCCTAGCAGTACTCTCCACACAAAAGGAAAAGGAGGAGGAGAACGAGAAGGAAAGGTGCATATAAAATTCTTAAAGGAAATGTACATACACATGAAAGCAACCCTTATTTGAATTTAAAAATCTAAACCTTGGAAAAATCAAAGCTTTTGCTGATGAAAACAAGATCCCTTCAAATTAATAAATAGACTATTTTATGCTAAAAGTGTATGTTTTCTTTTGTTTTACAATATATTTGTGCAGGTGCTACCTGTTAAAACAGTGTATTTTATAAATTTGTTTTGATGAAATTTGGATGTCTCAGTAGCATTTTCTCAGTTTGTTCTAAGAAAAATGTTAACAAACCAAAATAAGGTGAGTTTTACAGATCTGCTAGTACTGTGGGCCAGACCCTCCTCTCATTTTCACGTGCCACCACACAGATAATAGTAGCTTGCTATTTAAGAACCAACAAGTATGCAACATCAACTTAACTCACAGGCTCATGCTAAATAACTGAGAACTATTTGGCTTTACATGGGTATATCTGAAATGGTCTCAATCAAGTACAGCTACATGAAGCTGGAGCAACAATTAGGGAGAAAGTTTTTAATTTAGAAATATGATAAATAAGTAGCAATACGCTGCAAAGACTTCTTTTTCTCTACAGAATCCAAGTGTCATCATATATATACATGGTTTCCTTTTAACAGCATCATTCCTTTCTTTCCCCTGTTTGTACATGCCTAACCTATCCATAGAGGACATAACATTCTGATTTTAAACACCCATATATCACCCTACTGCAGAGTCTGCTCATTGTTACAGAGTGTGAATAGCCTCTACTTCTTATAATAATGCACCGAATACCTTTGCAAAAAGGCATTAAGGAGTAACACGAACAGGCAGCTAATGAATTATCATAACTAATGTCATAATAACAAAGATTGTTGCAGTGATTATTTATGCACTTGCTGGCTAATGTGCTCTCAGATTTATTACAGTACAATATGTGCAAACAAACTAACTGTATTTTGAAAATACAAATAAAACATTTTGTAGTCACAGATGGAGTTAGAAGGCTTCAGTTTTCCCTATATGTTCAGGTGTGCATCTACTGAAAAAAAATTCTCAGCTAAGAGAATGATTTTACTAGTTATTCATATTCATTCACTTCAGGTTTTTTGAACTACTAACACCAGTAATCTCAGTGTCTATCAGTTGCTATACTATATGTTGTCAAGGGAAATTTTTATGTGGCCCTAAATTCCACTCAATTCCTGTCTCGTTAGGAGATACACATGCCTCTTTTGCTTCTCTCTCAAGCTGCAAAGTAACAGATACCTAATTTCACCACTGAGTGTCTGCTGGTTCCAACTCCTTTTACTGACCACAAATTCATTGTACTGGTTCAGAAAAAGAAAAATCACTCTCACTACTTCTGCTGCCCTGCTGTGGATAATGGCCAACCCATACCAAAAATAAAAGAATCTTTACACATTTTAGATACCGCAGCTTGTATTGTTGTAGTACTGCAGAGTCAAGATCCCCTTATGCAAAATAACAGCTTTATTTTGTTAAAAGGGCCTAAGTTTAAGTGGACCATGGAATATTTATGGCTCTCAGTAGTCCTTTGAAAGAGTTATCTTATGTTTTTATGCCGATCATGGGTCAGAGGTTCAAATCAGCACTTCTTTCTGTCACTCCTTATATGTTTTACTATAATTTACAGCTCAGCAAGAGGACTCATAAAACAAAAGTGTCTATTTTACTTCAGCAACTAATTCTAGCTAATCAAAGCTTTCCAGCAAAACAACCCAGCATGAAACTCTGCGTGGAAAATATGCAGAGAACAAAGCGTTTTGTCAAATAACACATCTCATGATGTAAACACATATGTCTCTTATAGGAAATTTTATCGCTTCCACATTATCGGCACACAAAAGGAGCATTCTTGTCGCAGACCTGGTGCGACTGTGGAGCCATCGTCATTGGAAACAAGAGCCTGATTAGGTTCCCACACAGATATGAATAGATTTTCTTTTTTTAGTGTAATGCTGCCTTTCTTATTTCTTAAACAGACTAGTAATTGTGGCTGTAAAAACAGTGAATTGTGTTTGGACGACATTTGTTTCTTCATATTTTTTTTAGCTACCCAATGACACCAATTATCCCATATGGTTGTCCTCTTCTGGAAAGTCTGAGTTAATCCACAGCTGTGAAGATGAAGACGCACCCAGCAGGCTCTAAATCTGGTGGGTCTCTTGTCTGCTAATAAAGTCCACAGTCTGCTGGACAGATGTTAAAGAGGATCTGTTAAATAAGTCAGTGACAAAGATCCACACTTCTGCTGGGGAAAATAATTAGCAAAACCATGTCTATTCTTCATAGATTTTCATTTCTTGCCTCATCTTTTGGAGAATCGAATTTTCATTACTTGATAGAAGAGTCCCACAGCACATATAATAGGTCCTGCTCAAAATATGAATGGACTAAACGATCGCATTGGCATGTGTTCTAAAGAAATGACAGACCTTTTTGTCCTTGACTTATTCGTGCATGCTGTGGTTCCTGCACTATTATTTTGTTTAGTTTTATTCATCTTAGTATGGGCTTGTATTGGGCGAGCCTGAATAAGTATTGCCAGCTATAAAATACCTGCTTAAATTTTTAATGTAATGGGAAATGTAAACTGAAGATGAAATTACCATTTGACTAATTTTTCTTTAAATGTTATTAACATTGCTTATTTTTAAATAAAAGATTTTCAGAGAATACATTCTGGCCTCAAGGCTCATGCTGATGTTGAGGGGGGTGGGGGGAGCGGAGAAACTGGAATGAGAAGATACCTGCAACAAGATCCACATTTAGAGACTCACTCACTCACTTTTCCCTATCCCCATCTGTTTATCATCTTGGCCTGACAGCATAGACATCCAGTCCCAAGTCTCTTTCAGTTACAGTCATATAAATTTGGAGAAACGCTACAGAGATAAAATATATGCACCCATGCAATAAAGAACTAACTTACCTTCAGGCACATGTGTATTAAGGTGCTCTTAAGATCATTTCTGTTTCATTTGCAAACTGTATTTTTAATTCTTTTGACCTCATCCTGCTTTGACATAATGAAGTAGAAATGGCCATCAAAACAGCTCACTCTGCTGCCTAAATGCAGGCAACTCTCATTTGGGCATTGTTCCTGAGATCGTGCCCCTTAGAAATCAAATGGCTTTGATTTCATTGAATTATGACAATTAAATACAATCTCTCAGCAACTGCCTGTTCACAACCTGTTTACTGTAAAGCTGTGGGCAAAGCCAAGAAAAAATGCTTAGAGCTCAAATACATTATCAATCACTGCAAGTAGCTAAGACAATGTATATAATTTGGCACCTGGCAGTTGCCTCTGTAATATTCTATTTGGTTCCTCTTAGGAAGTAAAGCCATTGGTTTATTAGTTTTACAGCACCTGAACAAGTTTCCAAGTTATAATGTCACCCCATCACCCTATGAGGCTGCTGGGAATTTTTAATGAGACAGCATCAAAACTGCAAAAGAAAAGGTTACTCTCTGCAAAAAATATTAATTTTAAAATGTATCCTAAAATTTTTATACAATTAAAGTTCAGACAGTACATTAGAAATCTTATATCACCATAGGATATGTGTAATGTTGGCTCTATTGAAATAAAATAACTACTCAGCTCACAAGTGTCAGAATCTTTGATATTTAAATGAGACTTCCTATTTCTTCCAATGTGACCGAGTCAAAAATCTAACCCTGTAAAGTGTAGGTACTGGTCCTAAGTCCCTCAGAGAGAAAACTATATTTCTGCTATGTCAGAAAAGAACAAAAGGCAGGCCGAAAGCTGACCAGGGGAACAGAGTAACAGCTACTAAAAATTTAAAACAAAAAAAATTGAAAGCCTTCTGTAGCGAATATGGAGCTCTTGCTTTCTGAAGAGCAATTCCCTTGGGAAGCCACTGACTGGAGGGAGAGGCAAAAATCCTCCCTGACTTGGTGGTTGTGTCTCACCTCATTTCACTCTTTTTTTTTTTTTTTTTTCCCCTTTCCAAACAGACTGAGTGTTGGTCTGCTGAGAATATGATGCTAAGCCACTTTTCCTGTAGAGTTTTTAAACTGGGCCTCTGAGAAAGGGTTTGATACAATTCAATGACTGAAGTAATACCTTTGTCCATCTGAGCATTAAATGGCCCATTGAAATACAGCTTAGTTAGAAAGAATTTCAGTAAATGGTGCTTTCTAATTTTTTTTTATTATTATTATTCCTCTCCCAACAGATTACAGCCTGGATCTGAAAATGCAGTTCAATCACTTTTGGTTGCCTCTCAGGTCAGGCCTTTAGCCAATGTTAATGAAATATAACCCCTTTAGAATACTGGAGGTTAAATGAGAGCAACAAACTGGTCTTCTCCAAAATATTACCTCATGCTCTCCAAAAAGCTGTAATCTGTTTGGGAGGGCCCTCATTTAAACACATTGGTCTTAACAATGAAAATTTATTGGGGGGTGGGGGAGAGCGGGATCCATGCTAAATGCTATTTCGTCCGACAGCTAGTAATCACAAAACATTAAACACCTATTTCCATGCAATATACCGTGTCTATTGTGTTTAAATAACACACATCATAAAGAAAAGTGCTGCAGCAGACAATTTAGGCTGTAGCAGCACATACAGCACAATTTTCAACTTGATAAAGTGAAACTATAAAGAATCAATGCATAAGTCAGCTTCCATACCTAATATTCTTCCCTGCAGCTATTAGAAGTTCACATTTTTGTCTCTAGTAGGCATGAACATTAGTATACCTTCAATTTCATGTCTTCAGTCACATTTTGTTGTCTGTTCCATACAATTTGACCAGACCATGAAATTGGAAAGTAGCTGAAATTGTCTTTTTTCATCTTAATGATTTTAAATGAGAAAGGGAGGTTTTTCTGCAAGCTATTTGTTTACTGCTTTGTAAAAAGTTTCCTGAAGTATTCCTAACAATTTTACTATTAAATTAGTTGAAAGAAAGCTTTTTGATACACGGTAATTAGTCTTGTCTTTCTGAACATGACTTTACTGTAAATACTCCTCCTTGACTATCCCTTTGTCCCAAGATTCCTTAGAAGAACGCAACCAAGCGATAATTCAGCATTATTGCTGCTTCAGTGCACTAATCGCTTAAAGAGCAGCAAGGACCCTATGTTCACTGCCACAAGGCTCCTACAGCCTCCTGGCCTAAGGCAAGCTTCCCAGCCCAGCAGTATCCAGATGTCAAGAGGAATATCCAGGTCCTGATGCAGCATGCCGCTCCATTCCAGTATGGCCTAAACATCTGTTTCATCTGCTGGCGTACAACCTGCTGAATACACTGAGACTGCTGCACAAAGTAGGGAATTGAATGAGGGTGGGAGTGAAATACTACAGTTGCATAGCTCAGTGTACATATCACTAAAAAAACTGTATGCAGACACAAAAATTAACACAAAATGCTTGGAACCCCAAAACTGGAGTGTGATCATTTGCTGTCTCAAATGGAGCTCTCCGGACTAAAAATCTAGACAAATAGCAGGAAGGACAATGTGATAATTAAAAAAACCCCTTTCTACACAATATATGCTTAGCATTTTCTCTCCTAATGGAAGAAGAGGCCATAACACCTTAGCTTCTCATCTTACTAATTTTACCCTGGTTTAATTCTTTATGGTGTAAGAAAAGGACAAAAGCACAGAAGTATGTAAAACAAGTTGCTTGTTGTGGTTATAACAACTGCTCTTTATACAAAATACTTAAAAATGAGGTGAACCTAGGCATCTATTACATATTTATAATTTCCTATAGGTAGTAACTCAGGAGTTCTAAAACAATAAGCATCTTTTGTCTGAAAGATAGGAATATGTAAACTTTGACATTTTCTCTTGAGGCATGACAAAAACAGCAAGCATTTTAGTTGTTCTAGATTAAGTTCTGACAAGGAATAAAGGAATGCTACCTGTTCTTATATCTTCCACTGTGTGTATCTATTCTCCTGTATTTTTCCTAGCAACAATAATGGAATAGTTGCATGCTACCATGCACAGTCTTTGAGTCATTGATGGAAGCAGTATCAAAGCCCAAACTGAGAGTGCATCTTTTTTTCACTGTATTTTTTTCAAGAAGAGGACCTAATGAGAGGTAGTTTAACCAGGAGTCTTCCTCTGCAATTGCAGAGCAGGAGCACTCTCACAGTGCAACCTCCTGGCTTAGTCTTTTCTCTGGCCAGCCTGGGGACATGGCTCACGTCTGTGCGCCAGGAAACACGAGCACAGAAGGCAGGAGGGACTAAATACTTCTGTGTCCCACCTCCACATGGGGTGAGCACCTGTACCAGAAGCTAGGAAGTATCCCTCAGACCTTCCATTTAAACACACGCCCTGTGAACCTGAACAAGTCACCGTTTTCTTTGTGCTGCTTGTGAAATGGATGCACTGTTACTGCATCACTACAGTGTCCGAACTAGGTATATCTGAATACAATCATAAAGTATTCCTATTAAAGATAAAATTTGAGCATTAATAAAAGTCTGCTATTGTAATAAAATATTGTAAATATCAAGAAAAAACAGAATGCAACAATATGTAAAAACTTCACCAAATGTCTATAGCCATTTCCTCTCAGGAGGATAGAAGAAATGTTAATAAAATCTTTCTCTTAAGTACAAAGATTTGCATTCCTTCATTTAATGCTGTCAGCTTACTGATATGCTACTTTTTGACCACAATTCTCCTGTTATTTCCCATGCACAGGAAAGAACACAATTGACTTATCTTTGTGATTCTCCCAGATTATATGTTGTACTACACAGAAATCAGCAAAAAATCTTTTTTTATGATTTTACAAAATAACTGTGACACACTCCGCTTAAAACTATTATGTGTTTGATTAGAAGTAAACAAATGAATAAAATATAAGTTCATTTAAGCCTAAATACTTTTGGTGGAAAGCCAGTCACAGCAAAGGACAACTGCAATTGCTTTAAAAAGTAATTTTGAGTTTTGAGTGGATTATGTTATTCGACAAAAAAGGTGAAATGTTGAAGATAAATCTTTATGTGATTTTCGTATGTTTGCTTCTATTAGAATTTGCTTTTGGCAGTTTTATAGCATAAATTCTCCCTCATCAAAATCGTGGATAGCACTGAAGTTAACAGAGTAACAAGCTCACCTAGGAAAGCGAGCAAGGACCAGGAAGCATGGCTCCAAAGATACCTGCAAACAAAGGCTCTAGTATTTTAAACTCCTTCTCCTGTATCCAAGGAAAGCAAATAAGGAGCACTTATTTAAAATAAAAATATAACCAGATCTATCAGGAAAATATGAAAATATAACCAGATGGTTGCATCGGAGCACAGTTTTTTCATTCACTTTACACTATCATAATACTACCTTCTCTGGTGATACTGTAAATCAAATTATTCATAGAAAGAATTTAAAATGTTTTCTGATATTCTTTTAGAAGGTCTTCCAAAAATCAGTTTTTTATATCCGTATTGCTAATATAAAGTATCTTTAACAATAAATGTGAGAGGTCTATATGAAAAGCAATTAACTCACGAATTCAGACAGTTTCACACACTTTATGTGTAGAAATGTGCTCTGGGCTAAAGATAGTGTAAAAACAAGGAGCAGCTTAAAGAGAACCCCCGTGATAAGGGACATAAAATTATATGATTTAAAAGCAATTAATTACAGTAAATTTGCTGAACGGATGATAGCTATCAAAGCTTATCAAATTTTGCATTTCAGAATTTCATATATTTATTTTTAAAAATGTTAACAGATAGATGGGCTTTGTGAGAGGAGTCAGGAGTTTCATTCAGGCTCATGTCAGCAGGATTACAAGCAATTATGAGTAACTGCTTGTTGAGCTGTGTGAAATGAGTTGGTGAATGAGTTTCCTAGTAAGCACATGTCCATGTCACTGGTACGATTGCCAGTAATGTAGACAATCTTAGTTGAAGGGGTCTAAAAACATAATTATTCTCCTAATCCTACAGGGCATGAAATCAATTCAGGACAGAAGATGGTTGTGCAATTGCTGCTTCTAATGTAGACCTTCTAGGTTTGTCAACCTGGCAGCAGACAGGAAAACAGAGGCATAAGTAAAAGAAAAAGACATCAGGACATGGAAAAAATAAGTGGCAATAAATCTTCTCTAGAAATATTTCTTAAGATCTGTCATAGGCTGGTGGGTTCATTCACTATCTGACCACCCAAATGAAGAAATTGTTAAATATAACAATTGCAGTATTTCCCTGTTTAGAACTGTACAGATACAGACAAGAAAACTGAATGCTCACCTACCACTGCTAATTGTACTGAGAGGCAAAAGCACTACAATTAAATTTCTACAGGCTCCCATGACAGAATAATGAGACCTCATCCCAATAATAAATGGGTGCAAGTCAGGAAAAAGGAAGGGTCCCATTTTAACTACCTCTCTCAGTTCCCACGTCTGAGTCCCCGCCTTGTGAGAAGATGCCGAGGCAGCTCTACATTTAAGAGCTGAATTTTTGAAAGTGCTGCTTGGGGTTTGAAGCTGTAATGTTTTCCTACTTTTATAAGAGACACAGACAGTTCATATGGTAGCTCACAGCCATTCTATTATTTTCACTAGCAAAAATGGACGAAAGACAGGGATATAATAAATATATACTGGCTCTACTGATCAGGAGAAGCTTTATCAGTCAGCTGGGGCACATCTGGGGAAAAAGCCACTCAGGTGCATCTCTAGCATCCCATTCAATTAACATACCATTAAAAATGGTTTGTCCCTGTTCAGCCTGCTGCGTTACCTGATAAGTCAACATATTTAAAATGTATATTTAAATGCAGAAAACAGTGAAATGTTTTCTTTGTGAAGCAGAAAACAAGCCCAGTTTACAGGTATTTTAAAGGATTAGAAATAATTGTGCTTTACAGGCTGCTTAGCAGATCTCTTACACCGATCTTTTACTGTATATTTAGAACTTTAATGCACTTTCAAGGAAAATTAAATAATTTCCTTAAAGGAAGTGCACACAAAATTATGCAAAATATATTCAAATGGGCTTATAAAACTTACATCTAAAAAAAATTCACATTTGCACCTCAAAACCAGGTAACAGGGAACTTACTATTACAAATTCATTGTAAGCTGATGTATTTTACACAAATAAATGTGAATTTGGCGTAAGCCTGCCATGCTTTCTGAACTGCAGTGGGTGTGATGATATTTCAGCAATAGTGCTGGGACCAGATTAAAATGGTTATGAGACCTCATCTTAGCCCTTCCCTAGGTGTTGAAGACTGCGGTAGAAGAGATGGCCTGTACTGGATGAATTACTATGGATAGTTCACAAATGCGTTATTTAATAAAGCTGTAGACTAGTTAAATCTGGTGACTTGTTCTCTCTCTAGTGTGTAGGAAAAATGATGCAACTTTTTTCAAAGGACTTTACCTCTTTTATTTCTCACTTCACTTCCAAAATTGCCAGTGGATATGACAACACAGTCTCACTATTCCTGCACCTGAAATACTTCTTCATTTGTTATCATGCTTAACTATTTGCTGTAATTCATGCACAACACCACAATACATCCTCTATTGTGTTGACTTCACTAGATTTTGTGAATGATTCCTTTAAGTCTTGAATAGTCCCTTAATACTGACATATAAGCATGTTGTTTTTCTTCCTGTATTCCTTAAGATGCTCCTCCCTCCAGCCTCTTTTTTTCAGGACTGATATGCAAGCCTTCTGTTGTGCCCCATAGCCATATGCAGCCTTCATGCTGAATCTTAATAGACAGATGATTCCAATACTTTCTATGAGTTAGTACACTTTCCTAGTTTCTCAATCCTGTGGGTTCTAAATACATCACAGACCAAATATACACACATCTTGGACAAGCAGGGTGTTGGAGGCAATACCATTCCTATTTCGTCATCTAAAAAGACACTACTCAGTGACAGCAATATCGACACACTGATTTGATGAGTTCTATCTCATCTTCTATAAATTTCCCTTTCTTTCTGAATTGGGTGAGTGAGAGGGAATACTCTCTTATAATCACAGACCCTCCAAAATAAGCCAGGTGATGATATCTTTCCAGTCCACGCATCTTCAAGAGAATTCTTCTGCTTCCTTTGAGCATGCATGCATGTGTGTGTGTATCTCTACACCCAGAAGCTCTCATCTAACCACCCTTATTCTTAGAACTTTTACTTCAGATGAAAGGTGAGTTATTAAGTTTTCTTTGTCTGTAGCAATTAGTCAGGAAGGAATGATGATACAGAAGTGTATTATTTTCCTTTATGTGTAGACCTGACTTAAAGACATTTTTGTCTTTAATCTGGTTGCTGCTAAGTTCCTAAACATCCAGATATGTTAACACCTTCACAGGAAAAAAATCCTTCGTGTTTGTAATTTGTAGCCAATTTAAGCAGCTTGCTCTATGGTTATCAGAAGTAATAAAATTCCAGAAACATATTCACTTGCAGCTAATTCCTGTAAGGCATACACCATATACATTTATAGAAAGCTTGAAGGAATCCAACTGCCAGCTCAGAGTATGCCTCACAGTCAGCCTATTCCCCAAAGGGATGCCACAGTTTTAAAAGAGCTTTAAAAAACGTGCTCGTCCCCTGATGGCACTCTGTAGTACTGGTGCCTCTGGTGCTCTGTCAGTAAATGCAGCAGTAACTTATTTGCTTCTTACTGGCTTCTGAGTGAATATATACCCCAGGGAGGGAGCTTTGCAAAGCACAATTATTTTAAAATAGAGCCTGGGCTTTCAGTGAGGGGCAGCCAGTGGTTCAGGCAGTGAGAACATCTTGTTGACGCTGGGGGCTCAGCCTCCTCCAGTCACTTGGGCTCAAGTTTCTGCCTTGATACAGAATGAAGAGACACAGGAAACCTCCTGCAATTCAGGCTATAAGGATGACATCCTTTTAAACATACAAGTTTCCTGATAAGTGAGTTTATGTCTGTGCCATTTATGATCTCAATGGTAAATTCTCCCTGGAACAGAGCATATGGGCCTGGAAGGCAGCTGTCCTGCTTGGTAAGATCTAAAGGTGCAAAAGATGGGACTCATGCCAGGAGCCTGATCCCTAGCTGCCAGATTGAAAAGTCTTCCCTCCTGGGAGAAGAGAGCAGGCGCAGGATGGGAGCACTTCCCAAGGTGGAGGAGGGGTTGGTCATCTGAAGGGAACAGAAACAGAGAGCTATGCCAGACTGGGTGACAGTCTGGTGGCTAGTGTCCTTCCTGCAATGGGGGGAAACACAAGCCCAGGACTGGATTTAGGCTTGCCACATCCAAGACAAGTACTAGAACTGCTACAGACTATAGAAACAGTCTCTTTCTTAAACATTCCTATAAATTTTTTATTAAATAATGTGACACTGTTCCATTAAGCAAGAATGAGAGTAACAAAGGCATGCTGTTTAAAGCAGTCATTGGAGACGCGGGGCATTAAATGGGTGAGAAAAGGGTCTTGCAGCTCCAATGCTGCTGTACCAGGCTGATTACTCTAGCTAACCCTTTTGTTTGTTTGTTTGTCTGTCCATTCCTACTAACTTGAAGAGAACAGGGAGACTCCCTCTCATTTTGAGCAGGGATGCCATTACTGGGGGAGCTAGGAAAATCCACCTGGCAAAAATTTCATCAGAATTGATATTTTACTGCAAAAAGTCTCAATTTTGATGCGCTGTCTTTTCCTGATGAAAATCACTTGGCCAGATAATTCAGGGCTGAAGCTGAGAAGGAGTGGGAGAAGACGGAGTATTAAGAAATTCTGCCAAGAAAGGAGGTCATATGGTAAAATATTGACTCAATGACATCATTTTCATTGATACTGCCACTGATATAATTCAACTTGATAACACAGATATTACATACAGAGACATAAACATTCAAGTAGGGAAAGGCACAAGTATAACTATTTCATTGATTTTAATTAAATTTTCCTAAGTATTGCAAGGTTGGCATATTTTTAATTTTATTTTCATTAAAGGGCTTGCTTGGTCTCTCAGAGCCCTAATAAAATCTTCTTTCAACCTCTTTCCTTCCTCTGCTACAACCTAAATTTCCACATAAGAAAAGGACCAAAATATTTAATTTGCTCCTTCCATATACTGAAATTTGCACACACCATTCCCTTAATTTAGGCCACTATTCACTGTATCATAATAAGGAACATTCTGTTAAAATATGCCCACCTAGAGCTCAGTAGTCTTTGAATGCTAGATAAAATCATTCTATAAGGCTAATGAAGACAGAAACTCTGCCTGTAACAATATTAAGTTTGTTTTCTCTAGTGATTCGAAGAAGTGAGCAATCTGTCAGTAATACATTGAGGGAAATTACTTGTCTTGTAGGAATTCCCGCTGACAGTCACTCACTCACAGTGCTGACCCAAACATCTACCCGCTGACAAACAAATTACAGTGTCTAACTTTGAAAAGGTAACTAGCTGTTTTTAATTTTGATTGGTCTCACCAAATCTCTTTCACAATCCCCATTCTTCATTGTGTTAAAAAAATTTTTAAAAGGAAAACCCCGTGGTTTTTGCATTTGAAAAAATTATTATTGCCTACATCCGAGAGTGTTATGTCAGATAAAACTGTTAAACTGTGTCTAACCAACATTAAGACTGGCAGCTCTGCCAGTGACTGACTGGGTGAGTGAACACATTACTGAGACAGCATTGTAGAAATTAATTTTCTTCAATAAAGTGATTTTTAAGGCTCATATATTTCACAATCTAAACATATGTCACTGTTTCATAAACAAAATAAATGGATTAAAATAATACATTACCAATGTGCTGACACATGGAGATATTTTAATTAGAAATACTTAAGCTGCGTGATATTTAACTGCTATATTTGTTGAAGAGGAGCATGCATCATTTAATAAGACATAAGGCAGGTACATCGCTTTGCGTGATGTGGTACCAGAGTGGGACCAAATCACCTCCAGTGTAAGCTATCACTATCAGATCACGTTAGCCCCAGTAAAAAATTGCTTTAAGATTACAACATATAGAGGAAACTCCATAAGAGGAACAGTCCACTAAAACAACTTTTTCATTGAAATAATAAGTCACCAAGATTCTAGTTCCCGAGAATAATATTTCTTCATAAAAGGACACATTTAACATCTTAGCTATTTAAAGGCCATATTTACATGACTGTCACATTACATTGGCCTCTTTCCTGCACATTCTTCTTGACTTACTTTAAGGACCAGCACTAAAATAGCTGAGGAAAGCAAATGTCAACTATGTCCTGAAATTTATATGTGTGAGAGAATTGGAATAAGTAGAAATGTAATATATTGTTTACTGTACCGAGTGCCCTCTGTTCTCTAAAGGTCAAAAGCATTGTAACCTTAGAGTTACAGTTTCTGATTGTTCCCAGGGTTAAATACATTATCAAAATTAATGGTTCAAACCCCTCAACCTTCAGATATATGAGTATTCATGCCTCCATCTGCTGAACTGTTCAACTAAAAATAGCATTCTTTGGCCTTCCCTCTACTAATATTGTGCCCCTGAGGCAGGCTACGCAATGCTTCAGCAGCGCACTGGATTCGCACCCAGTGGTATAACAAAAGGTCATTTACTTTGTCTGCAATTAGAAGAGAGTATGGAGCAGTAGGATGAGATGAGAGGGGAGAAAAGAAATTGACAAATATGTGTTTAGTTAAAATTTAAAATTTTTTTAATGGATTATAAAAACTTCAGGCTTCAAGAACACAGCTGCAACTATAGTTAAGACTTGCCAAGGTTCATTAGTGTTATAAGTGATAAATTTTGAAGGACAAATTACACAAACAGTTTGGGGAAAGAGTTATGAACGAAAGCTTTTTTGTTTTGCTTTTTTTCCTAGAGCTCACTTTGTTTAGGAATAACTCCAGCTAGCATCATTGTAGTGTTTCCATTTCTATCAACAGTTTATCAGTCGTGGTTGAGAGAGTTGCAACATTTCCTTATTTACCACATAGACTTTGTAGAAATATCTAAGAAAGAAGGCAGATTTTTTTTAAACAATAAAGAGCATATAGTAACGTTCCCTGTTTGAAAGTAAGGACATATAGGTACCACCTCTGCCACCACTGAGACTTCCCAGTAACGAAGCTACTGCTACCAGAACCATGAGAGCTGGGAAAACTCGTTTCATGATCAAGTTCACTCATTTAGCAAGATTACTGGGCGCACATATCAGGAATCAGTTAATATCAGTGTAATCATCTGACAACTAGGGAAAAAAATCAAGGAAATGGGAAAGGGGAGAAACTCCAGAGAAGGTGGGTATGAAAAAGAAGAGCAAAGGGAAAATTATTGACAGGTTTTACTGCTCACACTGATTAATTAAAGCAACACGCTTTTGTTACACACATGCATCAGAACTGGTTCACACACCACTATGCATACCTGCTACAGGTGTATTTGGTAATATATCTGTAAACTATTTAGCAGAAGGTTGATTTGACGGGATTCACTCACAGTTGTTTGAAGCTGGAGGGGTGAACAGAAATAGCTTGGTCCTTCTTCTTAGACCATATCTAGAGAACTGTTCGCTCATCAGCAAGAGCCTCCCTCACGCCGAGACTCCTAACAAGGCTTGGTCCTATCACACATATTATTTAAGTCTTGGCCAAGTTGTTGAGGAAACTGGTGAGATGGGGCTGAGCTGTCAATGGGAAGCATGGAACCCAGAATTTTAAGTCTTTTTGTCAACAACATCACCAATGCCACCCTCATGAGGTCCACATACAGATTAAAAGAAGCTATCTGATGTCAACCCAAAGCAGAGCAAGCCACCACTTCAGGAACACGGACTGGCATAAATGTGTGGTAATTACTACTTTCTTTCAGGGTACTCAAAGCTACAACTGAATATTAATGGTATTTTACTACTAGCTGATGAATGTGATACAAAATCTTAAGAGTAAATGGGTCAAACAGGTCTGTTGCTGAAGGAGAACTTGAGGTTTTTTGGGTTTGGTTGGTTTGGGTTTTTTTTAATGCAAGGCCCATGAGAGTGAAACTCCTTACTTGAGAAATTCCTAGATATGAAGTTTTTTAACTCATGGAGATACATAATCCACTAGTGAACACAGACATACAATTCAGAGAAAATACATTTTGAAACCAATGTGCTAAATAGCTTGAATAAGATGGCCAAATCATTAATTACAAATTGCCCACTGGAGAAACATCTTCTGTGGATCAGTTGCTATTGTTACATGATGTACATAGGAGTAAATTGTTTTCTGTGCTATTAGATTCAGAGCTTCCATAGAAGTTGTCCTAACACACAGAAAGATGAGAAGACAAAATTGCTGCTAGCTTCTACCTGAAGCATGATCATCCCAAAAACACAGAAGTGAAAAAAAGAGGAGAGATTATAAACTTGAAACTGACAGAATTTCCACTGCAGCTGGATATGGATTACGGCATATAATTTTGGCACTAATAATAATGCCCTGGTAAAGTTGAAATGTTAGAGCTACTGCAAAGCTTTTTTAATTGAAATAGCTTTCCCTCCCTAGGTTCTCCAAACATAGATATCACACACACACTCACATGTAGAAACAAAACCAAACCTGCAAATGAATTAGCTATTTCTCCCACTGGCTGAAAGGAACAGAGATTAGTTTTGTGATCAGTATTTTTAAGCACTTGGGAAATACTTAGATACCATGGTCACAGCATTCATGTAAATAAATAAGTGGGTGGGGTGCACAGAAGAAAGGAAGCAAAACAGAGAAAGAAGGGGGAAGGGAAGCAAAGATGGAAAAATGAGCTGAATTGCTACGCCCCTAACAGTCTTCATGATACATCAGGTATAACAACAAATTCCCTCCAACAAACACACCCAAATAACTGTTCTTAGGGAATTTAGACAGAGAGACATTTAGACACTTAGGGAATTTAGACAAAGAGATTATTAATAATAGGAGTAAATAAAATTTAGTTCAGCCAATTTGACAATCAGATGAGCAGGTACCAACTGAAGATTAAGTGCTCTACTACTTAAGCTCCTATGACCATGAAACACTAAAGGGTTTGAAATCCCATAAAGGTGAAATTCAAATAAAATAGAAAGGGGGGGGACAAACAAAAAACCTCTTTTACAACAAGTATATCTGAAGGGAAATTCTGGCCCCTGAAGCACTCAAATGTTTCTGAATTTATTAGCACCACTTTCTTTGCTGATTGTTTTCTTTTCTCTCTAATTGTGCTTGTCATGTTTAACAGCTCGGTCTACCATTTCTGCAAATTAATGAAATTGTACTATTGCTGTAGGTTCTATCAAGGCTGATGTGCAAATAGATCTGGGGGTCAAGCTACAAATGGATCTTGTAAAATAAAAGAATCGGGAATGTCTGTGGTTTAGATCCTGTCTGTTTTGCAGTTGAACAGTTTTTAGCCTTTCCTGCCTTACCGTCTTGTGTAGGCTCACTATTTGTTGTATTGCATTTCAAAGGTAGCAAAAATAGTCTCTCTATTCACAAAGCTGATTTCTAAAGTATTTTCTCAGCTAAAGCTAATGAGACTTTTGCTTCAATAAGTATTCAAATACAGCTTTTCAAAGGATACCTGCTATTTTTCCTTTTGAAAAACTCCCCTTTGGTTTGAAGCCTGTCCACGGTACAGTCTTAACATAATACTATCATGACCCAAAAGTATTTTTGGGAGATCTTTCCCTGCAGTATCAGGGTGTTCTCTTTTCAAGTTTTGATTGTAGGTTTGGTCAGACGTAAGCTCAAGGGGTCTTTTTTGCCAGTTCTGGACCATCAGTGAACAGTGAGTTCTGGTCCCATTCTCACTTATCCTAAGTTAACTTGGCAGGAAGAATATCAGCATTGGGTAAAGATAAGAGGATTTTTAATTTGCTTTGGTCCCTCTGGAAAATGATATAACTGCAGAAGGGTAAGCAAAGTAGATATTTGGATATTAACATGGCAGTACTTTGCTACTCTAGGCACAATTTATTCCTGCTTCGCATCTGAACCTAACTCTAACCTAACTCAAACAGGGGTTTCAAAGGTTTACTTGCAAATAGTTACATGCATCTTTAATGGCCTTTCCTCTCATGTTCACTGTCACTTCCTTTCCACACATTTTAACTCTGAAAGCTTTTGACTGTTTCTTCATTATTTATGACATTGTTGTGTCTTTTCTTGTGAAATTAAAAACTTCTTGCCACAAAAAGCTAGCTAATAATATGGCACATAAATCTTACTTTCACAACATTTCATTCTTTATACGTCAAAAGTAAATAAATGACCAAACCAAGGCTCCTGACCATGCTTGGCATCTGACCAGCTTAATGCATGGAAAGGTTGAGATTACCTAAATACAGAAGCTAAAAGAGTTTGCAATTTATTGTATTGTCCACACCACACTGTCTGAAAAAAAAAAAGAAAAAACCCCAATAACACACCTTTGTTTTGATACACTCACTGCTCCAATTAAAGGTAGTGCATTGCAGCTACAGGAGACAGACTAAATGAAAATAAAGTACAAAAAGATCTTTGAACATATCTCCCATCAACTGGTCATATAATTAAAAAAATACCATTGACTCTGCCGATAGAAAACACACAGAACAACGTCTTCCACTCACAGTATCAAGGTTAGCTGCACGTTGCTATATTTGCAGTACCGTAAGTACATAAGGTGTTAATCCTCCTGGGCTGTGCTCAAAAATTATTTAACATTCAGACTATTATTTAGCATACAGCTGGTTAGCAGTTTTCCCCTAAAATGTTGGCTTCGATCCCACATTTTTTTGTTCTGGCACATACCTGGAGCTGTAAAGGGCTGAGTCCAGAAGCAGCAGCAGCTGCCATTGTTGATGGAATGAACTGCACAGGGTAGTTATCACCTGTCGGGAGAACAATGCGTGCAGGTTCAGACAATGAGCAGAGAATAGCAGCAGACAAGTGCAAACATGGACCTAGGATTGCTTGTGCTCCACAGCACTCCTCTAAGCCTAAACATCTGCAAAAACAAAAGGCTTCGCTGGGCACGGACTTGCCATGCTCCCTTGGAACTTTTTTGTTAGCAGATCGCTGGTAGGCAAACTGGCAAAACATAAATGTGATACTCATGATTTTCATTTTCAAAAGCAAATGTTCAAATCAAGCGTGTAAGCTTGGGCACAAAATGGGCCTTAAGGCCATAGGGACACAGACAAGATACCCCAGGAAACCCCAGTGGTTCCCAGAGGAAAAAAATTGTTGTTGCCACATGTTTCTTAGAACAGGAGAAATTTGTTATAACCAAGAAATTCAGCCCCGTTTAATGCAGGGGGATTTCTTTTCAGTATCGAGTGGCTTTTTCCTGGGAAAGCTACCCTAGTTGGTTCAACTCAGGTTGAGGTTGTTTCTTGTTTTGCTTTGAGGTTCTTTGTCTTGGGACAACTCCTTTAAGGTAGGCATAGAGAAAAATAAAATTAAATCACTTTTAAATGTAGCTCAAGATATAATTTTAACTTTCTCTTAGATCTGGGACCCTACTGAAGTTGACAGATTACATAGTCGTTCAGTTATATGAAGATTCAAGGCACTAAAATTTCTGTGTTCTGTTCACTGGAAACTGAAAATGTGTGCCCTCTGCATTGAGGGGACAACAAATACTCCAGAAAATAAGAGATACAATTGATCCAAAATAAGCATTGCAATGTTATATCTTATAGCATCTATGGGTGTTCCCACTTCTGAGCCACTGCAACAATGCATCACACAGTGCCATTGAGACTCTCAGTCAATGTAAAGAATGAAGGAAGGCTGAAATAGTTTAGCAGTGTAATCTGTAATGTAAAAATTAATACAGTGATGGATAAATTACACAGTAACTATGATTTAATGGAATATCAGTTTGGCTCAAGCTTCTTATTTAAAGTGTTATGTACTATCTGTAGGCTACATTTTAACAGGCTGCTCCTCTGTAGATTTTTGAGATTTACAGTAATCAGTCTGTTTTACATGAACTTTTCCACACTGAAAGCAGAATGTAGCAATGAGGGAAAATACAAAAATCCAAAATAATATAATCAGGTCATTCCAAGAGTTAGATTTTTTCTTGTCAATCCCCCTCAAATAAATAAAGGTAGCTGAAGTCTTTGCAGTCACTGAATTCCTCAGAACTCTCCATTTTTACCACCTGAAGTGCTATTGTAGTCAGCTCAGTTTAAATGTTCGGTTGTTTCACTTTTTAAATAAATTGTACATGTCTAATCCACAAGGTCTCTTTGCATCATATCCATAATACCTCATCAGACCATTGAGCACAGTATGCGCTTGTACACAGTCCAGTAACAATTGGATTCTGATTGCATATGGAGCTCTGCTACAATGCATTCACTAACACTATATTGTACTGGTGTCCTATGGAGTAATGTTCAAAATATCTCCTCTTATTTTTCCCCTTCCATGAGGTTGATTTTAGTTTGCAATGATGTTGGGGTTTTTTTTCTTAAAAAAAAAAAAAGCAACAAAAAAACCCCTAGATCCTTTTCTTAAAGTACTAAAGCTGTCTCTTTATGGTTAAATAATTCTACTCATCTCTTTGATATTTAGATGAAATTATCTGAATAAATAAGATCCTAATCTAAGTTAAATAATGTTCCTTTCAGATATCTTACAAGGTTTTAAAAAAAATCACAAAGATGTTGAATTAATGATGCTTTAAATGGGGGGGAAATAACCATCCGAGTTATCAGCATGGACTGCCTTGCAGAACATTTCGGAGGCATTCTTTCTTTAAATATCATGAATTATTCATTCCTGTTCCACACAGAAATCTCTTCTTTCTCCCTCCCCCTCCACATACACTTTTTAAGTTCAATACCAGTTGCTTTATTTGTACTAAAACATTTTCCATGTCAAACATATTTTTAAAAAAATCAAACTCTAAAAGAATTCCCTGCGGCACTCCTTTTTCACAGCTGTCATGCTCCTATGGTTTGAAATAGCTGGATATTTTATACACACACACACACACACACGCACGGAGAGTTTTTGGCTTCGCAGTTAATTGAATAGTATCTCTTCCACACCCTGTAGTGTTCTCTTGCTCACCTGCTGGCTACAGTTCTTTCTTTTGTTACGGGAAAAATAATTTTATAGTTATGCCATTTATTTGTTGTTAAAACATAATACTGTCCCTTTGCCCCCTCATTTTAACATGTTAAATTATGGCTAAGTCCTGGTATGTTAGCAATATCTTTGTGCTGAGAACAAAAATTAATAATCTTTCAGCTCTGGAGTACTTTGCTGACACCAAGCAGTAAAAGCAGAGCAAAGGTACTTTTTTCTCCCTTGAGGAAACTGAGCATGCAGGGAATGGACTGGTTTCAATTTTTAATTACAGAAGGTACGTATTTCCCCCTCTCATTTTGTCAGTGCAAGAATGGATCAAGAAGCTTCTCAGTAGCTGTCTTGGAAAGAAATTAGTCAACGTATTGTAGCAATTTTTTTCAAATTTGTTTCTCAGTTTGGAAAGCTTGTGTGAGGATCCATTCTTTTAAATTTGTACAAAAGGTGGCAGAACATGTTCAAACAGGTCTGCTTTAGGTATTGGTGTGTGCTGGATTTTGATAACCAGGAGTGAGAAGAATGCTGGAAGAAGAAAATCTGTCATGTTTTGCAAACTGATCTCTTCAATCTCCTTGCTGTGCTGATTGTCTATTTACATTTGGCTGCTGTTGTTTATATATAAATTGGTGTTCACAAGCCATGGAAAAGTATGCCAGACTTCTGTTTCATTTGTCAGGTTGAGCAACATTTCCAAATGAAGAAAAGCAGCGAGCAATTGTACCATGCTATTCTACATAGAAATAATGGAAATTTTTTTCGTTTGGACTCGATGATCTTAAAGGTCTTTTCCAACCTATACAATTCTGTGATTCTGTGAAATGTTTCTTTTTGTCTTGGATGAAGCAATGAAGCCTAGTGGACTTTATTTATAGGATGTATGGACTTACTTTCCAGATCAAGACTTTGTGAGCTGTGCGGAAAGAAGGTTATCTGGCTCTTGTGAGACTCAGGGTAGGGGGAAGGTGTTGCTTTATTACCTGTCTTTCCTAAAACACAATTGTAAGACACAAGCTGACTCTCCTCATTTGACTTACAAAGCTTTCGGGTTGATGATGGTTTCCCAGTTTTGGGATTGTAACTTAAAATCTGTCTCTTCACGCATGGATCTCAAACTGCCACTTGCACACTCTCCTGTGGAATCACAGAATAACAGGAAAGGGAGTTGGAAGAGATGTGAGAGATCACAAATGCCAGGGCCCTACCCTGCCAGGCATAATGAACAGATCGAAGAAAGCATACCTCTCCTCAGGGTGTTGTCAGGATACAGCAAGGATACAGATGCACTCCTGCAGTATTGCCACACAGGGCATGCATTTTGTTTGTGCAGCGGCATCAGGATTGAGAAAGATGTTGATAGAGGTAACTGGCTAAGGCAATACTATAGAGCATCTCCTCTGTTCGATGACGCTACCTCAATTCTGCCTTTGTTCTGAGCAGGGTTTGCCACAACACTGCCTTATTGCCATCTCATGTCGCAGCAAAATCTGTTGCTCCAACAATTGTCTGTCTGCAGGTAAAGAACTTCAGTGCAAAATCCCAGTTGAAAATATTCAGCTGCCTACTACCACTTCCAGCTCTTACCTCAACATTTAGGAGTGAGGCGCATATGGATTGCAACAACAAATCCTGAGATAACGGATTCTTTGTTCCAACTAGTAAAACCCAACAGGGAACACATGACAGACTAACTCAGTCCTGGGGAATTTCCATTAGAAACAAGACTCATGCAGCACCTCTGCCATGCAAAGATACACGGCCAACTCAGTACACAGTTGATTTGATATACTCTTTCTCTTCTCACCTGCCAAGAGGAACAGCAACCTACTGAAAATAGAGTACTGTGCTACGTAAAATTTAAAGCACCTTACACCTTTAGGAAAAACTTCTGAAAGACCTGTTCCAAATGGAAACTGCAATGATGGATATCAGTGAAATCCAGCAGATTTAAGATGATGTTAGTTATGTGGATTAGCTACTGTAATCAAGGAGTTTAATTAGTTTGATGACAAATATCTCACAGTATTGGAATGTTCTGAGGTCCAGGCAGATGACAATAAGCCTGACAGTTTTGTTTGTCATGCTTTAACTAATTTTACTTTCATTGATTTCAAAGGAGTTACTGTTGATTTGCTCCAGTGCAAGTAGGAACAGAACCAGGCCAAAACGTTTGCTCTGTTTCTCATTATTTTTGCTACCAGCCTAGGAAAACAGTCTTCATTTTCACATTTCATTGTATTGCTAGCATAGCAAAATCTCTTGTAAATTATTTTTGTGTATAAAGCAGAATGACCTAGGTAGGCAGACAGGAGTTGTTTCTTAGCCATTCTGATCATGGTCTTTATATACTTTATGCATGAAATATGAAGAAACGCTTTGAAAATACACTGCAGCATATCCCTCTACAAACCCTTTTAAATAGAGGTTTACAATCTCCATACTTCGATGTCTCTATTTTCAGTAATCTTTTTCAGAGATACTTTCCACATCTGGTAAAGAACTGATATAATACAAAAAATTTGCAGAAGACTATCAAGCAAAAGTGATCATTCATTTCCAAGTCACATGGACTGCCGTTATGCAGCCAGCATGGAGAACGGCCCTCCCATTCTCTGCTCAGAGCAAACTGTAGCTCTGTTTGAGCTCTGCTCAAAGTATGGTCAGGCTCCTGCCCAGCGTTACTCTATATCTTTACTCTGTCACCATCCTACTTCCCCATTCCCTCTTAGCCACAAAACTTGAAAGAAGTAATACTTTAGGCACTGCAAGATGGAGGAGGGAACTGTTTTCCTCCTTATCTCACTCACTGTTTTCTTCTCTTGACCCAGGGCACTAATGGGGACACGATAATCACATTCAAGGATACTCCAGCCCACTAACTTTTCCTGGATGCATGTGGTTGGTTAAGTGAAGGGAAATTTGCACTGGGAGAGGAGGTATAATGGTACTTATGTTACCCACCAGTTCCAAGTAGTAAGTATAGCGGTCACAGTCAGAAAGCCAGCGCAGTTGCTTTGCTGTACTTGGAACGCAAAATAATTATATTAACTGCGTAGGATCTCTGGGCAAGTATTAGCTTCCTAACAGCTGCCACTCTCAGCTTCCCACTGGAATAAGTGGCAACCCCCACAACTAGGTACTCTACGAGGCTCGTCAAGCGCCTGCAGGTCAATAGTCACAACAGTCATTTGAGATGCACAGCGCCCTAAAGTTTTAATTAATCTGGTATACAGTATAAATACTGAAATATGTATAAAAAATTAATTAGGTGGTCTATGCAGCTCTGATTTCTCAATTAGTACTTACCATGCCGGAAAATTATATTACATGACTTTGAGATACATAAGGAAGCATGGGACTTTGGGGATTTTTTTTCTAATGTAATTATTACTTGTCATCAGCACTTGCTAACTTTGGCCTGTTTCACCTCCTAGAGCTCCAAAATATGGGGGGAAGGACTACAGCCACCTCATGTTATAGATCCTGCCAGGCAGCAGGAAACTCTGTCCTGTCAGGCTTTAATACAAATTGCTGTATATCAGCAATTCCTCGAGGTTTCTATTCATAATGACTTTCTGAGCTCAGGAGTTCAGGAGCAACTAAGGCATGTGCTGGGAGGGCCTCAGAACCTATTAAATTCTCCTCTCTTCTAGTGGTCCTTCCATTAAGGGCATGACCTAGTGTGCTTTGTTATAGGAATACCATTTTCTTACTTCAAGGCATAGAGCTTAATGCAGATTTGCAACAGTACTCAGTAACTGCTATCTTGGCATTGAACTAAACAGCCATGAAATTGGTTCCCACTTAGCCCATGAAGATATATCTGCATGGACATGTGCACGTAATCATACCCCTACTTGTACACCAAGTCAGGACTTCTCATCTTCTCTGCACTGTCACACTAGCACAGATACACCGCTTCCAAGTCAGAGCTGGCTTATATCTAGCCCATTTTGCAGGCAAAGCAAATTAAGTGACTGTGCACACAATATTTGACATTCCCTAAATGACACAGTCAGTTTCAGAAGTACTCAGTTCCCACAGCTCTTATGATTGAAATCACTCTCACTGTATTTTCTGAATGTCAAGGAAAACTGGCAGTGTCAAAACTAAGTCTTGCCTACATCAAACTAGAGTAAAATGAAATAGAAACTAAACAGGCAACCAAAAAGAAAATGGTAAGTATCTGAAGGGTTAATCCATCTCCTATCTTTCCTCAGAAGTATGAGCGAGTCTAAACTGACAGTTCTGGAGGTGAAAGTTTCATTTCTCATGAAAGTAGAAGAGTACAGGTAGTAGCAGTCAAGTTCATAAATATTCCTCAGAAATGACTTTGAAGAACCCTCTCTATGAAAGAGTGTAGCTTAATCTCCAGTTTCATTAATTCCTTAACTACTGTGCCGAGAGTGCCAAAAATAGGAATTAATCAATACCAAGTGTAGTTATGGCATTTTTTTAATCATGATGTCTCTCCAGCAGAAACTACTAACCTGCCCAGCTACCTTTGCCACACATGCTGTAGAATTTAATAAATGTATCATAAATATTCTCATTTCTTGCAAGCCACTGGGTATAATCAGATCATTGTGACTTCTGGTCTTTACTAGCATCAGCTGGATATAAACCACTAACATAGTAGCAAACAGCTTAGCTGTGTTCTGAGATATCTAGGCCTTGATTCCTGCCTGCACTTCATTCTTTTAACATTTGTTATAGATCTCTCTTTCTGCATTCCAGCAAGTAAAAAAACACCCTAAAGCTGTATCACCTTCTGCTATGAGGTCAATATGATCACAGGTAAAGCAGTATAAGCTCGATAAAGTGTTAGGATAGGTACTGTAAGGAACACTTTAGAATAAGTGCAGAAAACTGTTCTTGTGCAGGAAATCATGCTGGTACTCTTCTTTCGGAGTCATTGTACCAGGTAGCCTACAGAGCCAAAATCAACACAACATGATTTGACGTTTCATCTTTCAGGGGGAAGCACAACCAACAGCTTAATCATTAATAGTCACTATTCAGAAAGCATCTCAGATTAAAATGGGAAAAGCAAGGAAACTAAAGCACATGCTTTCTCCTGTCTGTGAGAAGAAAGGTATTAGCCAGGGTGTCGTAGACAATTTCCACAACTGGCAATTCTTATGTCTTTGGAGGCAAAATATTCTTCACTTTGGTCCCCAACTGTTGTGAGGTGGTAATGTGTGTGAATAACCATCATCCTGTGCTATCAAGAGCCAGCTGCTTTTCAGAGCGCCATTAACTGGTTCCTGCATACAGTGTGCCAGTTTGTCAAACTGGAAGAGAACTTTGCGATTTCTAAACCTGAAAATAAGATAATAACTGGACAAAGATTCTGTGTTTAAAGAGGAATGTCTCTAGACTAAAAAGACAGAAGGGAGTGGGACAAACGGAAATGCTTGCTGAAATCCTGCTTGGCCTCAGTTCATCTAATATTAAGTAAACTTGCTAGAAAAGCTTTTAGGTTCAACCTGGCTTTTAATTAGTATGCTGTTTACATCATCTATTATGAGGCTTTACTTTGGATTTGACCCTGCTCCTGCTGCAGTCAACAGCAAAAACACCACTAACATCACTGGGAGCAGGATCAATGCTTTACTTTGTACATTTCATATTTAATGTCAGGAAAAGAAACTGGTATTTATGTTTCGTAGTTGTTAGTTATCAGGTTAATATGCTAAAGGCAGCTTGACAGGGAATACTATTAATGAGCAAAATAAGGTTGCTGCTTCTGGACTGAGGTCACTTACAAAGAATGTACAAATGAAAATAAGGTTGACTTTTATTTACTTAACTATCTTCCTACATTGAATTCCTTTGGCAACGTGTCTTTAAACATTTAAAGCCCTGTTTACAAGGAGGCTCTGAAAGTAGCTTCAAACCATTATATCCCTAATTGAATTCCCCAGGAGTCCTGTAAACTCAGAGGAAAAAAGAAAGAAATCATAACATTTGCTAAATCATCTCAAAACATATTTCACTGCAAGGTTATGTGACCTGTTACAAGTCTGAATGATGACTGGGATTGAACTACTGAAACTTCTTATTATTCAGATTGAAATCAAACAAAAAGTTGCCCATTTGAAGCCTGCTAATTAAATTATACTTCCTCTGACTTTTATCACTAATTAAGAGTAAGACTTTTGGCACAAAATACAAGTATACTGAAGATAACAGAATTAATTAAAGATACGTAGCTTTTGTATAATGACATGGCGAAGACCAGATGCAAATTACTAGGCGAGTGGGCCAATATATTTAGAGTAAATGATTTTTGTGGGAAATAAAGGTAAAAAAAATCATGATGTTCAATAACCAATATTCCATCCACCTCCTTCAAACCAGAAGGGGTTTTTTTTAAGTGGAGTTGCAAAACTCCACGTTATTTCCAACCAGCTACGCCTGTTGTGTAACATCATCTATATGAGACAGATCACACAAGAAGCTACAGTTAATATCTTAAAATGTTAAATAGCTTCACATCCCTGTCAGCTTACCTGGCTTGTAAGTTATTCCTGGGGGGAAGAGGAATCCCTGCTGGGCTGCAGCAGCCGCTGCCAGCGTCCGCTGGTCGTGTGGAAAAATTGGGATCATGAGCGGAGGCATGTGACCCTGAACCTGCTAAACAGAAGAGAGCCTCTGATCAGAAATAGCACAAATTTGTCTTGACAGGTATTTCTCCAGTACTGATAGTGTTCTTGTGTTCACACAGTCCCACAGAACCTTCGCCTTAATGTAATCCCTGCCAATTTCACATTATCACATCAAAGCCCTCACTAACATTGTTTTCCCTCAGTGTCAAAGGTGTAACAGTCTCAGTGAACTGCACATTTTCCTACTTCTTCCTGGTTCCTTTTTTTTTTTTTAAATTAATATTCCCTGTCCTAGCACAAGGTAAAAAGGTACAAAACCTTTCTAATATACCATAGATTCTTTAAAAAGAACAGTGGTATGCATTTCTATTAATTTTTCACAAGTTTTCTCATCTTTGGTCACAGACAGCAGAGTGACAAGCATTTTAGAAGTAACCTAACACTACAGTAGCTACTTTGATGTTCAAATTTTAGTATCCTTAGGGTAATTTTAATTCTGAGATCTTACAACATTGTATTGTTCATATATATACCAACAATTCAGGTATGTTATTTCAAAATCTCTCCACAGTATTAAATAGTCTTCTAGTCAACACTTCAGCTCTTAAGATTTAAGGCTCCAACATCTTGGCTCCCAATTAAACTAACATCCTTTGCCATACATACCTCACTATAACATATAAATTGCTTGTCTGTCTAAGCAGTTTTATAGCTTTATGCACTATCATGTAGCTTGGTAATTATGGAGCTGTACTCAGAGAACATTTCAGAATAAAACTTACTATATCAAATTTAATTTGACCTTAATAAATGTAACAAAAAGCACAAACATGCAAAAGCAAAAAATTCTTAACCTTATACCAGCATTTGCATTCAACATATAGGAAACGGGAAATGGGATAGAGTCGTGTCTGTTAAATCCACATGTTAATTTCCTAGTTCCTTAATTTATGCTACATGTGTTTCAGAGACAGTGGCTAGGATCACAAAGAGTTTTTATCCATCATTCCTTAACCCCAGAAGTACCCAAGGGTTTGACTATGATTTTTCTGATTAGTAGTTAAGCAAACATATAATGGTTTATACATCAAAGCTAGTAAATGTAGGAAGAAATTGAGTTTTTAGGCAGGAAAAAAAAAATTGCCTTCATCCTACCATAAATCGGTGGCATTAAATGCTATTAAAAAGTTAAAGTACACTTCAAGCAATTTTTTTTCATTTAATTCCTAAAAAAATTTTTTGGTCAAATCCCATATGTTGACCTATGACATTGTTTAAATAGTGCCAAATTTTCTTGTCATATCCCCATTACTTTCGCAACCATTGATGCAGTGCAGAAATGCTACTGTGTGTGTCTATGAGGGTTAATTTACCAACAACTCTTCTCTTGGGAAAGCCCTAAGATGTAGGTTAATAAAGGTCAAGCAAAAAATAAACACTTTACAGTATTTTTTTGAATCCATTTCTCAGGAAAATCAACTTATAATAAAAAGGTCTTTGTGCAATTACTGCTATGGCACTGGGGCGTGAAAGAAACTAGCTTTGAGCAGCTATTTCTCTCATTTTAGCTGAGGTAAGCCTGGCTGTGCATTTTAGGATATGAGTTAAACTTGGTTAGATTGGAGTTGATCCCCATGTGCCGAGCACAGGCATTTACCTCTGATAAAATGGTGCTAGTTTTGCTGTGTGGTGTTCCTTTACAGTGGCTCTACAGGAACAGAGCAAATGAAAACCACAGGCTTTGTCTGACAGAAACAACCATAGGATATATTGGAACAAATTCAACACAGTACAGTCTACAATCATTTTCAGTAGTTCCCAACTACAGTCTAATCAAATGGACCCAAGGCTTAAGAAATATCCCTTTCAATCACCACGCACAGAAAGTATTTCCATGGGGTTGCAAAGGTACAAGACACCAACACAATCTCACAAGATAGAAGAGATCAGAGTGAGTACTGTGGTTAGAGTGATGATGCATACATACCCATAGCAATACTTTGCACCGTAGTGTCATAAAAATCGTTTGAAATACATAATTAGGGACAAATCCTGCAATGGTTATTTCATAAGCCTCTTCCCAATGCAATTCTATAGAGTTGGATCTATTCCACCATATCCAAAAAGATTTTGTTTTAAACTCTCAAATAAAAGCAATTCTGTAAGTGTGGAGAATTACCATGGCTTGTTCTGGCTATCTGCTATTCTTCCTTGAAATACTACTCTGAATGCTGGATCAGGTCCTCAGCCTATATAAATCGATGTAACTTTGGCTAAAGGTGGCTTACATTTAGAGTGTAAGTTTAAGTTTACACTTAAGAGACTTATACAGACTGAAAAAAGCCCATACTGAATGGCAACCATTCCCTCCCACGGGTCTTCCCTCTGGCACATATTAAACACTATTCCTAGGTAAATGTTGGTTTCACCCAGAATTATTATATACATAAGTGTTGATTTTCAGCACAGGTCAACTGAAAAGCACAAATAAGCATTAAAAAGGAAGAGAATGTACAAGTATCACTGATCACTGAATTATTAAAGATGTAAAACGAATGCCAAGAAAACAGTAGACACCTTAATTTTTGACTTTTTTTTTTCCTGAGGGTTTTATTATTATTTTTATTATTTTGATTTTACCAGGGGGGGAGAAACTGGGAGGAGGGGTTGATTGGTGTACTTCATAAAATCGGCTACATGCCCAGAAATTTTAATTGCTGAGATGTTCCTCAGGTCTTTCTGAAAACCAAGACTGTAGCAGATGCCCGAGAAACACTCCGACTCTGTCTCTTCCCATTCGTAAAAATAGCGTATTGTTGGATCAGTGCTTTCCCCTTTTGTCTCCTCTGTGCTAAGTTGTTGATGATGCCATTTTTTGCCATCTGCCCCAGAGCTTCATTAAAGATACATGAATGGACTAACTGGGCTGCTATCTTGTGAGGAACAGGTGCTATTGTTTGTCCCCGAAGACTTGCACTAAAGATCTCACTCAGAATACTTGAGAAAGAGCATCTGCAGCAGTCAGTCAGAGAGTAACTTGGCAGAGCCCGTACTATGGGCTGATATGCAAACAGTGACACTCAGGGGGACTCATTTTCTCTTTCATGAAGATTATTTATTTTTTTTTGTGACGGGTAGTAAATGTTTGGTCTTGAACAATTCTGCCAGGCTATATCTTTAACTGAACTGTACAAACCCTGGAGGAAACCTGAGTATATTCTTTCCAAAAATCAGTTCTGCAACCTCGACTAAAATCATCTGTTATATAAAGCTGCCTCATAAAATTAATCTCTGTTGCTGTACAACAAGCTCAGGTTTAACTGTGTTAAACATGAGAAGCCACCAAGATTAGGGAACTCTTAAAAGGTAGTGTACCATTCCTTTAATATCCCATCACAACTCTGACGGCCCTTGGGAACTGATTACAGCACTTCCTCGCCTGAGATCTAAGTCAGGAAGCAACGTTAGAGCAAATCAGCCCTGATTAGTTCAAGAAGCAACTTCCAGTTTGATTCTCCCTGAAATAATAAAAGCTGGTCGCCCGTTTGATAAACTGGACAGATCTGCAGTTCTTTGTCCCACAGTCATGTGAATGCTAATCTCAGAAGTTGGCTGGACAATCCTCCTTGTTAAAAAGTCATTGATGGCTAGCGTTGTGCCTGGAAAATGGAAGCCAAAGTGATAAGTCATACAAAAATAATGCCATGAATGAAAGTGATCTGCCTCTTTTGGATAAGGAACACAGCACATTTAGTGAGACTAAGTAACAGGAAGGGTTCTGTCTTTGAAAACCAAAGCTGCCTCTGCAACAACTAACATTGCCGCTAGAGAAGTAAACCTGCATTCAGAGAAAAGGGTGGCAGCAGTGCAAGCAAAAAGGCAGCTCATACATTTCTGCTTAGCTGTGATGATCACAGGTTTCGAGAGCAGAAGTAAATCCCACCCTATAATGGTGACTGAATTCCTTGCAAACTTTTCAAGATCAAACTTGACAAGTTGCCTCTGTTGCACAGTTTACTTCAGTAAAGGGGAAAATTAAGTGCCATCTTTTTGAGAGATAGTAATCACAATCTTTATAATATTTTATCCCTTCCTTAAATCTTTTTTTTATTACAACCAGCACTAGTATAAAATAGTGTGATAGGCTAAATATGCTCTAATTGCCTAGAATAATCCAACATCACTATTTAAAACCATTGCGCCCCACTTCTTCCACCAATAAAATCTCTGGAGCCTGTTCTCAACTTGTAGAAATCTTGAGATTTGTATTGAATCTAACAGACTGTTGCAATGCATGTTAGCTGAGAAACCAGTCTTTGAATTTACTGAATTGACTTTTTTTTTTCTTTAGTTTAGGATGTACCGTACCTTTTGTCCTTGTGATGTTATAGCCTCTGTGAAAACCTAATTCATTCACAGGCAGGTTTAAACTTTTCATAGTTTACACTTGAATTTCTACCTAAGATTTTTTAACTTCTTGAATAATTGGTATAGCCAGACCACAACTTTAACTTGCCTATGCAGTCATTAAGCTTTTAATTTCCATAGTAAAAATGTGTTTGAAATTTTCTACTCTCTCATTTAAAAATTGCAGTGTAATAGAAGAGTTTCCCAGGTAATGGCATTGTATCAAGTAAGAATGTGCATTTTCAGAATGCTCAAAATACATGTTTATATGATAGAACATAATGGCTATAACTGATAGCTCAACAGGTTACATTTTATGTTGATTCTTTTTAAAAATCTTAATGGCACTGAAAGCAGTGTTTGTGCCCCCAGTACTACTAGTGCAAGTTTTTAAATACCCTGCATATTATATGTATTTGCCTCATCTGCATTTTAAATAGTCTGTATACAATACATGGCACTATTATTTTTATACCACCATTGGAATTTTATGTATTTCAATGACTAGTGTTGGCGTTTGTTGCTCTTTGTAAGAGAAGAAATATAAGAAATTTTGTTAATTTGAATTTTATTTTGATTAGGTCATTTTGGTGACTCTGCAAGAAAGCAAACACCATGTTGCATAAAGAAGTAGGGACCTCTTCTATGAAAAGTCATATATATGAAAGTCAGTGGGATCACTTAAATGCTTAAAAGCAGCTATGTGCTAAGATTTTTGCAGGTTTGGGCCCAAGTCTCCTCCCCAACTCTGCCAATATTGTAATGAACTCGTGCCATGACTGAGCCCTTTTCCGGTCCCAAAAATTTAGAAAAACTGCAGAAGAATTGTACTGAAAGAATAAAAAGGTCTCTTTGGTTATAATCGAATGGTCTGGCTGTTTTATTTGTGCTGTTCTGATGAAGCAAAGCGACTGTAAGGCTGGGTTAACTGACCGGTTCAGTTATAAAGGATCTGGCTACTTTGTGTGCGAGTGGTGGCTGGGCCTTTTGTTCTGAGCTCAGAAATGTAACCGATGAACTGTCAAGGTTTTGAATTAATGTGCCATCAATGCCTAGCATTCTTAATGTAAAGATAATATGTGAGAGCGGACCCAATTGCTTAAGTGAGAAATCCCCTCTAGCATAAACAAACCCAGGGAAGCAACTGTGACTCTGCGTGAGGAGGAATGGCAGTTGAAGAAAGGTGGGCTCCAACAGACCAAAAGTGATCATGCAGGCACTGCATCGTAGCTAAGACGCTGAAAATCACATCGACATGGCTCCCACATTGAAAATTATTCAGAGACTACTTTCTGCTCCTGTTAGCAATATAGAATCACTGGAGCTATATCTATATAGGGAGGTATATTATGTTCTAATTTATCTGCCATCTAATTATCTACAGTCTAATTGAAAAATATTTCTTCTCAGTGAAAGTACATGAGCCACAAAGAAAATGTCTGCCAATGAGGTCCCAGGGGAAGTGTTGGCAAATAAACTGTAAAAAAGATACCATAGACTTGCAAAGTGAGAACATTTCATATGGGAAATACTATGAAAAATATGTAGCCCACTACTGAATTTGTAAATGGATTGTAACTGCTATTTTCTTTCTTTTCCCCTATCATTTTTTCCATTTGTCCAATGGTTCAGCATGATTTGGAGATTTAAGTCTACTGCAGTTGCCACAACATTAATGTGAAAATTGCAGCCATGATCAGAGAGCGAAACAGAGCATCCTTATTTTTTATTATTTCTTCCTCACTACTTTGAAACTTTAAATGAACTAAACTTAAATTCCATTTACTTGGGCAATAAAGAAGGGAGCAACAGAAAAATACTACCAACCACACTGAAAAGAGAATAGTTTTAAACACTAGCTCTCATTTAATTTCTATTAGCTTCTCATTGTATTGCCCTGTTTTTATCTAGCCCCTTGACTACCTGGAAATACAGAATTCAACTAAAGATGATCTCATGAAGTTAAGAGTATGATAAATGATAATTAAATCTATTTAAATTGTCTGTATTTTAAGAAACTCTCACTAGGAGGGATGGAGAACATCTCTGCTATAGAGAAATAAATAAAACATGTTATGCAAAAGTGAATTTATAGTTCATTTGGAATTAGAGATCTACCACCTTTTCAATCCATACAAATGTATAATCTTGTCAATTAAATATTATTGTTAAGGTCTAGTAGTATGTTAAAATCACTTTAAAGTGCAACTAAGGAAAATTCATGTGTGTTTATTACTCCTTAAGGGTCTATTAGTGGGTATTTTATTCAGATTTGTGTTGTAAAATCTGCATAAACTCAGCATATTGTTATCCCCATGTGTGCATTTGTTTGGTTAAAGCATAACAGCAAATCTCTATTTCTGCAACTTCTGGAAAAGTCAAGAGAACTAAAACAGTCCTAATTTTAATCAGATACAAACAGTTATCTCTACAGAAGTGAAGAGTTGACTATTATGCAAATTGTCACAGTTAGTGGTCACCAAGCCATCACAGAAGACTGAGCAAGTCAATTATTTCAGATATTTCCAAAGACTAGTGAAGATGTATGTTTCTCATTTGCACCTTGTCTTATTCATGCCAAAATAAGAAAAATGTTGCAGCCTAATGATACTTGTTGATATTTTATGTACGGAAGCTCCATTACTTGAGCTCAAATCTAAATATGAATTATATCAGAAATTCCTTATTAGCCTATGTTTTTATGGTGACATCAAAATGTGCAAGATTTTTGGAGTAATTTCCACTGAAATTTCCTGTTGATGGAAAAATTTAGAGCAAGAGATGCTTTAAAATTTGCATTTCATATTGGTGCTTTCAAGCAGAGTTTCCCCCCCACATCCTTTCAAGACAGAGTTCTTTTTTTGAATAGTAGCCATCACTAGTTATTAACATGAAACTAATTCCCTCAATAGAAGGGCTTGCAATGTACAGTATAAAAAAATCATCTAATGCCACAACATTGATGATTGCTAAGGAAGGATTGTCCTTCCCTTTAAAGAACAGCTCCCGCAGAAGTGGGAACGAAAACAGAACCATCTTCAATGCCTCTGATCAAGACTCCTTCTGCCCTATAGAGGTAAAAAAGGTACAACAAAAAAACAGGTTGGGGTTTTTCTATTATATTAAACAAATATAGAATATATCTGAAACCCAGGGATCACTGATGCTGATCAGGAGTTCTGCCATTTACTTCACTATGGGAAGAATTTCTTCCTGATCAGCATATTATTTTTAAAACTTTCTATATTTTCACTGATATTCCAAGATTTGTAACTATATTTTACTGTAGCTATACAAGCACCTAGAGATTTTGAATACTTTACAATTATTAATTAATTCAAGCTCAAAGACCCATTCAGAGGACAGTATTACACCTACAGTTTACACAGGAGGACACTCAAAGAGGCCTTGATTTCTTTTCCAGTCACAGAAGTGACAATGCATCGTGGATATAAACCAATTCCATTGTAATCTGCTGCTTGTAACCTTTACACCTTACCGCACAATTGAATAAAGAGCTACCCAAAGTGCAGCGCTATGGCTAATGAGGGACATGCTCTGCTGAAAAATCAGAATGAGGCAGCTTTTGAGCAGGTACCCGCCAGCGCTACACAGTTTAGCTCTCGAACACTTGTATACCGGCAGGATACAAGGGTGGAGGTGAGTCACAGGTGCAAAAAGGAGACGTCTTTCCCATCCCACCCAGTCCTATGGCTGATTTCTTACTCTGTTTATTCCTCTGTGAATTTATTCTCCTTTATTGTAGAGACAAGCGTTGATATTTTTCCTCAAGACTAAATGGATAACATTCAAGAGACTAGGTCAAAGGAGGTACTCACATCTAGTGAGAATATTCTTGCTTCTGTATATTTTTGAAAGAGATTTAATGCAGAATAGTAACCTAGATAACTTCCAGAAATCACATGATATTTATGGAGTGTCTAGACTGAAACACAAAGGGTTATCAAAGGCAATTATGTGGAGAAGTAGTTCAATGCAGAAAACCCCTGTGTCTGGAGATCAAAGTCAAATCAGAATACTAATTGCATGCAAAAATTAATTTGTTCCATCTCTTCCTAGGGTTCCTCAGATTTTGACACAACCTGACCATCTTTACTCAGAAAAGGCTCCAAGAAACTGGTGTGTTTGCACAGTATGACTGAGGTGACTGCCACCGCTAGGTATACAGTAATTATTGCAGATTTGGGAGTAAGCAACAGAGAGTTTCTAAACTACCAGCAACATACACACAGCCTGCTTCCTTCCTACGCCAACTGTGTCTGGCTCAAATCAGTTATATTGGCTCCTCAACTTTCTACAACATTTATGATTCATCTACAAAAACATTTGGAAAGAACAAAATCATTAAAAAGGTAAAATAAGGCAGAAAACTGTGAAACTCATATTTAAAATGAGCATTAGATATTTCCTATCCAAGTTTGGGTGTTAAAATGCCAGCAACAGCTATACTTCAGACATAAATCCACACTGCTGTGCTGCCTTTTCTGCAGAGGATCCTGATATTCAAGAGGGAATGCCAATCTTCCCATTTTCTGGCTTCCCCCGATTTGTCAGACCTCCAGTGTTATTTAAAGCACGCTTTTGGCTTGCGAATAGATCCTCGCCACGAATCCTATGATCACATGCACGTTAGAGTGAGGCTGCTTTCAAAGTTGGGATATTTTCTTCAGTTGCTCATGACAATTGGTGGGAGTCAATAGCACAAAGCTGTGCTGCAATTCCCTTTCTCTCTGCCTGCCAAACCTGCAGCGAAGGGCTGGCTCCTCTGCAACCCTAACGCGCTGGAGCTGGTGTGATGAAATGCACGGGCAAATCTACATAGAATTACCGGGCAATAACAATGGCCCTTTGTCCAGCTGTGGCTGCTCCCCCCTCTGCAGCCAGGCCTTATCTGCTCAGGAAATGCCTGCTTTAACTGACAGGTAGGAGATTAAATCTACAGCTGCCGAAACACAATCTCCGCTCTGTTAGATAGGCTTTCATTGAAAAGCACTACAAACACATAATTTGTTTATGTTGTACCAGCAATCTTTGACAAAGCAGACTGTCTAGCTGAGACAAATGTGGTTAAACCCATTTATTGTATTATTTCTGCTACACAGAACAAGCTCTTAAAAACGTAGAAACTAGACAAGGCACAAAGCTCTAGCTGTCTAAAGAAATCAAGAATAGATGACTTCTTGTTACACTAGCCCCCTTTACACAGCGTAGCATGTTCCCTCCTGGAAAACATCCACTGCGATCTCTTTCTTTTCTTTTTCTCCCCCCCCCCCCCCTTTTTTTTAAAGTGGGTGGTTCAATGATGTTTATGTTTCCAGGTTTTAAAGTTTCTTTTGTTTTCTCTAGCATCAATAGATATAAAATAACTAAGTCAGTCAAAGGTTGCCTTCAGATTTAAGAAACAAGGGAATATTTTTGAGAGACTACTCAAAGAAAGAACAATTTTCCAGACACACTGTCTGGTCTTCCTGACTTAATGCATGCTCAAATAGAAGTTTTGCCTGACTAATGAATGCTGGACTGACAGCCCCCCACCCTTTCTCTCTCTGTTTTTTAATCATCAATCACATATTTCTCAAAACATTACTTCATTTTTGTTACACCTTCTGCCTTATTTTAAAATAATATTGCTGGCTGTTTATTTCAAATGAAAGGCACAGGGAACTGATGAATTAAGTGTTTATAAATCTGAGTGTTCAGATTGAAAACAACCTTTTTCATAATGCAAAGGCTTTATAAGAAAAACCTGTCTTTTAGCCCTAGTTTCTTCTGGCCATATATTACTCCTAGTAAACTCTCCTACAAGAACTAAACGGGTGCTATATGCTGAATATGAGAAGGGCAATGTTCTTCTCTCAGGAGGAGAGCCTCAGAAACTCCACTCACTTCAGTGGAGCAGGACACACTCTCGAGAACAGACCGTGGCCCATACCAATCTCTGCTTTCTATATTTAAGACTCTGTTCTCCGGCTGATCTGCATATGCAACTCCAATTAATGTTACTGGGAGTTGTGTGCACACACAGATGTGCTTAGCAACTGGCATATTAAAACATGCCTTCACTCTGATGAAATTTAATAAATGAGTTTTCCCAGTGTTATTACTATAGATGCTCAATAAGGAAGATCTTGTAAATCACAGAATTGTTGCTCTAATGGTTAACCATAATTAAAAGGAAAAGAAATAGGAAGAGCAGTCAACGCCTTAATGTTTTATCATTCATGTTACTTCTATAACCCTCTTGCCTCTCCTGGGGCATTCTCTTACATACCCTTTTGCAGCATGTTGGTTTTCGTATTATTTTATTTAACCTTAATCACAGCATTCATCTCTGGATTTGAGAGGGACCTGTACAGAGCTACCATATGAGCTGCCACTCAGAACATTCAGTTTGGCATAAAATTTAAAAAGTATGCAATAAACTGGCTGAATCCATAGGGAATCCCTCAAACAGCATAGATAATGAGGGGAATCCATAACAGACATAAACAAACCCAGAAAGATGTCTGGGGCCAACATCATTATGTAAGATATATGCCCAAGATGTATGGGCATGCGTTTGAATGTTCAACTTCAAACTCAGCCTGTATTAGATTGATTGAATCTCAGCATGGGGTTCAGTTAATAAACAAACCTTGCCTTTGGAAAATATTTGGGGCTGCAATCATGTGTTATAGCCAGGCACCTACTACATGTGGCACTAAGATGCCCTCCTACCTTAAAGCTTTGTTAAAGCAGGATGGTAAAGAAAATTAGAAGTCCATGCTATCAGAGGAACGGATACAATTTTCAGGTTAAGTGGCACAACTCTAAAGACAATTGTTATCCACAGACTGTATTTCAGTCTATGCACCAGGGGCATATGAATAGAATTCACATTAAAAATTAGAGACCAGTCTGAATCTTTGGGCTTTGATTCACACTTCCCATGTTTTTTAAACATGTTACCCATATTCTTATAAAGGACACAACAATAATGCTAGCAAATCTTTTTGGTAATTATTAATTTCACTGTAGAATAGCTTTTTTGCTATGCTTGGCTTGTTAAAAAAATGCATTTTGCTCACCTCAGGGTACACCATTAGCCTGCATATTTGCTTTTTTCCTTTTTTTCCAGGTTTTGTTTAAAAATTCTTCTTAAACCTGTATATTAATCACTGCTCAGAGGGTGAAAGAATTTGCAGGAGCAGCTGAAGTGCTACTTTTTTTCCAAAGCAGGAACTAGTTAGTGCTGACACTTTTTAAATACATTGGAATAGGAATGAAAGAGACATAGAGATAGGAAAAAAAATAAAAATTAAGAGTAGTATGAGGGCTGGCTTGGCGGTACAAACAGAGTCCAACATATCAGTCTAACATAATAACATCTTGCAAAACTGTGAGCCGTAATGGCGTGCCCTAATGACAGCCATATCCACAAAGTAAGTTATCCTTGTCATAATGTTGGTCATTTGGTCAGGTAATAAGAAAACAAGAGAAGGAACTCTGCAAAAATGCCTATCTAAATAGACTTCCAAAATCAGAGGAGAAGACAAAAAGCTTCTTTCAATAGCTCTGTTCAGTCTTACTTCTGTGTTTACCTGTAAGCCACTGTGCTCCATTCTGAAGCTCTGTTTTAGGGTTCAACTATATAGGAAACAACTGCACAGTATTTCAGTATGTATTTGTAGCACCTTAGTTCTTCTGCACTACGTCCCCATGGGGACAATGGTTAAGTACACTGAAGATGCCTTTGTGGAAATTTGTTTACTCACTAGGAGAAGATTACTCTTTAAAAGTATGCACTATGGAATTTAGTGTGTAGTACATTCCATTATAAAGTCAAACATCTTAACAAGCAGCACCTTTCCTATTAGAGATTTTGTTAAAGTGAAAGTGAATGTCTCTTTCTCTGTATAGATATAAATACATAAATGTATACATATGCTTATATATTTTATATTATAAAGAGAAAAGCATATTCTACTTATATACATGTACATATATAATATACAGATCTGTGTATATGTAGACTACATATTTATATACACGTATACATATATTTTATAGAAATATTTTTGAATATACATATATATACACACACACATAGGTATATATATGTAGAATATGCTTTCCTCTTGTTTTCCAAATCCCTCACTTGGGATTTCAGTGTTCTTAGACCCACCTGGCTATATAGCTTGCTTGCTGCGCTCCTGGATAGTCACCATTTGAATGACTTTATTGAACACACGAAACCTGTGTTTCTTAAATGCTTACTCTGGGAAGACCACCTCTATCTCTGTAAAGACATACTTTGAGCATGATACATTTAACAGGTTCACTGCTGAGTGAAGAAGTCAGCAAGCCAGCTGGGCTAATCATAGTGGTAGACAACTTGAGTAACAAAAAAAAGTCATTTGGAAATCACTTTATCACTCACATCTGTTATTGCTGGATTTCTTTCTGTCTCTCCTACTTATCAAATAATTTTTTTCTCCTTCACTTAATCTTTTCACTCCTCACCTTCAGTCTCCTTGCAATACTCCTAGCATTCACTCTCACTTCATCTCTTTTGGAGAGTATTTTTTGTGTATACAAGGTAGCTATCTGGCAGTAAATGATCCTTTCTAGGCCACTGATACCAATAAAGTCATGCCCAAAAGTTGCCAATAAACTTCCATCATGAGAAGGAGCCATAGTGAAGTACATTTGAATTTCTTGGCTTTAGGAAGGTCATTGTCACAAATACAAGAAAAGCTTAGACATAAAAGTAGCATCATGTCAAGGAAATGAGGACACCCATAAACATCTATTTTTAGGATAGATACATAGAGCTGAAACAAATTAAAATCATGCTTTTCTAAAGCCCTTCTAGTACACTCAAGGGTCTTCAGGGTAAACAATGCTCCTCCCCAAACTCCCTGTTTTGTTAGCACATGCTTGTCTCCACTGTCTTTTCAGGTAAACAACAGTGAGTCTTCAGGATGCAATTTTCCGTTTCAGTTTAGATGCATTTTATAAAAGAATTTTTAGGTTGTTTTTTTTTTCATTGTGAAAGTCAGTCAAACTCCAAAATTGCAACAAAATAAAATACAAGAAAATAAGGTAGCAATATAGGGTTTCTGAGATGTGAGGACGAATGGGTTGAACAGGATTAATGTGAGATGCACAGACCAACTAATCTGTACATTTTTTTTGGGCCACATTGGTATTGTATTTTTAAGGGAAATGGAGGGGAGAGGTGTGGTATTATATTTCAAGGGAAGCAGAGGAAGAGATTTTGCTTACCGTTAGGTCAGTAGTATGCCTAACTGATTTAATGCTTAAACACTGCAGCCCACATCCATGCTTTTTTAAATAGATCGGATGTCTATGTGATATTATTACTATTTATCTGTTTTATTTCGTGGCTGAATAGAGTAATACCCACTGCATTTCCAACAGTATGTGCATCCCCGATTCCACTGCCCCAAAGTTGGCTGGTGCATGTGGTACTGTAGTATTTGCAGCCCTGTTACAAACAGCAGAGTGCACATCTAAGTCATCTCGGCATTTATACTGTATTTTTTCAGTATACGTCAACCTGATCTCGATTCTCTCTCCTGGAAGTCTGGACCGTGTTCAAATCACTCAGTCGTTTTCCATACTCACTGTCTGACTGGCTTTTGCTGTTACCAGACACTGCTATAACCTCTGTGCTATGCATAATAAAAATCTTTCCCATCTGAGTTGTCTGCCATGGTTACTGGAAATCTGCTGTATGTAGCATTCCCAAGAGCAGGAAAGGAAGGTACCTTTACTACAATTGGATAAATATCGCCTTTTCTTTAAAAGGAACATCTACCCTCACGGAAACCACATCTGATGGTGACTGCTAAGCTACCCCCACCTCTCCAATCGAATTTATGTTAATTTGCATTTTACTCTTTCTAGTGTTGACATAATAACTGAAGTACATGTTCCTCTTCACTTTTCATCCCTTGCATCAAGGAAAAAAAACCCAGCTCCCTAATATTTCACAAAACTTCACCAGAAAATATAGCTAGGGTAAAAACTATCTGATCACTGCCTACTTATGATGTTTTTTAACTGAGTTTGCATGTTAATTTTTTGCATGCTTTGTTTGTAAATGTGCTTCTGAAATAAATGAAGCATTTACAAATATGATTAATCTACAGATTCAGAAGCACGCAATAAAGAAACAAATTACTGAGTGCCCTTGTCCTTTTACACAGAAGCTAAAATACAACTTTAAAACATCTAAGGCTGCCTAGCTTTATTTTTTCTCTAACTAATGTTGTTTCGAATGGAAGTTTTCAGCAATCAAATTTTCTCTAAGTTCCTGATTCGAGTTTCATTTATACCACTGTAACTCAGAAGCAACTGCAACATATGTTGTAAACCAACACCAGTGTAAACACTGTGTAGATGAGGTCAAAATAAGGCTGTTATTGTATGATTTTTAACGTGCTTGTGTAGATTAATTTCTCACCCTTTAACAGATTTAGGCACATCAGCATGAATACAGAAATGCAACAAGTTGAAAATTCAAAGTACATTTACTAGTGCATTTTATGCCACTCACATTTTCAGTCAGACCACCCAGAGCAAAGAAAAGAAAAAGCCACAACAAAAAAAAGCCCTCTGCATTGTTTGCAGTAATATGGAAGGAAATTGAGTGTATATTCTCTTCTTCCTGTATTTTCCAGCTAGATTAAGCTGTTGTCTTCACAATTGCCTCCCAGCTGCTGTGACTTGTGAAAACAACAGACCCTGCTCTGTTGTCTGCAGAAAGCCTGGATTGTTATGAGTAACTTTATTGCAGGCACATGAGTGTGTTAAGACTTTAAAACACGCTCAAATGTCATGTGCATACCCAGTGACAGGCAAGAATAATTATGAAAAAACAAGAATTCTATGTCTACGAAACAGTGTCAGACAAAATGGGCCATTCATTGTGTTCCTTTGGGAATGCTTGGACTCTCCAGCCAGAAAACAAAAAAGGCACTTTTTTCCTGCCGTAGGCTGAATACTTAGCTTTGCCATCTGAGCCCTACGAAAACATGGGCCCCCTCTCTAACTACTGGCTGGCCCGCACACAGTAAAAAGTATTAATGCCCCCCTTTTTTCCAGCCGTTCCCTCTGTGTAGGCTGCGGCCAATGTAAAGTCAATGCAAAGACAAAACAGTTTGCCTAACATTAGTAAAAAAAACATAACTCTTGTACAGTCTGAAAATCCCTCTGACACACAGAGGTTTTATTCTAAGGCATATCCCCTCTATCCTTCGGCAAGTTACCGTAGCTACTGTTAATGCTTTTAGCAGGTAATAACCGCTGCCTGCTGCTTGGCTTCAAGCTTTCTAGGAGTCTATAGACAAGCCTGATTGTGTACGATTGTTAAAAATTATTATCTAGCTGTCTAAATTACTACTGTCCCTTTTCACAATTGGTCTTCCTAATCAGAATCCATCTGCCCCCGAAAGGATTAATACAAATGAAAACATAGCATGGCTTAGCTCTACGTCACGTCATTTTGATAGCAGTTTTTTCCTCACAGGTGGACTAACTCCGGTCTCATTTGAACAGCGATAAATTACAAGCACATAAAAAGCTTTTTGTGTAATTTTTAATCATAATTTCTATGTCAGAGACCATTTGCCTAACATACATTTTTAAGCTAAGGAATCACATTTCTCTATATTTTCTTTTGACCTAGCATCTATTCAGCATATTCAGCTAAGTATCAATACATCTTTAAATGAGGTGACCATACCAATTTACTATTAAATCTGAGCACTGTTTTACTGAAATAGAAACAACCCACCATGCCTTGAAAAATCCTTGTATGCTACTCATAAAAAGACGAGAATTACTTTTCATGAATTTGGCCCAATGTCTGAATATGGATTTGCAGGTTATTATTTAAGACATCTAGCATGGATTTTACGTTGCTGTGCTCAAAGCAGGCTAGGAAACGTGAAAACAATGGAACCGTAATTCTTGAAGGGCCCTGGTGCATCTGTGTGTTCATAAGGAGCAACAGAAGGAAAAACGAAGGACAAATTGTACCTCCAACAATTTTATGGGTTGCTATTTTCTTCACTAAGCCTTCTAACTCTGCTTAGATAACATAAGTAGATTACATCTACAGCATTAAATGGGTTTTGAAAGGATATGGTGCTTTAACGTTTGCTTCTACCCTTCTTCAGGGCACAAACTGTCCCTTCTTATTTGTACAGTACATAAACAGCACCTAGCATAATAAGACACTGATCCTGACTGAGGTCTCAACCAACTGTGCAAATATTAGTGCTATATTATAATAGGAGGTCATTATGGTTAATACCGGGTCATTCCAAGGTATCCCAAGGGGGTACATTAAAGATGACTGTGCACAGGTAAATTGTCTGTCCTTTTCTAGAATCTACAGGAGAAAGGTTTTGGACCACTTCTTGTCACTCCTAATATGAAAGTAAAGGGTTACCCTCAAACATGTATTTAAATCAGAAACATACAGTACTATGAAATGAACCATCAGGCCATCCATGAATTTGTTTTAACAATCCAACAACATCACCATTTCTCATTCATCCACTTAGCTTAATTTTCCTACCATCACTTTCATTGCTGAGGTTGTCTCTATTAAGCCGTTTTTTGTGCATCATTAACTTTTAACCAGGCATCGATAGCTTTATTGTTTAAATTGCGTAGGACTTTATTTAACGTCAGCATTTCTTCTGGCTCCTGACTTGAAGTCACATTTTATAACTAATTAAATTGATCCCTGGGAAGCAAAAGCCACTAAACGGAATTATTCGTACCCAAGTGTCAATATATTAAATCAAAGGGCTAATGAGTTGGGTCACTGCTTCTTTTATCTGAAAGCTACTGCAGAATAGAATTCATATCAACCTCTACTTTCTGCTTTAACAATCAATTTTATTTAAACCAAAGGTAACTAATTAACAGATTTTGATATAGCTGTAAATAATACATTTAAGCTAGTTTTTACCACTTGCACACATGTTAAGGTCACTTTTTTAGGCGGAAAAAATTGCTTTGTTGATATAAGCTGTCTAAAAGTGTATTTATTTGAACTCCCATGTGTAAAGAACATTACTCCTGGGTCATAGGAAGCTTCCAAAATGACCTAAAAGGTGTTTTGTAAGTAAACAGTTTTGAGAACTTTTCAGTTTTCAGCCATTTCTATTATAGGCGTAAATCAAGATGAAAATTTGCCTCTTGGAACTGACAATACCGCCTAACGAAAGTGATTAAGAAATGACTAAATTTGTCATGTCAGCTTTTCCTATAGCTCTTGCAGCTGCTGAGTAATATTTTGGATGCTTTCACTATTTACATCTGGACACTACTTTTAAAATTCATCACCTAATAATTCATACCACTCACAGAATTAGTCATAGTTCAGCTTTCTTTGACAAAATGCTTGTAGATGGTTCAAGAAAGCTATCTTTACTGAAGTTGTCTTCAACTAATCTGTTTACGTCCAGATTGTTTAAAAATACATTCTGAAAATCTCTCATGCCTCAAAACCACATTTTACCGCTGATTGGTTTTGCTTGAGATCCAATCGACTTCTTGTATTTTGTAACAAGAGAGTTCCATACAGGTGGGTGCACTTTGATGCTTACTAATATTTATAAGCTATTTACAAGCCATAATTCTGCTTGGAGTCCAAGGGTACTAAAAAGAAAAAAGTAATTAAACAAAAAGGGGTTGAGTGTCATTGCCTTGCTTTGCTTAAGGGGGGAAACAAGGATGGGTGGGAACACACCCTCTTGTAGTAGCACTCTGAAATCGTGACCTCGTGCCAACTCCTGCGAGCATGCAAGAAGGCAGAGGGCAGAATGGAGAGTCTTGCCTGACCCAAACAACAAACTTTTTGATGTGGCTTGCCATACACATAAGGAGATCAGAAAAGAGGGTGAAATAACACTTCCTCTCATTCATTCATCCTCTTCCCCACAGCAAATAGGAGCAGGAAAGGAATGTGACTGAGTCACTACCAGCCCCCTAATCTACATCTAAGGCTGCACCCCTTACGCAAAACAAACTGTAAAATTATAAACTGGTTTCAGAGAAATACCTGAGCAACCATTGAAAGCAAGGCTGTGATTGTTCACTTTAAACTAATGGTTATTTTAACACATAATGGTGAATTAAAAATAGGATGGCAGCAACGTCCCTCTAAAACTCGGTTTTGTTGTTTTACCACTAAGATCAAATGCAACACAAGGAACACCACAGATGTTTTTAAAAAATGCATGTTCTTGTACCCACACATCATTTGCTTTTTCAAACAGTAAATTAGGGGTTTTCGGTGGGCACAGTGGTTCCCTTATAAAACAACTTTAAATAGTCACTTTTATCCATTTATAAATGGATATGCTTTGGAGGGTCAAGTATGTGCTGTTGTTTCACACCACAAATGTTTTCTTTCGTTTCCAATGGTTAAATGTCACGAGAGCGCTTGACCCCGCTACAGAACATCATTCAGTATCTCAGGGAAACCACAAATATGGCTGTACCTGTGGTTGGCATGAGATCATTCAAAAATAAAAGATCATTTCAAAAGTGGGTTTTGTAATAGCAAGACATTTGCACCTACAAATGTTGATTAAATATGGACTGTCTTAATATACATTCTGTACTCTTTATTCTTCTCTATACATAAAATACTTGGAGCTATAGCAACACTGTCTTGTAGTTAGATTAAACTATGGGATACCATGACTGGTCATTGAATATATATGGATTTTTTTTCTCCCATTTAGACTCCTCAGGAAAAAAAAATCATTTTTATTCAAATGGGGAAGTTCTACACAAGTATTCATGTCTTTGGGAGAAAGAAAGAATAATGCCTTTAAAGAAAGACTTAAAACACAACGGTGCTACAACTCTGTCAGCCACAGTTTCCTTGCAAAGCACAGTGGGGTTTTTGTATAAAGAATGTTTCAGAACCATGTCATAAAATTACGTTGTTGCCTGAGTTCACTGCAAACAAATTTCAGACATGATGCTGGAGATGCACTAGAAATAAATGCTTTAAGATTGACAACTGCAATAAAATCTGCCCATACCAGTCCAAAAATCATGCTGTAACTGTTAGCACCAGCTGCATTTAAAAATGGTTGAACACAGTTGAAACAAAAAAAGAAGTTTGATTAGAAAAGGTTCAAATTCTCATTGATTACAATGGCAACAACTGTCCGCAAAACATGTGGGTACCTGAGGGGAGGAGGAGAAGACAGCATTGTTTTCCCAAAGCAATATGGTTCACTGCACATTACCCAGCTAATGTCGTTCGACTAGTATTATAGTTAAAACACGGAGAAATCTTGTTTTTAAACTAAGCTACCTAGCAAAGATCCTGATGATATATTTGAGGTTCAATACTGCCCATGAGAAAACAAAACATGGGAATAATGTAAAATCTACCACTAAATATTTAGTATTGGCCAAACAGAATTGTTGGGAAACATATCTGTCATCACATTAAAAATTGGTTTAGCTTATGGGTTTGGAGAGTTCTGTAAAAATAGAAAAGAATGGTCCTTACTAGGGGTACTTCCAAATTCTTTTACATGCTGTCTTTCACCAATCATTGCAAAATGATCTAATTAATTTATTTAAACCCTGAATATTTTTTTTCTTTCTAGAAATGAGCAGCCTGCAACATGTGGTCAAGAAAGAAATTTAATTTCTAATTGTTTAAAAATAAAATCACTTTCTTGATCTGATCTCTTCAGTTTTGGGGGCAAAAAGGTATAAATACTAGTGTCAAACAACTTATGTTTTGGGTGTCAGTATTAGAAAAAATTATTCAGGATCACAAGGTCATAGGGGAACTGGAGATAGACACATAAAATCCAGTTACTACACCACCAGTTGTTTTTTGGGGAGAAAAGTGGGAAGGGAGGGTTTGCAGATGTTAAATGCAAGCACACACATTAATAACCATTAAAATGGAAAAAGAATTGCTCACTAACATGCTAATGCCAATACTTTAAAATAATTTTTCCCCTAGTTTTTGCCAGTGACTTCACTGTTATGCCATTGCTGTTACTATACCCCAGTGGAAAGTGATTTGTTGATATCCCCTTAGGTCATTCCAAGATGTATGGAGCCCACTGCAATTAGCTGCTCATGTTTCTGTCAGTTTTCTGGTGCTAGACCTTCCTTTTCATGAGATTTTTTTTTTCCCCTCTTCATTTATACTAGATGCTTGCGGTTCTCTTGCTCTGAGCTATACAGATAACAATTAGGGTGAAATGCTTGAGACCAAGATAGTATTCTTTGTACTCTAGAGTTAGCACAACAATTTCTGAAGGCATCTAATATTCTGCATGAAGACAGGCAGAGAAAATGTGGTAAGAAACGTGAACTATTTATGCAAATTTTTATGATTTATCTTGGCAATTTTTTGCATATCATTTTCTCTAAATGTGAGCTCTCAGTTGCCTACATACATGGACACAACTAGCCTACATGTGAATTTCCAAATTGTTGTTACATTCAAAATTGTTGATGCAAAATGCAAAAGGACAGAATATCTTGATCTCTTCACTCCTTTGGAATCTGTATTTTAAATTCTGCATATCTATATATTTGTGTGTATCTATTCTCTTTACTCACCAAATTTAATAAAACCAGTATTTTATTATGATCACTTAAAAATGAACAAACTTTTGGGATCCACATGCTTTAAGTGCAATAAAATGGAGGTGCAAATTTTTTAACCTAAACAATTTGGTATCTCATTTGCAGGTGTACTTTGGGATTAGATGTCTAAATGATTTCAACTCCACCTGAAAAGAAATGGTTGGAATAAATTGCTCCTGCCATAAGCTGTGCCCTGAAAGTTGGTGGAGTAAAACCAGGCCAGTCTGAGAAGTATCAGGACCTTAAAATATGTCAGTAAGATCCTCAAGATATTTTAATAATATTTAGAAATTTAATAATTGCATTGGATTTCTGTGGCAAGTTGAACATATACCTTTCTGAAATATACATAATAGTTATCTTACATGAAATTTATTTTCAAACATTTAATGAGTGAAAAGAAGGATAATTAAAAAGCAGAGCTCTAGGAAACTTGGTGATTTCATTTCGCAGGGATTTGTACAACCACTTCTTTATTTTTGTGTTGAATTACTCAAACTGAAGAAACAGCTAGTTGATCCAAAGTCAGAAATCATGCCAGCCTCACATGAAAATCAGTTTGTGGACATTTAGATACATTCTAGTTAAGTTTGAAGCATGTAAATTAATCTTGCTAAGGGTGAAATTAAAAGAATTCCAGCAACAGATTAGTATTACTGGTTGAAAGAGTAGTAGTGATAAAATATTTCTCAATTATTACAGAAAATATAGAAAAGAACTGAAGGCTTAGGCACACTCACTAACAGACATAATTTGGGATTTTGCTAGTGCAAACAGGCATGCAAACAATTTTTCCAGGCCACTTTCCAAAAGCCTCTGAGAATACAGCTTTAAGTGAGTATAGTTTTTCATGAAGAATACCGAACTGACAGCCTAAGAGCTGGAAAACTTAAAGGCAGGTACACAGTAAAAATATTATCACTAGTGAAAAAAAATTAAATGAACCAGTGACACTAAAAATTAAATGAACTGGTGATATTTCATCTCTATGTTTATCTGTCTCTGTAGCATATGGCTTTTGTACTTTGCATGAATCACAATGAAACATCAAATCCAAAAGTCAAGAGGCAAGTTCGCTATATACTTAAAAAGAATTCACAAAAATGACTCTCTCTCTGTCAACTGCTCCCATTCAAAGGCCTGAATGAACAGGCTTTATAAATATGGGGTACTCATGGAAGCTTGCACAGCCAAGTATGCCTGCAACCAGATATTTCCTATGTGAATAACTAGACAGGGAATTTTCAAAGGCTTGTAGTAAGCAGTTTCAGCAGCAAATTCTCTCAGCCCTTAGTCACATGTTCCTTAAAAGGAAATCATTAGCAATCTAAAAACTCCCTTTCTTTAGTGTTTTCCAATGTATGCTCAGTGTACTAAGACACTCTGTAAGTGATATTAACCTATGCCTGAAACAGCAACCAACGAGTTTATACTCTCCTATAAAATATCATATACATACACTGAAGATATATTATGTACCTAGCATGTTCCCCAGCCCATATCTTCCATGTCATTCAGACCCTACTTAACAGATGAATAAAGCCACATTCTAAAACATTTTAACGTAGCCTTCTGAGCCAAGCACTCAGACTCAGGTTATCTGCATTCAATCCCCAGCTCCACCCAGGCTTCCTGTGAGACCCTGAGCAAGTCACTTAAGTGTCTGAGTTTCTTGCCTGTAAAATAAGATAAATAAGGGTTCCTTTCTATACCCCTTCTTTGGAGTCTTATCTAGCAAGATTTTTCGATTCTTTAGGGAGAGGGACATCCCTTGCTTCTTAGAAGCAATCGTGACCAGAGAGTCTAAGGTCATTCATACCATGACAAAACCTCCAACACATTGAACAGGATTGACTCTACTCCAATACCATTCCAATAGCCTAAAAGTCTCAGTTCAGCTCTATCAGTGCCTTGCAATTAATTGTGGTCAATATCTGATATTTCGGGGAGGGGGGGCGGAATTCCAGGAAAGCATGGATGGCTTTTTGCTAAGTCTTTAAACAAAAGGATTATGTGTTTTAAAAGGAATTCAATTGCTAATTTCAGCAGTGAACTGAACTCTATCTCCCATATTTCCTATCCAATTGCTCAGATTTTTAAGTATATTGTATAATAACCTTAATAACCAGCAACCAATAACCAAATAACCAGCAATTAATAACCTTCATAACCAAATAACCAGCAACACCAGAACTATACACACTGTTGAACTGTATTTTTATCTTGTTTTTCTGGTGACATGTAGAAACCATATGAATCTCTCTCTTTCTCGTGGTTTATATTGTCAGCAGTTATCCCCAATAAAAGCATGGTCTGATATGGTACAGCTGGGCGGAGTTTATGCAGTGTGTGTGTATGAAAGCAATAAGAATGTGACTAGATGTGCAGTTACACCACCCAGTATACCCAGGGTATCTGGCAGAACTAAACTGCTGGAATTTGGGGGTGATTGTATAAATTAGTTGTAGCTATTTTTTAACTTCAAGAAATAAATGATGTAATAAAACTGTTTTAAAATGAAAGATCATTAACAACAGATCTTTTCAGAACATCTCCACTGCACAGAGATTTCAGTTTCTTCAATATAATACTTAGATCTTTGATTACACTTTGATTTTCAAAGTGCTTTTAAACAATGAATGAATTAAACAACTGTGCAATAACCATCTTTTCCATAACCATGGCTATGAATATTAACCTGATATTATTGCCTGTGCAGAAGTGGCCTTTCTCAACAGCAAGTAAGAAATGAGAGGAGTGGAAAGAAGAAAACAAAGGAAAAAAGGCAGAATGAACTAATAGACAGAGGAAAGAGGATTTCTCAAAGACATCCAGCATACAGAGATTTCTCATGCATATATATCTATTTCCCACCTTTGCACTGTATCTATGTATCATGTAAATTTCTCACACTATTTTACCTAAAATTCACCTCCTATTAATTATATAATTCGTCAGAAGAAACTCATGTTCTTGTAACCATATAAGACTAGAACTACTCCCCAGTAAAAATTTCTGTCAGCATAAAGGAATGACCTATATAAATACTGTATTTTTTATTATTCAGAACTTTCTTCATTTTTCCAGTTTTTCCCACCACTCTACTTAATATTTCTGCATGTTTTTTTGCCAAAACAAATTCAATATCTTTGATGGTATGATGTGTGTATAATCCACTTGTGATTTTTCAGTTAAAGAAGCTATCCCAAACTCAAGGGTGTTAAAACTTTTTTCTACTGCTACTCCATATTTTCACTTATACCCCTGTGCATTCACATATGCATTTTAAATACTTTTCTAAAACACCAATAATCCCTCTTTGAAGTACTGAATGGAAACCAAAAGATCAGACATTTTCAGTTCATGACTTTTCTTTCACTACAGGAAGCACTCTGAGATCATAATTTGACAGAAATTTCCCTTTTCTTCCAGTCTTGAATTGTTTTCTGCAACAAAATTTATTCCGAGTAGGCAGATTTCTTTTGGAGCTGCTATCAGGTCACAGTTCATAGATCAACCGATGACAGTGAATATCTTCACTCCCTGTTTGCTTCTGGAATACACACTGTTAAAATAATGAGCAACACAAGAAGTTTCACAAGTTCAAGGGCAAATATAGCCCGATGGATTTGTGACTTCCAGTCATGTGACTTCACTGTCTACTGAGGTGAAAGCTTCAATTGAAGCTTTTCCTGTGGTTGGGTTATATATAAGGACTCTGCCCATTTTGGATTCTCTCATTCAACAACAAACTGTCACACAGCAACTTTTTGTGTTAAGGTAGAGGTAAGAAACCCAACCTGTCTGAAGGAGGCTGGAAAAAATCCTTCCCCTCAGTCTAGCTGTCTGCTTTCACAAAGATTGTGGGAATTTAGTTTTCTTTGAAATGTCTGTCTTTCTATAAATTCAGCTGAAATCAACCAACAGGCTGAAAAGTTAGTGGCATACGCACCTCCATATACACAACACAGAGTTGCATAAAGTTCATTTCCAGAGGCCATCAGGCTAACAATACAAATCTGATACCTTCCTTTTCCACTCAAATTGCAAAACTGACAGCTCTAGAAAGTAAAGCTTTTCTGCTGTTGTTGCTGTGTACTACAACAAGATCTCCTTATAGTACTGACTAGAATGCTACAGACAACATTTGAAACAACAAATTTCACACGGAAAAAGATTAGAGCTCCTACAATCTTAAACTCCACTTTATAGTGCAGCTTGCACAATGCAACACCTCACTCCGCAAAGTGCAAGGTCTTCCTGCCCCAGTGCTCCCTCTTCAGTCCCTCTCCTTCCTCCTCCCAGGCACTCGCTCCCATGCTTGCTCTCTTGCCAGCCCTGGTGCCCCCTTTTCTGTGAACCTATTTTACTCACTAAACTGAGAGTGAATTGAATCATATAGCTACTGATCTCTTCACTTTCTGCTGAGATGAATGGAGATTTCAGGAACTGTAGGGCTTCCTGTCATATCGAAAGATGGCTCTGATCTGTGAAGTATCAGTCCAGGAGCCACGGAAAATGTGAGATGTGATAAATAGTGAGTGCTGGGTAAAACAGTAACATACTATTTTAAGTCAGGCCTCGTTTAAATATGAGAGTTAAAATGTCCTGCTGTGCCTCTGTAAGACTGAACCTATGCTCACATGTTTCTTACACAGTCCTGGATTGAGAGTGCATCCAAACTAAGTCTGGATCCCATGTCAGGAGGAGACTGGGCTCTGCTCCACTCTTACATCTGGGTTTTCCTTCCAAGAGAAGCCCAAGGAGCTGAGCAGAATGGAGGCCATGGTGTACACCAACGCATTGCCCTCAGGGGGATAACACCACCACCAGGCTGTGGGGCACACTTGCAGTTTAGGCACACAGATGGGATAGAAATCCTGAAACAGGACTGGGAAGCACGTAAACTCGGCCAACAAGAGAGAGTCTAGAACTATTGGCCCAAGAGAAGAAGGAAAGAAGTGTCTTCCTCTGAGGGTTACAATATCGTTTCTAAGATCCTTTCATGACGTTATGCCCTTTTAAGTATCACAAAGAATGAAAGAGATAGATCCCCCAGTCATTCATCAAGTACACCACACTTTTCTCCTTTAATACTTCTGGCTAGGAAGTTTGCCCAGCTTCCCTAGTAGCAAGATCATTGAATGCAGGTGAGTCGTTATGAGGAACTGGACTGATGTGGTTATACAACTAGGAAGCCTTTTACATTAGAAACAGGATTGATCATAAACCTATCAATGAACACATGGAAAAAAAAGTACAAACTGTCAGGAGAAAATTATGGGCCAGAAATAAAAATTAATAGTGAAGAACTTGACAAAGTGCCAGACTTTGTCCAGATCCATGTTATACCTCCTTCCTAAGATACACAAAAATAGCTCTGTATATTTTAAGGCTAATTATTTCTAGCTGTGAATTACTGAAAAATAATTTAAAATTTATGGATTAAATGTGGAGGCTACAGATCTCTCAAACCCTCTTACATTAGTGATATCCTAATTAAATAAAAGCACTTCTGTTGCTTGTAGGTTGGTTAGAACACTTGCTCACAGAGTACGGAGCAATATGAAAAGGAATAAATGAGGTGAAACTTATTTAAAAAAAAAAAAAAAATAAAGTCTTCATGCATCTAAACCTTAAGTAGGTTCCATAAATTTAATTTAGATAGGACTATTGTCAACAAATTCATAGTATTGCCACCAGAAGTTTAGAAAGCATTAGTTTCACAAAACTTCTTGCAGATGAAATGGAAAACATTTTAATTAAGCTTCAACAGTGCAAATATAAAAAAGGAGAGCTACAGCAGGTGACAGATTGGCTGTTTCTTTAGAGTAAAATCTCCCAGTAAGATCTTCCTTCAAATTGTGCAGCATCCTCAAAGCAAATCACTGAAACTTCAGACAAAATTCTAACTGGTGAATTTGCAGAAAACATGTAGGGTAAGATGAAATATATCACCAGAAATAAAATGTTTTCCCTGACACGTGCAGACCCTCTGCAAGAAGGAAAGACAGTATTTTGGTCAGAACCCAAGGCTCTGTTTCCATGGGAAGTGTGTGTATATCCAGAACAAGTAGTTTGGTAAGCAACGTAATTTATGAATGCTTGTTTCCCATGGTTTTGCATGAGATGCAAACTCAGTTTTGCTTCTCTGCTGTCTTTTAAAGTATAAACTCAGTAAAAACTTTTCCTGAAGTTAGGGCATTTTAACATCTCTTTCCCAAATACATTCTTCAAGTTCTAATATGGGGAGAGCCCATATGAAGCCTTTACTTCCAGGGCAACCTAAAAGGGTTTATTAGGGCCACTAACTTTCATGAGACTTAAATGAATGCAATACCTTTTAGGCTTCTTCCTAGGTCTCAGATGTGGTTACCTAATTACCTAACGTGTCCAAAGACTATTCAGGTGAAACTCTGATAGGCAGACTGGCAGCACAGTTATATAAAAGTCCTTTCCTTAGGAAATCAGGCTAAAAATTGTTTTGGTTTTGGGGGTTGTTTTTTCTTTAAAACTAAATGCTATGACAAACACAGGAAACAGGCAGGTTGACTGAAATTTGCATTCATTACTACCATTTTATGGAAGTAAGCTGCAAAATAGTAATAAACCTCCCACAAGACAAAGGCGGCTGTTTGTAAATATAGAAAAAGATCTAAGAAGTGGGGAGGAGAAGTGTAACACTGAGTCAAAGCTTTCAGGTAGCTGAGAATATGAGAGAAGTGTTGATTATTCCTTCTTTCTTCAGTAGACTGATACGCTACTTTTACATGATTAACATTTCATTCCGGTAACCAGACAACAATGCAGCAAAGGAATAAAAGTTCATTCTTAGCTGGAAACAGTGAGCATGAGTTCACCTTCTTTTTTTCTATTGTAAGAAAAGCTAAGTTAAGTACTGTGGAGCCATGCTTTTAATACTCTCCACAGCTCTTCACAAAAGCCTCAGTGAAATCTGGGTCCTGTCATAGCATGACAAGAAGATAATCTGTGTGGGACCTTCCTTTCTGATTAGGAGGTGCTTTCTCCTAATCAGATGGAAAGAAAGTCTCTTGGTAAGGAACCCCTCCTCCAGAGAATGGAAACAAATCTTTAGAGAAAGGCTTAGTCAGAGTCTGCATGGAATCCAGGTTAAACCATTTTCCCTGGGCCTTATAACAGTACCAAATGCCCCTGCATATATGTAGCTCCTTAACTTCATCCAAAGCAGAATTTTAATCCAGGCAAGATTTCAATGTGCAATATAGGCCTTTGTAGCATTAACATCTGAATGTTCCTGGAAGCTGCAGTTCATCAAGTGTTATATACTTTGTCATCTCTAGGGAGAAAGGAAATAAATGGGTGACTCTAAGCCCTGACAGCTGTAAATCTATTACCAGGATGAAGGCAGATGTACTGTTTCTCTTCTGTGGAGTTATTTCTGATTTGCACAGAGGTAAGTAGGATCTGGGTCAGGTTTGACCAATCAGAATTCTACCCAGTCAGAATTCCTTTATTTAATGAACAGAAACATGATTGTTTACTTAATAATGACTTTAAAAAAAAACCCTCTTAACAAATCCTAAGGAAGCTTTGCACTCCTTCCTATTACTATTATTCCCTTCTTCAGCATGAAAAAGCAAAGTCTTGAAAGGAAAGAGTAGATAAACTAAGTCTCCTACATCCCATTCCAGTGATCCATCGGTCCATTCTGTTCTTCCCAGAAAGAAAGAATGGATATTTTTCATTTAAAATAGTACCTCTAAAATCTTTAATTCCTTATACTGCTAGAGTACTGTCTACTCAGGGATGATTTAAAGTATTTGAAAGCTTGCAACTAGTTTCATTCTTAGCATTCTGCAGCCTGTAGTTTGTACATTCACCATCTTCCTACATGTACAATGGAAGCTCAAAGAATAAAACTTGATTATTTGCTCTGTTAATTCTATGAGGACACCTATTTATGTTGCCTAGATTATGTAATGGATCAGAAATACTGAAATTAGAAAAAATTATTTCTCTAATAGTTTTTTAATTATAATTTTTTTAATGTAGATATGAGAGATAAGCTTCACCTGAAATTTCCAATTCTGATAATTATAATCATCATATTGGAAATATAATAATAATAATAATAATAATAATAATAATAATAATAATAATAATAATGTGGTTCTAAAGGTGGCCACAAAGTAAAAATTTAAAATAAGGTTATCATAAAACTTACATGGCAAAGAAACCATGCAAGAAAAGAAAAAATGTTCCTTAGTTTACCATCCTAGCCTTGGAAAGATTAAGTCTTGCTTCCAATGCTACATGTATAACTTGATGAAGAAAACAGTCAAATCTGGTTGTTTCAGTTTTGATTTGAAACTGCCTGAATATCAATCTACAACATTGTTCAAAAAAAACCCCCAACCAACCAACAAAACAAAAAACCAAAAAAAAACCCCAAACAAACCAACACAACCCAACACAAAAAACCCCATAAAACATGTATGAAGGATCCAATTAAAAAAACCTCACATATTTACATCTGTAACATTAGACAGTGAGTAATCTCACAAAGATTTCATAGGACCTATGCCAAAGGGGTAACGTCTAATATTACCTGTACAAACTCTCTATATAATGTTGGAAGCAGCACTCCATTAGATGCTACAGTTTTAATTTTTCTAAATTTTATCCCTCTCACGTTCAAAGGCTCATCTCGATCCAACAAGCAAGCTGCTTCTACTGAGGTCACTGTATAATTGCTACTGTTCTCTCAGTTTTCACAAAGGTACATGCACTGTGTCCTAAGCATAGGCTACGAGCTTTGATGCCACACGTCCAAAAGCCTTCTACTATGCCATGTTGAAGCCTATTCAGCCCATGAGCAATTGGAGAACACTTTTTTCCACCTGTTTGGATTCTGGTTTTAAGAGGATCAGTATGTTCTGATCGAGAAGAATCAAATGGGCTGCCTGTTTCACAAGAAAGTTTCCTGTTTGTTTCAGAATAGGAAATAAGCCTGAAACCACATAGTATTTCTTGACAAAGTGGTTTGCTAATGGTGACCACAACATTTTCAAACCTCTTGCACTGGAGTGGCTCATCTTTCTCTCAAGGTAACAACAGAGTTTGGCAACACTCTCCAAAGAAAATAACTGTGTTTTCCACACTTTAAAAAATAATTCTCCTGTTCTCCACAGAGAATGACAACTGCCAGTAACACAGGAGTGACCCAAGCCCCACATTAGAAAAGGGGGGACAAGTCCTACTTCTTGTATGGATTAGCATCACTAGACTACTTGAAAGGCACCATAGAGGTCTGTTGGTTCTAAATGCATATTTAAATATGTAGGGAGCAGCTCATAAAAAGCATACCACACTAGACATGTAATTAAGTAAATATTAATATGCTTTACATATGAGGAACCATTTATATGGACAACATTAATTATCATATTTACATGAATGCCGTAAGCACTGAGGACAACTCCTGCTACTATATGCAAGACAGGGAAAGACCAAGAGAGAAGAGGAAGACATTGGAGGGCAATTTCTCTGCACCTTTTGGAAAAAATCTTTCCATGAGCTTAAGAGATGATGACTTTCATTGTAGGCCTGAAACAAAATGAACACAATTCTTACTTTATTTTTGGTCAGCAGGACCTTTAAAATGGCTATTTTACAAAGAGAAATAACACCCTTGTAATTTTAATGTATGTTTATGTAAAATGAAAGTGGCAGCTCCATGTTAATAAACCTTGCTTAGGAAAAAAAAAAAAAAATCAGTTGCTGAACTATGGTGAGTAATTAGCCCCTTAGCATCCCGTTTCTCCAGGAATGCTTCCTCCTGGGCTGGCTCTTTTAAATAGCTCCATTCCTGGCTGCCTTTGTTGAGCTTGGAAATTGTGCACATATGAGAGAAATTAAGCCCTCATTTAACAGGGACACATGCCTGTCAAGTCCAGAGGAACAAAGGCTGGTCCCTGGGGGCTACTCAGCTCCCTGAGGCTGCCACTCATTCTGTTAGCAATGCTTACCCTTTACAGATTGTGTATAAAACCCAATAAATCATTTCATCTGCTCTGGTTAATATACACATGAGCCTGGGACTTTCTTCAAAGTATTTTTTTCTTTTGCTTACAACTCCATTCGTTTATTAAGAGGTGACCTATGTTTTCTAGAGTGTAGCCAGGTTTTTACCTTTATGTAATAACATTAATGTCTGTGAAGTAAACCTGAAACATTTACTGTCAGAAATAAAGACATTTGATGCTACATCTATTTCACACAGGAAATGTTTTATTACTCTTTAATGGTCAATAATCATCAGTGTCTATTGTATAAATTACTAGTATATTCTGTTCCTCCCAAAGTTACATCTGAAATGTATGCATATTTCAACTGATAGTAAAACAACAGGGTAAATAAAATGACAGATGTGTAGCCTTGCCTAGGAAGAGAGTCTTTTCTCAATGAAAACAAACCAAACAGGAAAGTAATATAATGAGGAAATCATTTTAGTTTTGTTCTTTACAAAGTGTTATCACAAAGACGCATCTATACTATCCTGGATAAAACAAAAGAAAAAGGACTCTGATGATGAAAAAAATATTAATTGCACAAAGTGATAACTGAAGTAAACACATGCAAGACAAAAATATTCATACACAATATATCAGCTACCTCCGAGCACTCTGTGGTGGATGGGCACAATTATCCCCAAATATAAATGCACACACAGAGCAGAGGAATATTTTACAGTGAATAAAAAAAGGCAAAATGAAATGCTGTCATTTCCACGTGAGCTCTTTTTGTTTTTAAAAAGAGGACCTAATTCTGTACTTCTAGTATTAGACTGACATAAGTGGAGAGAACATGAACAACACCAGCTGAGGAAATGGCACCCTGCACTGTATTCAATGAAGCAAAACTCTCACTAAGTTGAGCATGATTTTTTCCTCATACTTGAGTGTAGGATTAAGCCAATGAAGACAAGTTAGTGGTGTAGAATAAAAACAAATTAAAGTGCAGAGCTGTATCTTCTTTCCCTGAAATGGTGAAAGCAATATTTCAATGCCTGCTATTAACAGGGATCTTTTTTTGTTTTGTCCACTCGGCAATTTTTAACTAACACATTGAAAGCATGCCATTTCTCAAGCAACAATATTACGCTTTGTATTTAAAACCACAAAATAAAGAGGGCTGACTGTTCTGACAGCTTTAATCCTGATGATACTGGGAGCCCCAAGTAAAAAGAAACTGGTACAGCATGGAGTTTTCCCTGCTCAGCAGGCAGAGAGAAAGCAGTTCTGGATTTGATAAGTAAAACCAGATATAGTTGATGGTTATATGCTAAAGCCTTGCAATTAATGGGAAACATCAATGGTCCGATGAACTTGCATATCAGTGGAGTCTTTGAGAAGGCCTTTTCTCCCATGTTGTTAAAAACTCATCTACTATACAACAGTCATGACTTCTTTTGTGTAAAGAATTGTGCATGCTCCACTGTTGTCAGAGGGGAAAAGTGATAAGATATCAGGACTCCAGGTTCCATTTATATATTAAAAAAAAAAACCCTGCATGTTGTTATTGTTATTGATATTTTTCACTGCAAATTTGTGTCAATGTAGCAATGAAAAGCGCCTGACAGGATCACGACCTCAATATGAGATGCTTTACAAACACGAAGACGTGGCCCCTTGTCCTGAAAGATCTGACAGTCAGAAGAAACTATGGTAATAATAGTTCATCCTTGTTGAAAACAGCAACCACAAATAAAAAAAGTCCAACATTAGACTATATCCAAAGGCTACAATTCAGGGTATATTAAAACCAAGGTATTAACAAATAATTATCTTATAAGAACAAATTCCTGTAAAGAAAACATGATACCATTATACCATGCCCCTGCAATCCTAAGAGTGGCAGAAATGCAATAAATAACCTATTACTTAGGAATAAAAAACTGTACCATGCAATGCACATATCTGCATTGTTCAACTTAATAGGGAACTACAGCTTATCCTCCATCATACACATATAATGCATTTCTGAATAATTAACTGAACAGAAATCAAAAAGGTTAAGAGACTGGGTCTGCTATGCAGTGGTAACAGTTAGGAATGATTCTGCAAGTATAAGTAAATGAAAAGTAAGCCCTTATCAGTAAAAATAAGTTTGTCATAATAGTTGTCATTCTGGAAAGAATCTGACTAAACCTAATTTGTGTGAGCAAGGATTGGGTCCAAATTCAAATCCCTAGTGCAACAGTCATGAAACAAAGGAAAGACTTTCATTTCAGTAGAATTTGGTCCATTCCTCAATACCCCTATTGGATTTACCTGGTTAACAGAAGACCTGTTTCTAGAGTAGGCCATAAGCAAGCATTACCCAGGCTGTTTTTTTCCCCTTGAGCAAAAACGATCAGAAACTCTGAGCCACTTTATCCACCTACTCTTTACAGATCAAAATGCAAAACGTTGCCGTGAAAACAAGGGAGAATATGCAAAGGTGTTATACGCTATGTATGCCACTGACATAATACTTTAATAGGATATGCTGTAATTTCCTGCAATTAATATCTTAGCAGAGCTATAAAGGCTTTTTTCCAAAATTATACCATTGCGTTTACAACACTAAAATTAATGTTGTGTCAACCTTTCCATTATAAGCCCCCTTTTTCAGAGGTTTATAACTTGGCCGTAAAAATATATTCTGGCCTAAAATGTGGCATGCAAGATCTCCATTTAGAAGCAGCCATTTTGATTAAATAAAAAACATTATTTAATGGCTGTTTCAAGTAAGTCATTTGAATGCCCTACAAAATGCGCAAGGGACCGCCAAGAAATCTAGGCATTCTTCGAATAAAAAATTATTTTCTCTCCACAATAAGCCACTGTTCAAAGGATGTTTCACAGCCACGGAAGTTGCTCTATACCTGTAAGGAAAATACGTGGATTTGGGAAACTACAGACTTCTTCAGTGAGAGTAGTCTCTCCACTTGCCTTTCTGTGTGACAATGGCTATACTTCTGGTCAGCAGCTCGACCACATGGGAGACTCAAGCTAGCTGAAATGGTTTTCATTGAGGCAGGAGAGTGGGTGAGAGGAAGGAACAAATGTTTCTCTGTCTGAAGTAGATTCACGCTGGCTAAAACCTCCATCAGAGTAAATTAAGGTAAGTGATAAGTTGACAGAAAGTCATGATAGAAAAGACGAGCAAGATATTAGAGAACCACCCTTTGAATTCTGAAACCACAGATTTCATGTCTGTCAAATTTCATATAAGAACTGGATCAAGTCACTTAGGAAATTTAACTTAGGTGCTTAAATTAGGAACCTCGTTGTCTAATCAACAGAAGGTAATTCACAGCACCTGGACTGCTTTATATATGGAGCCAAAAGTCCTAATTCAGTCACCCAAATTAGATATCTAAAATTAGATGCCCCCAAATATCTAGATGCTTTTTATTCTGCCTCAAAAGAGTGTTGTGAGGATAATACACTTCAGCTTATGAGACACTCAGATATGCAGTTACAGAGGAGATGAGTATCCTGAAAATATATCACCAATAAAATTCAATGAGATGGAAAAGGCAAAGCTAGAAATGTGATAGTAGACTTCTTCATACAAATCACTCGTTGTCAGAGCAAAAAACAAGTGCCATACCTCCTCCTCTGAGAAAAGTTTGTTTCTATATTTATATTATAGAAATTGCTTTGTCAAATAAGGAATCTCAGTCTGTGCTTAGGCTATTAGGTATACGTTGCAGTATCAACTTTATTTTGTTACCTGCAGCAAGTACCCACACTACTCATTTATCTACCTGATCTATATTTTAAACTAACTATATGTTCCTCCAACTGGTTAATCTCTCATTTACAGAATAAAAATGATTAATACATTACTTTAAAATAAAGTTCCCTAACTCAGACGTGCCCTTCCATACTGTGGGCCGGTAATGTGTCTCAGGATGGATTTCACACTTCACCATCAACTGTGAATTTCTTTGCTTTTATTATTTGGTGCTACAACTTTAATGTTTTCTTAACATACTGTCATTTTGGGTGGGTGAATAAGATGAATTCAGCATTTCATAATGCACCATTGTATACTGTTTACATCATTTATTTTCTTTTTATTGAATGATTACAAACTTCAATTTAAAATTAATAACATTTTGTGGGAGTTACTGCATGTGAATTAAGTGTGGTGATGTCAGTGCATCCCTCTGGAATTTAAAAGATATTTCACTGTGTTATATCATGTGCCACACAGTATATCAATTTTTATTTCCCATCCCTCAAGTATGGAATGCACACTGTGTAACTTCTTAGATTCTCAATATAGACATAATTTACCCAAGCTGTGCAAATGCCCAACTTGCTGAAGATGATATATACAAGATTTATATAAAAGACTAGTTCTTTCAAACAAGTAAAATTCTTGCATACAACACAAGCCACTACATTATCTAATTATTTGGGGGGAGGGGGTTCTAATGTAACAGACAAAAGGAAATAGGGTGTAAATTGCAGTCATAAACCAGGTTTTCCTTACTTTAACAACGACTTTAAAATTAGATAGGTATATTCCAGGCAAAGCCATTCACCTTTCCATAAGAGCTATGCTTTGACATCTTTGCGAGTGTCTGGATTAGCTGGTTGCATTAGACGGTGAATATTAGAAATATTCATTCACTTTACTTTTACATATATGCCATCAAATGTATACCAAATGCTAAACAGCATCTGGTTTGCTCATTTACTGGTTTGCGCATACTACTACTTTCTTTATATGAATTCATAATTCCTGAATGCATTCAGAGAGCAATGCACTTCTTCCTTGCTGTTGTGACATTAAATACATTTAAAATAAGTTTTTATGCTCAAATTGATTCAGTAATACACTTGCGTTCTGGAGCATTCCCACAACTACAACCAAAAACCATTTTGATTCTTTAGGTCAGGATTTAGTCCATCCAGTAAATTTAAGATTTTACTGTGATATTTCAAAAAGTACTTTACAATGTATTTGCTAAATGCTTTTGGCCTTTTTATGTGGGGCTGTATTTCATCATTTTCCTCCAAATACCTGCTTCTGCAGACAGAAATTTTGACCTCTGATATCATCACATTCCAGCCTTGCCTGTATTTCTGAATATCTCCATAAATCAAGTCCTTTCAATACTAGCATTTATTAACTATTTTCTTTTTTCACTAACTCCTGATGAGTGTGTCAAATAGTGTGTCAAATGCTGTTTTTTTTTAAAAAAAGTCATGCAAATCCCGATTGTTTTCCCTCTTGGCCATCACATGGTTGTCAATCGCAAAAATCATCACTGAAAAAGTAATTAATTAGAAATGAAAGGCCAATATCCTAGGCAGTTCCTGTCAGTCCTGTGATATGTTTCAATGTAACACTGATGTAAGACCTGAAAAAGAGCTGGTGTGCCCAAAAGGTTGCATGTTTTTTCCAACTACATCTGTTTGTCTAATAAAACAAATTACATCCCCTAAAACCCCTGACTCATTTATATCTTTGATATCCCAACCACAATACTAATATTCTAAGTCCTTCCTCATATGAGATGCCCAATGCCGCAAAGCCTTCTTATGTGAGTAACACTTAGATATACAAGTCATCAGACACTGGCTATGCAAGTATTACTCAAGCACATAAGACTTCTCAGGATCAGCCCTGTTGGTAGGCTGCCAGTTGGCTCAATTTCTGCTCCCAGTTATCCATTTTAGTTTGTGCACATGCCGCTTAGGAAGGAAACTGGTTTTCTGTGCTGGAGCAAATACTGCATTATTATTGCATTATTGCAAATATTGCAATATTGCAAATATTACACTATGCAGACTGGCAGAGGGGGTGATGCAGACCTGTACTACCAGAGGAATAGCACCGGAGGAGTTCAGAGGGGCATAACCTCTGTCAAAGTCTTTGGGAGCTAGACCAGGGCATCTGGATCAGTGAGCACTGAGGCTGCCACAGTATGTCGCTCCACACTTGGTTGGAATGGGAGACCACCAGCTGAGAATGACCCCTGGGCAGCAGTACAGGTGGGTAGCAACTATTTGCTTGATCCTTTGCTGTTACTCAGGAGCTGGTTATACTCTGCCCCTAAATTAACAGAGCTCAAATCTGAGGCCCTTCTGTAAGCAAAGGCTGTAGAATGAGTGTTTGGGCTCAATAGAATCAATGAGATTTTCGCCCCTGCCTTTGGCAGAGACACGGCTGAGAGCAAGACCTTAAGCCACTGGCGAGAATTGCAACGCGGCATGCCCAGAGTGAACGAAGCAGCAGTACTTGAACTGGGGAGTATGGATGCCTGTGCCTTCATTTCCAATTTTAAAACAGACGTGGGAGAGGGAAAGTGGGAGGGCAGCTACTATCGTTTTCTGCACCAACATGAGCCTGAGAAACAATGACATTTACTTTGGTTTAACTAATTTCCACACATCAGATCATGTTCGGCACCCGTGTGCCAAACTCCTATTCTTCAAGTCTGTTGAAATATCACTTTCCGAAACATGTGTGCTAACATTTGGCCAACACCACCACAAGATCATTTTATTAACTTGTAGCTCATTTCATAGACTGCTGCTCATGTTGCTAACATATGCTATTCTACCATTTACTGCTCTATAATTAGAGAAGTCATATGAAAGAGATACACAAGGCTTAATTTTTGCATTAAATACAATTTGTTTAGACTCGGGTAGGCGAAATAAAGCTATTTGAAAGAAAAAAAACATATAGTGAATTAGAAAACTGCAAGAAAGCTAATTTAACTCTTAGAAGGTCACAGTAAAAATTTTTAAAAACCCACTCCCCCACCTTAAGACTGCATACAGTTTTAAGGATTGTGTTAAGAGTCGAATCCAGAACTAGTTTCTGCTTTGCCAGGATAAATCTTGTTTCCAGGGGCTGAGAGCCACAGGGGCAGGGCAGCTAGCAGGATCCTTGCAAATAGGGTCCAATGTGCAAGACCAGAAGCTTAGGAGTAGCACAGGAGGGGTGAAGCTTTAGGACAGCGTGTCTTTTTTCTTAGGCGACCACCATGCTGTCACGCCAAAGCATTTTTAGTATGGAAGAGGCTGAATAAAGGATAGGGACCATCACCAGGATGTTTATTAAAGGGTAGGCTGCTGGGAGAAGGTAAGGATCCCACATTGCTTCTTTTCCCACACGGCTGACAGAGAAAATTCCAAGCCAGCCAGACACAAAGATGGCTTTTGTTGGAAAAAGCTGGCCTGTAATAGAACTTTTGCTTGGGTAATTATCAAATAAGGACTTTAGAACTCATTAATAATAATAATTTATAATAATAAATAAAATAGGAAACATTTGACTTTGATGTTTAGCATATTTGTCTTTCCTCCATTGGATCAGTTGCCATTTTCAGTAAACAAGTTATGAGCTGGACAGAAGCTGTGATGCCACACCTACAGCAGAGCCCCGTAAATTTGAATCAATGATTTAGCAGCCAGCTACAAGTTACAGGCACATAACAGCATTTCTCTCTTCCATATGCACACAACTGCATTGCAGAAGGAAGTTAGACATAGATTTTTTTAATACTGAACTGTTAAAAAAAAAAAAAAAGAAAAAAGATACCAATGACAGCTGGGAACCAATTCATAAGCAAACTGGAATCTAAGGGAAATGTATCCTTTCTACTGTAAATTAATAAACTGCAGCTATAGTTTATTAAGCCACCACAATAATTTACATTTTCTACTGCCATAATCTTGACTGCTTATAAATTACAGTAGTTTTACCTATTCTTTAATCCAGAAACATCATTATTAAAGTGTTTGATGCAGGCTACAGTGCATCTATCATTACTTGTAAAAGTTAATTAGATTAGATAAAAGAAATAATTAGATTTGCATTTTTATCCTAGTTTTAAACTTCCAAAGAAGATCACAACAGTGTGCCTGTGGGCAATTAAAAACAGCATACAGCAGTGAAATATAAAGGCAAAAAAGGTCTGTTTTTCCTGGCTAATTCATGATTGAAGATACAATTACAAAATATTTTAAGGGTTTGCTGAAGCTGGGGGCTATTCCTAGACTTCTAAGCTTTGTTTATAACTATCGCTCTCTTTCAAGGGAGTATCTGATCTGCGTACCCTGCCAATAGAAGTATCAAATTGCTTTCAATGGCTTTATTTGGTCCTGTTCAGAGCTTGCTGGAAGGGGATCAGTTTCATGATCAATAATAAAAAAAAAAAAAAAGAAAAGAAAAGGGTGGGGAGAATATTCCCTAGTGCTGGAACAGTAGCATTGCAATTGCTTTTTGCTTGTCAATGCTAAATACAGTTTACAAAGACAGACAACCTCAGAGAGCGTAACTGAACTGACAATAACTAGATTCCAGCTTGTGCATTTTCAGCAAGCTCACTGCAATGAGCTTTAACCTGTCTCCAAAAGGCAATAAATGAAAGGTTCAGCTCTTAAAACTGGAGGTCAGTTACATATTTAATGATAAAGCATATCTTTAAATCTATTTCTACTATTATTATCCTAGCAAAAAATTAATTAACCAGGTCAGGGAGGCCATGAAGGCTAATGTGGAATGTAATTATTCCTGATCTTTAGACATGTACTTCACATAAAGAGATAGTCCTTATTCAGCTCACCAGGTACCTGAATTGTCAGTAGTTAATCATGGATAAGAAGAGAGACTCATTGGTTCAGCCTCTTAAGTTTTAAGTATGATTCAAATGATTCCTATTCAAGGACAGTTTAAATAGTTGTAATTTTTATGTTACTATTCTTTTGTTTGTTTACTATCACAATAATCATGTTCACTCTTTTTGACTGTAACAAAAAATGTGAGAACATTAATATGAAACTACAACAGCATGAATGTATAGATTAAAACTAGAAAAAAAATACTATTAGGAATAATTTCTAGTGGCTGAATTAAAACAGAATACTTATGAGAGCAGAGGAAGCCAGTTTTTCTATGCAATGGAAATCATAGAGATTCAAACAGAAAACGAAATGCTCTGCAATGGCACTGAGCGTAGCACAGAGGAATAAGGTGAAGGGAAATGGACGAAAGTAGTTTTGATCAGCTGTCACTGTAACACCCATCACAAGTTTCTGCAGAAAATCTCAACAACCAGTGTCCCTTTTAAAGATTTCAGCCACAATTTAGGACTCGCCCTAATGAAGCCTGCCCACCAGAGGAGGGAAGCCCTCAGACTTTCATCCCTTAAATCCACACCACCCCCTGCCCCCCCAGAGGGAAATCCTGGAGCAACATGTTCCAAGCATCAGTGGGATACAATCCCTTCCTCAGCTGGATGTGGCGGGGTCAGAAGCAGTCCCCAGGCCTCATTCTGAAAGGACTACATTCTGGCAATGAGGCACTGAATTCACAGGGGTTACAGGGCCTCAAGCAGTTCTCAAGGTTGGAACCGTTCTAGAGATGCAAGCCTTCCCTTCTTCCAATGTAGTCTTATCTTCATGATGTACCACCAAATTCCTCCTTTACACAGCTTTTTCCTTTATCCCTAGAGGTTTTCACTTTCACAGCACAGGCTAAGAGATGTCCTTGAAATAGTCTTATTTTGTCCCGTCTACTTTAAGAATGAATACTTTTTATTAAACAAAAAAGAAAGTTCTTTTAAAAAATCTGAATCAACCTGGAGACTGATCTGTGAGCTCTTACTTGCCCTACAGTATTTTCTCAACTTTATTTCCACTAAAAGCAATGATTTCTCTGCACAGCTTTGCAGAACGAAGAACTTAATTTGGCATACTAGATTTCCTCCCATCTCTGTGGACTCCTCTGTAGAAGAGTGTTTATGAACATTATGAACGTTGAGCTGAAAAGTAATAATACACTGCATTTATTTGAGATTTTAATTTAAGATTCTCAAAACATTACATTTGAATTGAGGAACAGGAAACAATTTGCCAAATTTCAATTAATCAGAGACAGAACTGAGAACAACTCCACATTCCCACTCCCTTTAGCCAACAGACAAAACTGCTTTCCGCAACATGAACACCCTGAAAGTAACATTAGCTTCCCTTAGAAAACATGAGATGATTATGCAGAACATTTAATGACCTCAGTACTCTTGAAATACCTATGTTGTTTTCATATGCTAAGCCTAGCTAATGTCCTCTTTGCTCATAGATTGTTGACAAAGTTTTGGATGTATAACAAGTCTGGAGTAAGGTGCTCCAGTAAATGGTCTTAAAACCAAACCAAAACAAAAAACCCCTAAACTAAATGAAATAAGGTGTTAAAATTATTAAATAAACAAATAATATACAACACAATGTAAATAATAAATACCACATAATGAAAATTCTCAGTAAATTAACCCAGTAGGTGTCCAGGGAAAGATATGTTTTATTTAATATGGATTATTTTCTCTTTTATATGGTTGACAGAAATTTTGTAAGCCCCATCTAAAGTCATTTCTAATTGTTTAAATGGTTAAATAAACTGCATGAACTTATTCACATAAATTATTGTTTAAGAATTAACACTGTACCTCAGAAGAAGACAGTGGTACACTGTGTGTCTTGTGATGAAAACATTGCGTCAGCAATGCCCCACTCCTGCATCCTGGAGAACGTACCGTACTTATTTCAAGTAGCTGTGCCATGAATAGGCCCATGCCCAGATGGAACTGGCACCTGTGCTACTTCTATTTTGTAATCTCTTCAAAAGGGAAGTGTCAGGGAAGAGTCCTATTGTTTTTCCATGCATACAAAGTATAGATAAGATTCCATGGAATTTTATATAAGTAATCGCTAGTTCCTGAAAAGGGTTGCTCAAGAGTATCTTTAAACAAATTTACCTTCTGAATAAAATCAAGTAAGTTATTGGGGACGCAGTTCCGAATTCTACCAACCCCAAAAACTAAACTGGGAATGTAAATGTTTATTAGGAAGGGTTTTTTTCCCCTTCAAGCCACAGAGAGCGTGATTCACCTCATCTCACTTCAGATCTCTACACTATAGGCATCAGCATCCATATCCTTTATAGTTAATGGAGAGAAACAGCCATTTTAGGGAACAATTCATCTGACATATTTTAAATGTATACTTTAGGACAAGATGAATTGCATCCTAAAACTATTCACTCTGCTTCTCTCTGTTCACTATAAAAACAGCCTGGATAATTAATTGAGACAGAGTCTGCACTGCAGTTATCTACTTTTGGTATGATGAATTCCACCCAGAGTCACCAGCGTGACTTGTGTATCGGTACTGAGGTTTCCTGGGAAGACGCTGGGAGGGGACCCGAGAGAACCGGCACAGCATTGCATCTCTCGCCTGCCTCCTGGTTTACCTCCATCCCACCTATAGTCCTTAGGGAGCTACAGGTCTCAACAAACTGCAACACTCGTAATCAATTCAATAGCAACAAACCTATTAAGAACTGCAGAGGTGACTTAGCAACTAACTTCGCTCCCGAGCAACTCCTGGCTAGCAAACCTGACACAGAATTAAGAAAGAACAAATAAACAAAGAAGAACGACTTGGCTCACAAGAAAATGGACTATGTAAGCTGGTGTTTAGCCTAGGAAACAATCTCCTAACAAACTTTTTTTTAGTAATCTCCTCGTAAGATCAATGTATGTTTGAGACGGTATCTGCCCAACATGCCTAGTGCTTCCTACTGGAGTCTATGATGTTCTTTGGGCAATGAGATGCCCACTACCGATCTGGCTAACAAGCTGGCAGAGGAAACAGTCCTCATGGCCTCAAATACACTGATTAGATTCATGTAAATATAAGGATAAATAAAGAGCCCAAACTACTGAGGAACTATGGAATAAGAGTAGCTTATATTGGCCAGAATTTTGAAACAAATATAGGGAAGAATCACCAAGAAATAACTTAGCTCACATGAACAGAACAATCATTAAAACACTTATTTGCATATATGTTTAGGAAAGGACACGGAAGAAAACTTGTAGAGGCTTCAGCACTATGTAAGAGGAAAATTGTGAGTGAACAAAAAAATGAACCTGCAACCTATTCTAAAATGAACCTACAACATATTCTAAGACTGCTTTTCCCCAAAGTCAGTGGAAGGGTAAAGCTACTGGAAGTATTGAGTGAGCTGAAACATAAAGTACCTTTAAAATTTAACTACAAAGCAGGATACTTCCCAGTAAAACATACCCACATTCTCCAAATAGGAACAAAAATAACCTGGTCATGATTCCTCTTTCTGTGTCCTAATTTTTAATGGAATTTTAAAAATTAGAAATTTCTCATGCAAATAACTGTTCTGTTTAGCAGACTCAGCTATGTTTCAATCTTAGCTTTTATGTCAAGTAAAGATTTTTTTACATGATTCTCTGTTTTTTGCAGCCAGACTTGTAAATAACACTTAGAGAAGATGGTGTATTTTTTCCTTTCACTATTCTTATGTCTCTTCCATCCTTTATGTATACCTAATATGAACATGCAGTCTTCCAATAAGCAATGACAATAATGGTGTTTTAAAATTCAGTTGTGTCTCTCATCCCAGGTATCAACACATTTTTATATGTTAATTAAACTCCTTAAAGTGTAACTGAAACTGCATTACAATATTTGCAAAAGAATTTACAAGTGTTCCTTTGGGATGAGGGAAGGAAAACTTCAGTTTTGGGATCTAGTAACATGGCAATCAGCTGATTAAGGAAAAAAACTGATAGTCCAAGCTTATAAGAAATGATTGGCAGCACAATCATCTGTCAGACCAAACCAAAATATTTGAATCAAAGAACAGGCCCATGGAAATGCTTTCAAACAAAGTGGGAAGCAGAGAAGGTAATACAGTCGCATGTCAACAATGCCTCTACCTACATGTCACTCCCTACCTGCACGTATTTGCACAAAGTTAAACCAGGTTCTGAGTACAAGTACAGACAATTGAATACCTCCAGAACACTCCCAGATCCATGAAGGTACAGTTACTCCAAAAGTACATGGGACACATATACCTGTGGGTCTTTGTACATGCGCAGACTGGTCCCAGGGACTTAGTACTGTCTCAATGTCTATTATCTATGGCTGTTTGCTTTAGTTAATGAAATGGAAAACATTCTTCTAACCTTCTTATAAAGCCAATTTTGCCTTTGTAGAATAAGGAATTCTATAAACAATGATTGAGACTCTGCTTTTACTTCACACAATACAAGTCAAACTGGTTGCAAATTTCAGAATTAAATGACAAGATCTAAGAAATAGTTCATAACTTTCAGAAGAAAACTCTGCTTATTGAAAAAAAAAAAGCTCTTTCCACCAAAAAGATGTTTGACAATAATTTTCAAAGACACAAAGACCCTCCATAAAGAGCATCTTTATTGAGGCTTGTGAGTAAAGCATGTGGCTGCTTTATTTTAGATCCTTCCCTCTCCATAAATGGAATTTAAGTATAATCAGAAGAGAGCAATAAAGCACACTGACCTGAATTTGCTGCTGCAGGAGATTGATTTTGTGCTGCTGTTGCAGAAGTTGCTGCTGTTGTCTTGCAATCTATTAGAAATAAAATTTCCATTAAATTAAAACAGTAATATTGAAACTTCAATATTATGAGTGAAAAACATCTTATTAATTATTCTTTATTATATTTTTATTCAGCATCATTTATTTTTTAAAAAAATGAAGGATATTTTAGAGGTATCTGTATATGTGATGTAAACATTTTAAATTTAAATGCAGCATAAAAATCTAGTTAGCCAGTAAGAAATATGTATTTTAAGCACTTGGGCCTCAACTCTGCAAAGCATAGAAACATGGGTTTAGCTGTGTGCATGTGAATAATCTCATCACTATTCAACAAAGCATTTAAGCCTGTGGTGATCTTTGACTATGATGCATTACTGTTAGCTACAATGGAATGAAACACATGCTTAAAATTAAGTGCTTTGCTGAATGGAGATGGGATTACTCAGGTGCTTAAGGTTAAACACACATTTTCCTGCTTTGCTGAACTGGAGCCTTAGCTAGTATTTATAGATGTTTCGCTATTCAGCACAAGCTCCTAGGGCAAGCTTCTCTAACTTCATTCACAATGAGCAGCACATTACTTCTCTTGTAAATCTCAAAGTCTTCCTTGGAACTACCCAGGGAAGTAGGGTCTCATTTTGTGTAAAAGCAGTACCTGATGCTCAGTAACTCATCCTCAACGCAAGCCTGTGAATTATGTAGATATTCTTGCCCTCGTTTGGTAGATTCAGTAAGGGATCTGGAGGGTAAAGGTTGACTATATCCCTTCTCTAACATAGATGGAGAGAAGCAAGTGTTCAGGGCAGGGAGCGGTAAGAGAATAATGAGAGACAGAGAATCTGCCCCAGACACACCACCACCCTCCTCCACCTGATTCCCACAAACCATCCAAAATCAGCATGCAAGAGCAGAAGGGAAAGAAGATCCTGCCCTCAGATGCAGAGCTGCTCCTTGCAATGGGTAACATGGACTGCAGCTACGAGGGAGAAGCTGCAGGGACCTGGGGGAACAACTGGACATCTGCTTTAGAAAGGCAACTATGCAGCAGACTGCAAGAAGGACAAGATTTGTGTTTCCTGGAAACCCCAGCCTCAGCACTTCTGCTACCTTCATTTCTTAAGTATAATTTCCCCTCCTATAAATATTTATCTAGAGCAGAGGAATCGCATAAAACAGCAAGAAGTTGGTGACAAAGGTAGCTTGATCACTCAAATCCACTGTTTCGATTTTGGCAAAAACTCTCCTGGTCTCCTTCCCCAACATCTTCTGAGCATGCTTACTCTCTCTGTTATAAACAGAGAAAGCTAAGTAAAATGTTTTAATGATAAAAACATTACAGAAGTGTAGCAAGGTTGATTTGGAAATAACCAATCACATAGTTTTAGTGCAAACTGTTCAGATTAACTCCTAAGGAACCTGCAGTTACATATTAACAGCTTGTAATTGTGCACACACAGAGATCAACTCTGTAATTTCTTTAATCTCTCACTCTGACACCTGGAAGTAGCTCTGTCTTTTTTTTCAATGCTACAGCTAAAATTCACTTTTGTATGGGAGACCAACACAAAATTCATACATATTTTAAGTCTTGCCTATGGCCTCAAAGAGACAAATTGAGGTCTGTGTGATTCTGGGGCTAGATCAAGGCAAAGTGCCACACAGAAAAGGAATCAAGCAACTCTCATAGCCCACTACACTGATGCTTGTAACAGGGATCAAACTCGCTTTACGAGCCTGGCGTTCAAATATTTCTGGATAAATCTCGCACTAAAGTCAATAAAAATATGGTGAATGAAGACTGAAGGAGCAGGCCCTGGTCTGCTAGTGAAAAAGGTAGTTCAAACAGAGCTAGCTGCCTGTGTGCCCAGGTAACCCAGGGGCAGCTCCCAGGACCTCAGGTCATCTATTGTCAGATCAGTGGTCAGCAGTAGTGTCTGTGCTTGGAAAATTAACTCCAATGGTAACTGTGCTACAGAGAATATTTAAAAACATGTATGAGTGCTTGAGTTACTATTTTTAATGAGCAACATACCAATTGTGCTATTCCACCTTAGAAGTGCAGTGCTTGTCACTAAAGATAAGCTCTGTCGGGTTTATGTCCACATTGTCCCTACTGCTAAAATCTCAGTGAAGGTAACAGAAATATTATGATGATATTTAGCTTCAGAAAGGAATTATTTGTAATTTCACATTGAACTCAGACACTGCATGGAGCTGCATCATGGGTCATTCTTTCTGAGTGCTGTATCTTTTTTCACAGATACACGGTGTCCTATGTCCAGAATTGTTTGGAGCTGCTGGTGACCTGGCTGCTACTTAACATGGTAAGCTATAGCCAAGGCAAGGGTGAGATCTTTGTTTACAGGTGCAAAGGCACTGATGTGCTGGAGTTCAGACTGCTTGTGAACAGCTTTTTGTACCTGCATATACAGTATAGTACCATTTGAACAGGCATTTCCTGATGAAAACCAGAAATATACCTTGAAGCATCTAATATCAATCGTTCCTCTTAGATGGAACAGTACTGTGATAGAAAATGTATCCAATACCCACAATGCAATTACCATAGCATAGTCTTGATGTATAGGCTTGACACGATAAAGTAGGGTACACAAGCACCATGTGGTTCAAATTCTGAATTTTATTTGCCTATCGGTTGAGCTACATGCTCGCTTCATTGAGCATGACAACCTAGTTTTAAGTGTCATTTAATTTTCATTTTGAAATATAATTACAAAGTGTTCACTGTAAGATATCACTCGTCTGCAAATGTGTCAAGATTAATTTGTGCTAGCTTATTCACAAGTGTCAATAGTTAATTACTGTGTCATCTCTGGATGGCTAAATGACATTCTAACTTCTGATTTTTTACAGTGTTCCTTTATGTTATTTTCCATTAGGGGATGAGTCCATATTCCTACATGTGGGCAAATACTCAAGCACATAAAATACCAGACGTCACAACTCATTAAAATCAACAGAGCATATATTGCTGTATATATCCTATAAAATACGTTTAACTGAAAAGATAATTCTAGTAATAATGTCAGATTCCTAAAAACCACACATTAATTTGGATCTGTCTGATCTAATGCCTAGGGGACTAGTGTACGGGATCACTGTTGTTACACTTTGGTACAATGAGAAAAGGACCGCTCTTTGGACAACTGCATCTTTAAAACAAACAAAAAACCAAACAAAAAACCCCCCACAACAGAAACAAACAAATCAGACCTTACTTGTAGAAGATATTTGAAGGTTTGAGGATGCTTAAGGGTTTTTGTTCAATTATTTTCTTGTCAAAAAGAGAAAGAGTTAAATAATGGTTATAGTCTGGCTTATTTGCAACTCCCAAAATTGCATCTCAAGTGCAAGAAACAAGAACTGTGAAATCTATCAAATGCCATTTATTCTAGGAAAGAAATTACTTGAATGTCCACACACACATTTTTTTCTCAGGGTCCTGTAATATTTCCTCTTTCTGGAAAAAGATGTAATTTCTGAAGATATTTAAGCTCTTTTATGAAAAGAAGATGATAGGAAACACCAGGCAGAACAGTGTTTATGATAAGCATTCTGCTTGAAACATTTTCACAGGTTTCTTTCTTGGAGCCTCACCTGTTCTTGCTGTTGGCGAGCAAGGTCCATTTGCTGCCGTTGTTTTTCAATTTGTGAGGCTGCCAGCTTTTTCTGTTCATCGTGGGCAGCCAGGAGCTGCTCCCGTAAGCTGATCAGCTGGGTGATCATAGTAGAGAGCTGTCGCTCTTTTTCTGCCAGGCTTTCTGGTGTACCTAAATGTGCAGGAAAGATGTACTGTAAATATGAGATAGACAATAGTTACCAAGCAATCTTCACAAAAGAATAGCTGAATCACCAACATACTTATTTCAGGTCGCAGCTTGAATATATATTTTATTAACAAATCCCAAAAGAATCTAGCACATAGCTTTGCTGTGCTCTAAGCGCTGAAGGATATAACAAAAATTGGAGCAGAAAAGATATAGAGTATTTCTTCTTTTCTGACAGGAGTAATTAATGATGCACTGTGTACAAATCCCTATATCTTTTCCATCTAAATCTGCCCAGTGTGATAAATACATTCACAGTTTATTAGACGTAATTTTCCTTCACTTTATATATTTTGTTTGTTTTATTTTTCCCAAGTATGTAAAAGTGCTAAAAAAAAATTAAAAGATGCCATTCAGTGGAAGAAGCAGTTTAATAGTTTATTGATCATTTCTCTAAAATACCCATATATCTGGTAGGTCATTTGGGCAAATGTAAGCTTTGGTTATGGGATGCGTATTAAAAATGAGCTTTACTTGCCCCTAAGAGAAATGGCTAACCTGAGAAAATGGCTTAAAAATTTTCATTTAACTTTCAAAGTTTACTCTACAGAGAGCACTTAATTAATATGAAACTACGGTACATTTATTCTTTGCACTAATGATGCTTAATGGTCTGTTTATGGGTAAATTGCATGGGTCTCCTAAGTAGAGAGTACAGGGTCCTTTTGCAAATCAATCCAAAAATATCCCATCTTACATATGAACATATTATTCTGTCACAAACAGCAATGTCAGCTCCTATATTTGAGCCATACACTGCATTTCCTTGTGTGAGCATCTCAGACCCACAGCTCTATAAGAGGTAATATAACTATAGCAAGGTAGCAGTTCAGTGATATTGCAAGAGCATCTGAAAGAGGTTTACAGTTGGAAGTGGGATAAATGAAGCAATTTTATGTTGTACAGGACAACTGAGAGTTAGAGAAGAAGTGAACAAGATCAAGAACTAGTCAGGTCTGTAATCTGCCACAATGATATGAGAAGTGGCGCATAAGAGAGGGTATTTGCATCCTTCCTTTCCTCCATTCACAATAGAGGACTGTGATAAAGAAGTCACAGGACTTTTGAAGTGGAAGAAAACATGTGAGGAACAGGACCTGGGAGGGAATGGAGAAACTGTCACCAAAATTATGACTCCACCTTCTTCCCAGGAGTAAGATGGATATCTTCTGGGGAAGAGAAGAAAGAGGTTGACAGGTTTCATAAGGAGAGGGAAGACAAAACAGACTCCTGCCAAGCAGGTCGCAAACCCAAGATGCTCTATTACTTACATGGTGCTATGATGGGACCAATATTATTCTTAAACAGAATTCCATTTGCAAAAGCAGCATACAAGAAAACCTCTGTCTATAATTGCTTTCTATGGAAAAAGAAACTGCATAGCTTAAGTCATTCACTCTAAACAAAGCAAACGCTCAGAAACAAAGGGTACCTGTTTTTCTGTACATTTCTTAATTGCATTTAACAACATAAAGTACTGAAAATATTCAAATTCTTAGCCACTATTAACTATCTTAGCTTTAAAAGAGTCTGCAACAAACTAATGTTTCAGTACCCTGAATCTTAATTCAGTATACATGTGACACAGGTCTCCGGACAAGGAAAAATGAGTAACTTCTGTTGTAGCAGAAGTTTTAGAAATGGTTAGCAATTTTCTTAGTCACAAGAAGTATGATGGATGCATGAAGTTAAACCTGAAGGACACTCTACTATACAGCCTAACTTATTGCAATACCTTAGTGTGATACGTGTGACTGAAGCAACAAAAGAGTTCTGTGCAAAAAGCCGTTTCAAAACAATCAAAATAAAAGATTTTTGAAAGTAAGCTTAGGCAGGTATGTGGCCAGGAAAACATCTGCACTGAAGGTACTGCCTTGCCAGGATCCATTAGCTTGTAATGAGCTCCACACTGTTGACATCAGTTCAATTATCTGCAACTTCGGTATAGACTTATCTTAACCCTCTTAAAATCTATTATTCAGTCTTGAAGACTTTGCACCATGTGTCAAAGGTTATTTAGGTGCTTTTGAATATGTTATTGTATACTGAAATTCATTTTCACAGATAAAAGACTGTTCTGCCAAGGAAAAATTCCCTTGCCCATCATGACTAGAAGAGATCAACCACTCCAGCTATTTTAGAAAGCCAATGGGAAGCAACCTGCTGCCTCAAATGATACTTATTGCCATCCACTGCCACCTGGGAAACCACAGCTTGAGACTTTCACATCTGTCAAGCAGCTTTGGCATTGTAATGCAGGCCCCTGATCTTACAGTCATAAAATATTTTACACACCCAAAGCAGATATTAATCTCCCACTCCATTTCCATATTATTCTGTATACTTTGTACTTGCTTCATAATATGAGTAGAAAGCTACCACAAAGAGTGCCTGCTAAGGCTACAAAATTTGGTTGTTTTTTTATGCTTAGTTAGAACCATTTGATATAGACGGAGCAAATTTATAAGGTCATTTCTTTTTTTCTGAATTTTATACAATAGCAGGCAGAAGTAACTGTTCTTATGGAGGAATTCATAGTAATTTTTTTTCTTTTCTTTTTCCCCCCAGAGAAACACATCTGAAATGAATGACCCCATTTAAAGTACTCTTTAATTTGTACTGTGCTATGTAATTCAACAACAGAATAGAACCGATGACCACAAAATGTACACTGTGCTCCTGGAAAATAACAAGACCTCCATGAAGCTGCAAGACACCTAACTGAACACTGCTCAAGACAAGAAAAAGCATAAGATGCAGAAAGTTGTTGTATGAACAGTGTGTGGGGGAGGTATAATTTAATTTTAGAGTGGAAAATCCCAACCATTATTTTACAGTTTAAATACCAATAAAAAACAACTTGCTCAGAATGCAGACCAGATTGAGCTGATCTGGCTGGGCCAAGAGAGGTCATCAGTAGCTGTGTGCCATCATCATCTGTTTTGCATCCACTTACTGCAGCAAGCAATGAGATTCCTAAACTCATTACCAGTAAATAAACTTCTTCTGCTGACTAAAAATATCTATAAATAAAATAAAAATATAGCTATCTGTAAAATGTATTTGCCATAAAAACAGATTAAACAAAAAGCTTAGTAAAAAATATACAGCAAATATGCCTGTTTCCATAAAATACTATATATCACAGCTCGCTCTCTGTTCTAATCCTATTCTCTTACTCCAGAGACAGCAGTGCATTTTTTTTTCCATGGGGTCTTCCTTATCCCCAAAACACATCTGTCTTGAGTTTCTCTCAGATTTGTCAGGTGGATCAGTGCTCCCCAGGGCCTGCTCCATCTGAAGTATTTTAATTTGACTAAACACCTGATTTATTTTATCTCTCCGATGAGAAAGGCAGTTTGTCTTAATAGAGCCTGTCAGCCTACAGTCCCATTCACAGCAATTTACAGGCAGCCAGGGATGCTGGAAAAGAAGAGTGCTGTGATTCTGTATTTTATCCTCCTCCAGAAAGCACCTAAAAGCAGCTATTCACTGCTACTGCATGTGTCATTTTAGAACTGAATTAGCTTTTTATTCAAGTAACTACACTTGTTGTGAATAGCTTATCTGTAAAATTGCTACATTCACTACTGATTTTATTAACCTTTGGCTCTATCACAAAATGGTCTTCAGTTAGGAAAGACCTTTAAAATTGACACATTTTTCTTAGGGGCCTTTATTTCAGTGACTTCAGATATACTGAATTTGATCCATTGACTCCCTTTACCAGCAGTATTTTAAATTTTGAGTGTTGGTGGGAAGTTAATAGTGTTTAAGGACTTCTTTTTAAAATGAAAATAGAACTCTTAGTCTTATCAAAAGTTCAGAAAAAATAGTTATTATTTGTGACAGTCCTTTGGTTATATATTCTTGCCTTTGTGATTACAATCATAAGCTGAAAAACAATTTGGCTGTAGCAATATTTTAATTTTTCCATGTGTGCTTATTGTTTTACCCTTTATTTTTGTATGGATTTGAGCACAAATTGAGATGAAATGGTCAGATTGAACAGAACTAAGGCATCAAAGAGAACTTTTGAGAAATTCTGGTCATAGGTCAATCTAACCAGGAGTGAGAAAACAAAAAGTAGCTATAAATCTGCTGAAAAAGAGAGAATAGTTCAATTTGTGGTCTAAAATTACATTTAGAAAGAATTCTGCTTGTGGCAAAAACCTACCTTTTAAAACTGATCACAATACTACATGATTTCTGGTACACAAAGTAATAGAAAGATCATCATATATCTTACAATAAAATGCATTTAATAAAAATCATAAGCATTACCTTGCATTTTATCTACCTAGATTTCTTTAAGCATTGCAAAAAAAGATTAAAAATCTAGTATCCTGTAAGTATAGATACATAATATAACTCCAGTTCCTATATCAATCTCTGGTTTACCACCTTAAAATACTTCTGTTACCTCTCACTACATATTCAGTCTATATACAGATGTAGCTGCATGTCAAAAACCACAGGAGGCTTTTCAATGTTAAATTTGGAACTGTCCTTGTAGCAAGTTGTCATGAGATAGAGGCAGAGTAATAACTGCTGGTAAGGGAAAAAAATAAGCAGGAATAACAAAAAATAGACTTCTAGACTTACATAGTATACTTTAAACTAATCTCTCTGACACTCAGCAAGAGAAAACAAAATAAAACCACATATTCTATCAAGTGAATAAAAGACAAAATACTGGAGTCATAAATAAGCCAAAAATTTATAGGCGTGATCCAAAGCTTGCCGAAGTAGGATTCGTAGCTGTGACAGTAAATTACTGTGGGTTCTTGAATGTGCTTGCCTTAGTTTCCCAATGTGTACACAAAGTAAAACACTACCAATCAGAGGTTTTTATGCCTGGTTAGTTAATGCTTCTGAAGTGCTTTGAGATCTTTGCATGGAATCTCTACACAGCTGCAAAGTATTATTGGTTCTCTTGAATTCCGTGATTAGTGCAAAGCATGACAAATATCATCCTTGTTTATGCACTGCATCTAAACTAACTTTTGCCCCATATACTTACAGGAAATACAAATTAATAAATCACAAATGATTACTCCTGTTATGTTTTTAGAATAAACACATAGTGTGACTTTTATGAAATCAAGAGACAGTAATGCAAGAAAGAAGTGTGGACTTTGCCAGAAACTAAGGGCTTTAAATCACATAACTGCAGTTCCAAAGTATCATCAACCAAAGCAATTCAACTAACAATCAAAAATGATTTTGAATCAAGTCAAGCAATTTCAGCATTTAAAAAAAAAAGAGGCTTTATGAATCAATTCTTCTGTTAGTTCTTTCTTTTTTTTATGGACATTGTTTGAAAAGAAAGCAGAAACACAATGCTAGACATAAAAGAAAGTGTATTTGATCTTAGCTGCCCAGAGATAACCTGGTTAAACCATTCTGTCTAACACGGCATTCTGCAGCACACATCAGATAGGCTGTGATGTCTCTACTTCACAGGCTCTGTCCAGCATTTAGCATTTACCCTTTTTTGATTGGGTCACCTTTTAAATGCCACAAAATAGGGCAGCAAAAGTCAACAAAAATAAACAGGGAAAACAGAAGAAAGTAACAATCTAATGGAAGGGCTTCGGAGATAAAAGTCACTTTGTGAGGGCTGCCTGACTAAGGAGCCCCCTTGCCATTGCAATAGCATCTAATTTGAGTTCTAACTCCAACAGCAGTTTAAAAAGCTTTCCACTCTAAAGGGCCCCAAGTGCATCATAAAGATAAAGCATTTCAGTAGAAAACAGCCACAAAGACCTCTATTATCTTATCAGTCTTTCGTTACAACAGCTGAACCAATATGACTAAGTTCTGAATGACTTTTTTTTCCCCTTCTTTTTATAACACTAGAATACTGGAATTTCTTTATTTCATGATCAGTTAGCAATTGTTGATGTTCCCATATGCTACTGTCCAGTCCTTAGTCAATAAAAAGTTTTATAAATGCTTCCATTGTGCTTTGTAGCATCCCAGTGCAGAAGGCAGCACAGCAAACATGTCCAGCATGCAAACCACACCGGAGAGCTTCTCTTGTGAAGGTGTGAGTCGTCCCCCCGCCTTATGTCTAAAATGATTCTGTGTTTTAAGCTTTGAGCAAGGAAAAATTAATACCCTATGTCCATAAACAGTAATGAGAATTAATATTAGGAACTCCTGAAAACATTCTGTAGAGCGAAATCTGATTGTCAGATTTAGAAAAACAAAAAAAGGCTTAAGTCAGCTATGCTCATGAGAAGGATGAAAATGCTTTACTGACAATCTGCAGGATTCATCCTAATTTCACATATACTAAACCTCAGATGCTTAAGCCATTTCTTATGTGGGAGCGATTTGAAACTAATATGATACACAGAACAGGAGAGTTTTGGTACAATCCTAAACTTATCATAGGCCAGACTGTCTTTCCTAGACTAGCCATAAAATTGCAGGTAGCAGAGTGAAAAGGGAATTACCTCAGCGGGGTCGTGATGACCCTTCGTTTTCCCATGTCAGCATGCCCCCAGACAGGTGAGGCAGCGAGCAGGGACCCACGGCTGCAGGGGTAGCTACACCTCCATCACCACAGCCACCTGGCTCTGTGCAAACCAGCTGCTCTCTGTGCAAACTGAGCTGCTGGCACGCCTCACAGCAAGCGTCAGGGTCCTGCACCCACCGCCATTTAGTTTGGATCGTACCAGTCCACACACACGTCTTGCCTAATGGGGGAGACAGTACACGTGCAGGAGAGCGATCCACGTCCAGCTCTCTCCCTGACATTGAGCTAGGATAAAGAGAGGAGTCCCTGGGCCTAAGTGCCCTCACAGGCCCTCACTTTATCATTGCACGTCTGAGCGTTCAGGTTCAACTGTACCCTATTCGATCATTTAAAGTGTCGCACTCCGTTGTTTTTTCCCTTCTCAAAAGAATTTGAAGGATATATCCCTTCTTCAGACTTCACAAATCACAGGACAGTTTATTCTGCATTAAGAACAAATAAGTCACAGGGATGTATATAGTAATCCAGCTCAATATTTACCCTAAAGAATTGCCATCTCCTGATGGCAACTGAGGCAGGCTTACCTGCCTTAGCATTTCCCAGCAAATGCTTGTACCTTAGCTTTGCTCCTGTGAATAACCACCTCTTCTGAGACAATGTTTCTTTTGTGGCCTTTAACATTTTTTTGATCTCACCTTTTTGCTGGACTTTTTGTTCTTGCATTGTTTCTTAGCAATGCTCAAGTGTTTCCTGAGGAATATCTTATGTTCAGAGGGAAAGTTTTTCACAACAGTTCTAATCAAAGTAAACCAATACATTCAAAAGAAAAACACTACAGTGACCAGATCAACATAAACTGTTCACAAGTCACTACTGAACAGTTCCAAAACTGTCAAAGTAACATGCTAGGCAAAGGATTGGATTGAGTAGTGCCTCGTCAGCTCACGGAGCAGCACAATGATATGTTGCCCCATTTTTAGGGATGTGGCGAATCCAGAGTTGAGTCCTAAAATGTAATGCACATCAGGAATGTAGGAAAGAATGTGATGTTAGCCAGAGCTTCAACCTCCCCCTCCTCCAAACCCGCACCCAGCAAAAAGCAGAATTACAAGAAATCTCTTGGACTCTTTCCTTTCACACACATGAAAAGAAGAACTCTGTCTGACATAAGCCTTGGAGGACTTTAACTACTTTTAGAGATTTTGTTACTATCTCATATATACAATTCTACATTTATTATTGTTTGCTATTTTAAAAAAAGGAAAAAAATACTTTAGCCAGTTTCTTAGACTTACTCTCGAATTCCAGAAGAACTTGTCACCTTACATTCTAAATAATACTAGAAGTACATATTAGGTGTTAATACATGCATGTGCATGTGGAAGAAAGAAGACAACAATTTTTTGAATAAATTATTCCTAGGGTTTTTCAGCAGCAAGTAGAGATTCGGTTATGAATGCTTTAGCGCTTTCAGTGGGTTTAGAAATGCTTCATATATAGTCAGTACGAGCTGTTCAGACTCTGTGTGGAAAAAATGTGATAATACTGGATATAGACAGAGAAATACGCATCATACATTGCAACTAAAAACTCACAGCCAACCTGTTCTTGCTGAATTAGAATATAATGATATAGGAGAGGCCACAGGCTGTGAGTAATCTGTACAGTGATACAAACACTAAAATATAATCTAAAAAGAAAAGAAAAATGAGTAGTTTTATTTTGTTAACTGAGAAGACTGTAGCACAGGGCATAGCACACCAAAATAAAATTAACATGGTGGTGTTATATAGAGAGCAAAATTTGTATTATTAATATTATTATTGTCTCTAATGCTCAATTCCAATGCTTTTAAAGTAAAAAAAATTATAAAGAAGAGAAGAGGAAAGATGGTCCGCCCATTTAAGATACTCACTCAGAACTTGAGAGAGCTGAAAAAATATCCTGACCTTCAGTTTTAGTTTTTCCCATTTAAATACAGATGACAGTACTTCCCTAGAACAGGGAGGGGGAAGGGGAGAAGGATGTTATTCTGAGGACAGGAACAGTAAAGATTCCAAACTGTGTTTGTGGGCCATATAACAGAAGGAAATAGTATATTAAAAAATAAAAAATCTAAAGGATAAAGAAGGTATTGGAAGGGAAAAGAGTGGATAAACAGAAAAAAAAAAAAAGAAAATCTAACCATCATGTAATTATATAACAGTTCATCCTCTGCAGAAAACCAAACTGAGATGCCAGCAACTGTGTTGGTAAGGCTAGCAGAAATTCTTAAACATCACAGTAGGAATAAACTTTCAGGACTGGAACCTTCTCTGTGCAAACATCCTCACGCAGATCATGTTTGCCAGGTTTTTTTTGTGGAAATTAGTATCTTAAGTTAAAATGGCACAAGATTGGTTCACCTCTCCCTATCAGAGAACACACATTAAGCACAAAAAACAAGAGCAGGCCAATGTTATGTCTTCCTCAAGGAGATGAGAAAGTCATAAAAAAGGTTTGAAAGTTAAATCCCATAAATTTTCTCATTTGCAAGGGCTGTACAACTAACTCCAACCCAATAGCCCTATAATGCTTTAAGTTCTCACGCAGCAAAACAGGGGAAGTCTCATAGGGAAATGGAGATATCCAAAATTTTTCCTTCTGAAGACAGGACACAAGTACTAAATATCAGAAGAATCAAGTCCCTCAATAATGATGATGTTCACGGTGCTTGTAGCTTCTTCATTACACTGGAATTATCAACTCAGCAGGCCTAATTCTCTCTTCATGTTATTTACACATACATGTAGAACCAGAAACTTCAGTAGAAATATCCTTTATTTACAACAGTATGACAACGGATCCCCGTCTTCCCAGAAATAGTAAGTGAAGCCAGTTGTTCACCTTCCTTATTATTTTATCTCTGAGCCTGACTCAAAACACATGGATTCTTTCATCATCTTTAGCTGAATTTTGTAATTGTCAGGGAACCAATAGCAGACATGTCAAATAAAAGTGCAAAATATCTCACCACTGAACGTTACGGAATAACATTGTTTTTAATGACATTCTATCTCTCAGTTTCTACAAAACTCACTATATTAGGTATGTAGAAATGTTAGTAAAGAAGCCTATACACATATATATTCTATAGCACCATCCCAGTTTTAGGTTTGAGACTTTGTCCCGACAGCATCATTTGATGTACAAAACTGTACATAGTATTAGAAATTTTAAATGTGCTTGCTTATTAAATTCTTACATCTCTCCATGAGCAGCTTATAGCTTAATGTGAAACTATAGATGTGAAACTGAGAATGAGGTGCTTACACAGAGAAATACTGCCCCACATTTCACACCAGCTTCAGAGGGATTGCAACACAACAGTATTTTGTCCTAAATATTATTTTGCTTTCTGGATAATTCTTTCAATTTTTTTTTTTCTTCTGACTCATAAAATTTACTGAACGGAGTTCTGCTGCACTAGTAGTGTCACTATATCTTAATTTAGTTAAGTAATGTTTTAGATGTTTGCAATCAATGGAAAACCCCTACCCTTCATTTCCAGAAAATAAGAAAAATATTTTAGTTCTAGATGAACATTTGCACCCGTGCCTTGATATGGAGGAACAGATGGTCTGACGTATGAATGCCAAGCCATCTCTAATATTCATATCAAACATTGCAATAAAAGGTGTAAGAAAGATACTTTTTTGTAACTTCCTCTTTTAGATGTGAAATTATGTTTTGTTTTGCTTATATACAATCATAGGTAGTATCTTCTTTGGAATTACGATGTTGAGAGCCACAATTGATGACAGTCTGGAATAAGTAGGATCTTATCAACCAACATGAAAAGATTAGGAGTCTGCTGGAGAAAAAAATGTAAATGGAGAATTCAGGACTGATTTTGAAATTGCTCCACTTCATTGATTGTTCTTTCATAACAGCGTACAGCTGGATAAAAATCATTTTGTTTCCATATTCAATTTTAACTTTAACAAGTGATTTCTGGGTACTATGATACTCTTCAAAATGAATCTTATTTTTTTATTATGTAAACATGATACAATTCCAAGTAATCTATACAATTTTTCATTCTTTTTAAACTAGTATTTCTTCCTGTTGCGGTGCAAGTGCAAAAAAGCACTTGTTTGGAAGGAAGAGCTCTCCAATTAAAACTTGTCTCTTCCATCACAGGGATGAACTGAATATCTGTTCTATCTAATCTTATTCTGGAAAGAGAATTGTATATGTACATGCATAAAAATGACTGGAAGGAAGCTGAGTTTAGAGGAAGTTAGTTTAATATCTCATTTGATGAGTATAGCTCATATGAATTAGATGACATTAATTTCCCTATATAACAGGACTTATAGTTACTTGTGATTGTTAGCTGATATTTGTCTTTCATAAAATGTTCATGATGTAAAAGCAGCTTTTGCTTGTTTGTTCAGTCTTCTCACATTATCTAAACTATGGATTAATAATGAAAGATGAAAAAGAATCATATGTTTTAATTAAGTTTTCCATTTTAAACAGCAAGCCACAGAAAAGGAGGTTTTAAATTTTTTTTTTTCTGCTTTTTGTCACAGTATTTGCAGAAATAACATGATTCTTCTCCTTAAATAGTAAGGAATACTTAGCACTGTAATGTCTATAAATACATACACAGGGTGATGGTAAGAAGGTGACAGTTGAAGTCCATACAGCTTTTATGTGTACTCCTGCAGTTGGACATGTGCAAATCAGGTGAAAAAACATGTCATCACTGTATCTTCCTGCGGGGCTAATCTAGTTTTAAGGAAGACGATGTAGTGCCTTATATTGAACCTGAGCATCTGTGTACTAGGAAAGTCTATGAGAACAAGGACAGGAATTAATACTTTTCTCCACGGGTGCAAAAAGGGAAGAGGTTCTTTCCACAGGTGCCATTGCAGCTTTCTAATAAAAAGGCTAATTGATTTACATGTTAAGGTTCAATTATTGGAGTTCATTTGCCTTAAAGCTAACACTGAGGATCCCACTCCAAAACACTCTAGGAATCTTGCCTCTCTTCCTATACTCAAAATTGTAACCCAAACGCATTTCTTCTACTGCATCCAGAATTCACAATATACACAGGAGAGGAGATGTGCCCCTGTGAAATGTACTCTGACTTATGATGTCTTGCAGTTACTTTTTATATCTTGTTAAATAAGTTACTTCCATGAGTTTTTAGTTAGTAGTTATTAGCTACACCACTCAGAAATGTCTAAATATAAATATGAGGAGTATTAGTACTGCAAGATTCATATACTTTAAATATAAATTTTAATTTTGATCTTAATTACATGTTCATCTTTCATGTCTTACAAATACAAACAAGTATATCAATGAAAAACTTATATTTGCCTCTGAAGATTTTTATTGCCTCTGGTGATAAGTAATGAAGAAGCAAAGTTTATTGCAAAACAAGGACATTAGCATAGCCTGTCTATCATGGAAGCTGTAAAGAAGAAACTTCCTACTTCATCTGAGAAGAGACAATTTAGTCAAAAGCCTTTGATATGTATGGAAAAGCAACAACATTTTGTACATTTAGAATGTGCCCACAGAAGTCAGTTGAAGGATTTACACTTATTTCAGTGGGCTTTGAAACAGGTCCATTGGTATGTTCATTAATGATGGCATTAGGTGGTCAAATTGGCAGCTTCAGGCTTGTAAATCTGAATATTATTTTAAATTTCTTTCATAATCAAACAGTTATAAATTGAAAGTGCTACTTATCTGCTATACACAACCTAGTAATCAGTAAAACCAATTCAGCTGAACATATTAATGCTACATATATGAATTATCTTATGTCTTTTGAAATAACCACAACCTCACTGTATGGGTATGAGAAACAAAAACCAAACAAGTAAACTATGCTTGTTGTTCCCTCAAGGTTTATTTTATAAATAAATAAATAAACAGAACACATTCCAGAACAAATTAGAACTCTATGACAAGCTTGTTGTGCTCCCATGAAATATGCTACAAAATTATCAGTCAAGTTTTGTAACTGCAGAAAAACCTCCCAAATCACATTAACCAGAGCACAAAGAGGTGGCCTACATTTGCAGACTGAAGTTCCACGCATATTCTAAGAGTCTTCTGGTATAATTATACTCTAACCGCAAGCATGAGTATGTTTAGCCAGATGTGTCTTAGAAGCGACTAAAAGTACAGTTGGAAATGTTCTTAATTCAATTTATTTGTGTACCTAGTTGATCACAAACCAAAACATTTAACACAGCCCTTCGCTACAGAATCACTGGTAATGAAATTCTTCACAGTCCCAAACCAGAGAGTGTTGTGTTATTTTGTTGTGCTTGCATAGGTATTCTACCACTCAGAATGAAAACGTAAACACTGCCTTTTCAAAAGACTTAATATAATTTAATATTCAAAGGCCTGAACTGAGGCACAACTTTAAACACAGTCTAAAGATAATTCAGAATAAATCTTGAAGCACTGGCAGCATGTAGGAAACAACAGGTTTTGAATTCCATTATAACAGCATTCTAATTCAATACATTATAAATAGACCTGGGATATATTTAAGAAATCAGGATCCCCTAATTGTTCCTCTCTCCTTAAGACAATAAAACACTGTCCAAGTTGCATTTTCATTACTATTTTTACAGTGACTGCAGTTTCATCATTATTTTTCCTTTCTAACAAGACACTAAAACAAAAACCACAAATGAAGAAGAAGCAGGAGCAGGGAAGACAGATTTATACTCAGACTTCTCTCAATTGGTGAGAAGTCCTTCTTCTCACCATTTTAAGTGTCCTATTAAAAAATTAGCTATGTGTGGAACAACATACCTATTGCAACTCGATGCAACGTTTCTGACGTGTTTCTCAGAAGTTACATCAGTGTAACTGTGATGCTGAGATACTGCCCACTAAGACGAAGGCTAATTGTGACTGCAAAATAATTTTGCACTTAAGCAATATTTTTATGGTCAATTCCTCTCTATTAATTTTAAATATACATCAAAATTTCAATCTGTCTGCATCTGTAAAGATCTTGGGTATTTTTCCAAGAGGTTTCTTAGATTTAGGTGTCTCTGGGCCACGTTTTTTAAAGGGATTTAGGACTCTTACTACTGCAGATAGATCTATGGCCATGTTTTAAAAAATACATTAAGCATCTAACACTCATTGACTCAGATGACATCTTACACTATTTTTAAAAATGGGATAGATGTGTCTGAATCACATAACATCACCTTAACAGTTTTCAGTTCATTTTCATCTGAGGTGGTTCTTCGCACAGTGGACACTAGAGCCATGGAATATCTTCCTAAAAGATGCTGTGGGTGCAAAGCTTTATATAGGCTCAAGGGGAGACTGGACAAGTATTTGGAAGTGGGGAAGAGAGACCTAGTTGACTGATACAAAATAAACAAACCACATCAGGGTCAGGAAATCCCTGGAACTGAAAATAGTCAGAGGGTGGGATAATGTTAGTGTGAAAGTATATGCTTTCCCTGTTCTTTCTTGTTCCTGTGTGTCCATTTATGATTCCTGCTGGAGTCAAATGGATGTTTGGCTGTTTTTTCCTCTTTATACCAAAGATTTCCTTTCCATTTTTTCCTCTGAGTTCTTGGGTAGCAACTTTAGCCCTTCAGACACAGTATTTGATGATTTTTTATTAAGATTTGTTTTCCCTGTGTGGGAATTCATACCTATGGGTCAACCAACTGTCTTTTCTTAATGTAAAAGTAGTTTCATTTACTTTTCTGATGTGCAACACCAGCTAGTGGACATGGGAGCCTGGATGTGTGAAGGTGTAGATACACAGGCTTAGGGCTGACATGTTTCAGTCAAAACCTTAAGTTGCTCACTTTAAGTTTCACATAGGTAATAACCTTAGCACAAAAAAGATTTTCAACTGCACCCTTACAGCTAAATTCTAACATATAACCATCAATACATTATGTTATCATCATAATTCCAGGGTATCAAAATAAACACAGTCATAAATGGAAATATTGTTGAAGAACTGCTGAAGGACATGGGGTATTTAGACATGACTTCCTAGAATTCAGTAGCCCTTTGGTAACTTCAAAGTAGCAAGGACTGCGTTCACTTACAAATGTTCAAATTCCTCCTTGAAGCTCTTCCATTATTGGCTTGATGTGTAATAGCAAAGATGAGATTTTTTCTGCTCTCATGTACGTTAAATGTTCTGCATTTAGGGGGCCTCAGCAGCTTGCAGTAAAGCTAAGCCTGCAGTAAGCTTTCAGTTATATCATGGTCTCAACATATACAGACAAAAGTCCATATAAGACCAGCTTGCATAAGAATGAATACTAATCTGACATGTGAAGACAATACAGAAAATGCATTTATAAGGCAACACTCACACACACTCATTCACATTTATTTCCCTATGCAAAAAAAAAAAAAAATATTTTTACCAACTCAAGTACCCAGTATTGCTTTAGGTATTAATTCAGTGTATATACTTTAAGAGGAGTGACTTTCTCAGTTGCTTAACCAACTGCACAACTCTACACCTGCTATGACATAGCTAACATGGACAAAAAAAGAGCACTACTGTAAAAGCCTGAATAGGTATGCATGGCAAAAGCATTACCTAGTTTACCAACTAACCTTCTAATTCTCACAGTATCATTTAACCGTTTCCTATCTTCTAGCTGTCAGTCAAGAACATTAAACAAATACCATATATCTTGAGTTCATGAACAACAGAAAACGAACTCTTTCAGAACTCCAATGAAAAATGGCATGTTAGTTTTGTTTAAAAAAAAGTACACACACCTCAGAGATTGTTAAGGACCATCACAGAAACTGATTCTATAAATGTTACCTTTTCAGATAGCGGCCGCAGGCTCAGCCCTGGCATTGGTGATGCCAGCTAGTCTATAGGGTCTGACTTTGATAGTGAAGAGCAGTGTTCTCCTTTTAACAGATGATGCTGCAAGTGTTGGAGTGTGCCTCTTGCAAGGAACACTTTTCTCCTTTGTGAAGACTATTTCATTAAAACAAGTTAAACAATGTTCATTTTTGTTACATAAATCTTCAGTTTTCCCTTGCTTTCAAACTTGAACTTCATATTATTTTCTATGTGTTTAATGCATTCAAACATTTTACACAGGCATAGCTGTCATAATGTAAATTTATTACAGCAGATTCAGCTGATGTGCAATTAACACCTATATTTTGTCGTGGGTGATTTGCTGATTATCACCATAGCCCTTTTCAGTAGTTGTAACTATAATTCAGAGAAGTGGTTTTCTCAGTGTTTGTTAGCACAATACACACGGAAGGGAACAGGAAGAGGCAAAGTGAGAGAAGAGACTTACCTATCTATGTAGTTAACTAAACTTTAGCTGTGTGTGGAGACCGACTATGGTTTTTCCAGGTCAGCAGAAGGAGAATTCTCATTATGGCCCACTCACAGCCAGTTCTTAGCACCAAGTGTTCATATTTGTCTGATGGTGGGATATGTTATCTGAGAGTATGCAGAGAGACTCAAAGTGCCTTTGTCAATCACTGTTATCTTGAAAAGTGGCAGATCATAACCTGATAGACTAAAGTATTTCTTTTTAGAAAAATCATTACATTTCAGAAGAAGTGGGCACCCTCATCTGTGGCTGAAGTCTGAGAGACCCAGAATTACACTGTAAGACCCTTCGGAGGTGAAGAAAACAACAACAGAATAGAAAAGAGGGTTAATTAATTTACAAATACATCCTGAAGTAGGAACCTTCTATTCACTACAGCCCCTAAAAGAAAATCCACAGTCATCCTGTGACTGTTGCAGAATCTCAACAATACATAGGCAAATGGATCCTGGCAGCAGAGCAAAGCAGTGAAGGTAGAAAGTTCTTTCAGTTACAAGTTAAAAGGAACTCTATGATTCCTAATGAATCTGAAAAGACAAACCACAGAACAGTTATGCCCATTTCATTTTCTTTATCTTCCTTAGTAAACCTCTATTTGTATTCCTTTGGTGTTACCAATCAAAACTTGAAGTCTCTGTAAGCTTTCCCACATTTAGAAAAACTTACGTTGTACAAACGTACATAAAATGTCTGTATACACTACACTGACTTTTGAAATCCTGCAACTTGAGTACACCACCTGCATTTTAACAGTAGATTTTGTTTCAGTATCTGTAATAAGACTGTATGTCAGCTCCCAGAGAGAGCTACAATTGTCTAATAAACAGTTACATCAATGATCAAATCCCATAACGAAATTTCAAAGTATGGTGGACCTCGTCTAGAAATAATTTTCTGATCTTAGGGGTTAGAACGGTGATCTTATTTCAACAGAACACATTAGGGGCATATATCAATCTACAGTATTTCCAGCTCAAAACAAATGCAAAAGATGCATCTTCACATATAGTAGTATGTTTAAAAATGTCGGAAATGTCAACCACTTACATACTTTCATATTATCCCTAATTAATACAAATTGCAATTAATTTCACATTTAGTAAAACATATTGCTGCCCAAAATAAGGACTATAATTTTTATCAGCAATTATTATTACTGATGTATCAACACAATTATTTAAATTCAATGTATATAGAGGCAGAATCCATGCAAGCATTTACAGTTTTTGTTCCCTCTGTGCTTCTTCCCTAATTTTTGTGGCTTGGAGCTCCTCCAGATGCTGTCTCTGACTTTGTGGTTTTGTATTTAAGATCCCATCTCCTGATTCATAGCATTGCTTGATTGACAAACAGATTCAGATATGAAAACAGTTACCTGTATATAATCTATGTCTGATAGCTGCACTGCTAAGTTTTCCATTTGTGGTGAACCTACTGTTTCAGATTTTACCCATTTCTTGAGTCTCTGAGTCACTGTGTTTACTGAGCTATTCAATAACTGGTGGCATATGTGATCTCCACACTGCAAGCTGCACTTCAGATTCAGAGGATTTTCCTTTTTTTCATCCCCCTTCATAAACTAAATTATTTAAAAAACAACACAGGGTTTTGTATTTCTAAACTGATGTGCCTCCTAATTGAATGCAGAACACTTTCAAACTATTTTCCATTAGAGGCCCACTTTTTTCTGCTTTTAATGCACAGTATAATACCTTCGTTGGTAGATTAAAATTGTTTGACTAGAACTAAAACCTATTATTATATGCTTTTTTAGCGGTTTTGTCTTGTATAATGTAGGATGAATTATGTAAAACATACCAAACAGGATACTCTACAAGCTGCTACTTGCATGCTGCAAACAATCACAGTTTCACTGATAGACTGGGACTTAGCATCTTAAAATTCTTGTGGAAATCAAGTGCATTTTAAGTATTGGGTTTGATTATTTAATCAGACAACTTGCATTTTGCCCTGGCTAATTTGGAAGGCTGATAATATTTTACTCATAAAATAATTGTGCACCTGTTGTGATGGAAACCTATTCAAACAAATCTTAATAGACATGAGGATTCATTCCCAACATGAGTGTATTAGCCTCTCATTACTGCTATCTACGGGGCAACAAATTTTAAACAGCTATTGAGCAGGCTCAGCTTAATCTTGTATAACTCTTAAAGAACATTTATGACAACATGACTAACATTAAACTTTGTTAATTCATATCGATACAGACCAAGGTAAATATTAGGATATGTGGGTCAAACTAGCAGTAATTTAAAGAAAAAAAGGGTAAGAAAGAAAAAAAAAAAATAATAACAGGATTTCAGTGTGAGAGCTAATGACAAAGAACCATTTCTGATCAAGGTGCCTGGGTACAAATCTATTGGTTTTATTAACACAGAGGGTAATACCTATGATGAACTCATGGAATCAGGGCAGGCTATGTCCTTAATAGATTTCTATTTCTGTTTCCTCTGTTCAGACAAATTTCCTATGGAAACTGTTTCAGTATAGCTCTCTCAATTTGCTTTACAATTCGTATATTCATATTAATTGATGAGACTTCATCTTTTTAGTGTTTTTTAAAATTTTCTCCATTGGCAAATCATGCCAGAACCAAAAAAAGTTGGAGGGAGTGGAAAAGAGAGAAATTATTTACTTCAATCCAAAATAAATACCCGCGGGAGAGACAAAGGGGAGACAGTGAATTGAGGCTAATTCACTCACCAGGTAAGAGGGCGGTATCATGAATGACCTGATTGGAGCAAGGGGATCCTGATTAGCCTGAAATCACTTTAATGTTGGCAGGAGGAGGTGAAAACAAGGAAAATGAGCCCAGTTTGGCTAGATCTGCCCTTCGGCAGAAAACTGTCAGATGTCATTGGTCAGATCTGAAGTGAGGTGACACAGTTAGACAAATCAAGACCTCTTGAAAAAAATACTGAGAGTTAACCTCTTCCAAAGGGTCAACTTGTTTAGAGAGGACAAGGAGAACCCTTCTTGTATTTCTTCTTCTATTCCTCATTGAGCTTAGGCTTTTGAGGCAGTGGCTGTGTCAGGTTGCATATTATGTTCTTGCTATTTTCACTTGCATGTGAGTTTCCCAAATGTGCTCGTACTTCATTTTTTCTGAGTACTAATGCTATGTCCCTTAAGTTTTACAGATGACATTTCCGAGCCATCTCTGGGTCCACAGTTTGTAAAGTTCCCAGTAAGGTATTTTTACATATCTCTTTAGAAAAAAAATCTGAGATTTTTGATATCATCAGGATGCTCTCATTACCACACAACATCTGCACATCAAGACCCCACTTCAAGACAGTGAGTCTGGGAAATCAGAAAGGGAGTTTAAAACCAGCTGAGGTGAAAAGCATTGCCACAAAGGTTCTCATTAATCGGTGCCAAAGTTTGATGTTGCTCAGAACAGGGATATTTTGTGCAAAAGCATTCCAAATTAACTGCACAGAAGGGTGATGAGAGTGACCAAAGCGCAGAACAGCTTTCATATAAGGAATAAATAAATATATTTTTACTTTTCAACCTGGAACTGAATGTAGTGTAACAGAGAAGATGAACAGGGAACAACCATTCCCTGTCCGTTATAATACAAGATCTAGGGGACACCTACAAGGTACTAGGTTCAAATATACAGCATATTGTTAACTGCTGAGCTTATCCCCACAGACTTTCCAGCTGTCTACTAAAGGGTTCAAAAGCAACTGGACATGTTCATAGATGATAATTCTATCAAGGGCCATTAAACCTGAATGTACCACTTCTGAATCAAGAAGCCCGTTAATCATATTTTGTGGGAAATTGGAAGAGTATATTGAGGAAATATTACTGTATGTTTGCCCTTTCCTTACACCCTTCCCCAGGTTGCTCAGTATCCATAGAGACAGAACACTACAGGGTAGTATGTTCTTTATATCTGGCACTTAAATCAAAGATTTCCTTAATATGAAAATCCTGTAACAAAAGACTGATAAAGTACATCTACAGGTTTCCACAGAATCTAAATCGATCAGAAAATTTCAGTCCTTTCAGTACTGTGTCTATATGCATCTTTCTAGATAAATGCTTACATTCATTAATTTGTTAGAATTTGACTTTATGTATCTACAGCAACAAAAAGCCAAAAGCACTGAAACACGATGAACCACAAGAAATGGAGCTTCCACTCTTGTTTGAGCAGTGCAAACTCCTCCATATGCACTTGCTTTTTCATATGAAGTTGTCTTTAGTAGGAGTTTTATTTTGCAAAAGTTAAGGAACTTCATTGGTGACTAAGCTGGGACTTGAGTTAAAAGGGAATTTGCCACTGACATCCACTGTCAAAAGAGAAGGCCTTAAGTTCCAAGTAGTGATAGGCTTCTTCAACATAGAAGCCTTTGAACTACAGTTAAAGACTCTGTATTTATTAAAGAAAACAGTTACTGATATAATGAAAATTTAAAAAATATATATACAATACCAAAACAACCTACCAACAGAAAAAAATGCCAAATTTTCAAAGAAAAAGTGAAGAAAACCTACTTGTAATTTTTAGTTTATATTCAACCCTTTCTCTGCTAAAAAGTTAAATGGCATTTGAAAATAAACTCTTTTTAATACCATACATTTTCTTGACACTATTTGTACCAATGAAGAATGAATCAAATTCCAGAAGGCAGTTTTTCTAATGTGCCCAGTAAATGTATTGCTGTTTCAAGTTCCTTATTATTAGCATCTTTATCCTTCTTATTTCTTTTTCTCATGAACAGTTGATACTATTTCTTAGTACACTACTTGGGACACACTTCCACAGAACACAGCATATAAGTGAGCTGTCCCATTGATTTCAGCATAGTACAGAGTTCATATATTTAGCCCTGAATTGTTAAGCTTAGAAACATATACTGGTCAGGTAAAAAATATATACATATATGAGATTGCAGTAAGTAACAAATTAATTGTGTGCCAGGAAATATACTGCATGCCTCCTGGTTGATATTATTTATAAAATGTATTCAACAATATGGAGAACTTGATTGATGTGAAAGGTTGATTACAATGTAATTTATAGTTGTGGAGTTTTAAGAAGTAGGAGCGGTAATAGTCATTAACTTTTAACATTAGAAGCAGGCATGATTGTGATAGGTGCCACTGAAATATGACCCTCCGACCAAAAGACCAGAGCAACAAAAATGTTTACTCGGGGGGGTTTTTTGCGCTAAGTACAGCTTCAATCCTGCCAAGACTTACATGTACATAATTTAAACAATAGCACTATGTACAGTGAGCAGCCCCATTCATTTCCACAGAACTACTCTCTGCACAGTTCGGGGAATGTCTATTTAAATCCAGAATCTGGAGAAAAGTATTTCATATCAAAAAAAGTCAAGATGACATAAGACCATACAGTTTAATCTAGTTCACGCTAGTGATTAGTCTAACTAATTAGTATCTTAATCATAAAAAATAAATACAAGGGGGCATGGTAAGTTTAACCAAAATATTTTTCTTTTGGAATCCATTACCTTCTTCAAGCAAATCAGACTAAGAGTATGCAAACATTAACTGTGGAAAGCGCTTATGAAATATTCAGTCATTCAGATGTCAAGGTACCACTTAATTTAGAAGGTCAGCTTAGACCTGGAAATGTAGCTTTTGTAACACATTACACAAAATGCCAATGACTTGAGAAATGGCAAAACAGAAATATCTCTCTGATTTGGAGAGCTACAACATAAAGCTAAACATATCACTTCATCAGGTCATGGTAATAAATACATTATGAGAAACCTTTATAGCCTGTGGTATATGTCTAATCAGGACCAATTTCGAAAGGATTTGGGTGTAGGGGTTCTGGGTTGCATTGTTTTGTTACGTTTTGTTGGATGCTTCCATTGGTTTCCCTAATTGGAACCAGTTGATCTTTTTTGCTGTGTGTTGATTTTTTAAATCCTAGCAGTTAACAATGATTCTAATGTATCATAACACTTTAGGCCTTAATCATATAGTGGGGCTTTTGCTTGTAGCTTTTGTTTGAGTTTTAATTAAGAAGACTTTGTGTCTCAAAGCCTAAGCTGGGTTTTTAATTGCTAGTATGTATATCACACAGACTTCAAAAGAAATAAAATATGTTTATAACAGAGAGCACAAAGGAGAGCTTTGGAATGTCTATAGCCATACAGAGTGACCTAATAAAAAACCTCTGAGTGCCTCTGTGATATAAGACTTATATATATTTATTTATACATATTTATAAGGCAGACTGTTATATACCATTAGAATTCATGAGAAAGAAAATTCAGCAATTATACTGAGAAATAATTACTGCAAATCTAGACTACAGTGTTGGTCAGGGCTACAGGAAAACATCAGATTTACTTTCCTCAAAATGGTCTTCACATTTGATATAGTGCACCAAGAAACACCCAGAAGCTTATCTGTGAAGACAAATTTTATAAAATGGAAGCAAAAATAGCATTTTAAAATGTTTTGTAAATCATGCATATTTTAAGAAAAAAATGTAATTCACTGTAAGAACACAGAAACCATAACTTTCTCAAGGATTCATTCATGCAGAGCTCTCTCCAAGACTATTCCAGAAATGGATAGTGTTAAATTACTAGATTCAAACAGTTGTGCCTCACTGTTCTCTTCCAGTCATTAATGCACACACAAAAAATGCTCCTAGAAAACACCTCTTTCCATCTCTCCTGTGTTCTAATACCAGGGAAAAATGTCATGTTCCATATTGTTTATACTGTATCTTATAAGGAGACTATCAAGTGGGTGAAGTTTCTTCGTTTTACTAAACTGAACATTTCCTAGGAAACAGGCATGTTGCCTCCTGCCTATCCAAATATTTTGAGGCCATTAAATATGTACATGTCACATGAAATAGTTTTAGGTTCTTTTTAATAAAGTAGCAAATATAAAAGTGGAAGGAATAAGCACAAGAAACATAACGCAAACAGCCTTCTGTATTGGATAAAGCTATGGACATCAATCACTATCCTTCCCAAAATAGAGTATACTGTACAAAGACAGCATGTGACATTCAAGTCACAATGCCTATAAATATAGATAGTTCCAGTTGTAAACACCACCAATGGAAGCCAGAGAACTAACCTGCAACACAGTAGCCGGTGACCCAGGAGTCACTCTTCTCTAAGACTGCTAGACCAGTTCTGACCCTTTCATGATAACATCATTGCTTAAGTTACTTAAAGACTGACCTTTCTTATTTGATCTTCAAAGACCCTGCATGCTGAGAAAGACCATTGCGGGCTAGTTCAGTAGGACAACTGCCTGATGCATGCAAGACTATGCTATTCCAGAGATTTATATTTGGAACAGAAACAGAAAACTTAAAACAGACTCTGTATAGTGATAAATGATGCTACTCTGCCTAGCTGTGGCTGCTGAAGAAAACTAGATAACTGAGCAACAGAAATGCATGCAGCGAGGGAGGGTGAGGACAGAGCTCTGTGCACCCAAATATCTGGAAATTTAGAAAAGAGTCCTGCACCACTTTGTTTATTCAAATGCAGGATAACAAAAATTAGAATGAAAAGTATTTCCTTATCTTATTTTTTATACAAAAAACCAACCCTGCAAAAGCCAGACATAAGCCTAACAAATTGCTTGTATACCTTAAATAAATATATTTGCATGCACACACTGGCAAATAGCATACAATCAAATGATTTGCATGGGCAGCTGTGGGGTTTTTTCCAGGTGAGCAGGTCATTTAACTCTGCTCAACTGCTTCATAGACCTTTGAAAATTTGACCTATGTGTTTCATTTATAAACATATCAAATGAACGAGCAGACTTATTTAACCACTGGAATTTGACTACAAAGCATTCTGCCAAATGCTCCTCTGAGTTTCATGCAACCTCCCTGAAGTCAATGGCTTGTTTGGCTGGAATTCAAGGAAGAATCTGGACCATTATCAATAACTGAAATCCTAATAAAGAAACTCAGAAAAAGCAGTTTTACAAATGAAGCACACTATGCAAGAGTAATTGTGAACAGGAGCAATCCCACTTAGAGAAAAAATAAATGATTCACTCTTTGTTACTTTTGTATTGGCTTCTATTGTTTGAATTAATAGATATAGTTTATAATTATATCTTGATTAACACTATTGTGTTCTAAATATAGAAGGTAAAGCAAGAAAATACCATTTTTATTTGTTTCTCTCAGCCAATTATCTTTTCTTCTCGTCTATGTGCTTCCCAAACATGAATAGAAACAGTTTGTGTCAGTGGTACATTTTTTTTCTGCTTTCATCCTTTTTTCTGGCACTGATTCTTAGTGAACTGCCTTCCCACAACCAAGATGCTAGTCTTTCACTGAAGGGGGGAGGGTTGTAGCTGTGCAGACACAGAGGAAGAGTATGTGCTCAGGTTATCCTTAGCAAGTACAACGCCTTCTCTCTAAAATAAACAACTCCCAGTAACAGTCAGTGCAAAGAGCAGTTCCTCACAGAACCACACCTCACTTTCTTATAATCAAGATTTTTTCCCTAATGACCTCATTTATTTATTTTTACTGCATCGCTTCATGTCTTTAAGTTAGGCTCTTCAGTAATAGGAGCAGAAAGTCTGCACAAAAGCCAAAATATCAGCCAGTTAAATAGATTGATTTAGAATCTAATGGAAATTAAGGAAAAAGATATTTGACCTCCCAAAGATGACACATTTTCAAAAGTAGTTCTTTCAGACCTCAGCATGCCCTGCCAGTTACCTAACTGGAAATTCATTCAGCTCTATGAAAATGAACGTCATGATTTGGAAATCTACCCCCTTGAACACTGAAAATATTTTTTTTAAAGTATGCTTCTTTGGCAGATTAAAAATTCTCTCTGGTTCCCCTACTTTGCTTTATTTCCTTCTTGTAATCTGGTTTTCATGCTGCCCTGGGCTAGATTGTTGGGTTGTTTTTTTTCTTTCTGAGATGATTTAAGGCACACAAATGCTAATATGAGTTAATACCAGGCTATTAGGTTGAGAGCGATTTTATCAGCTAGGAGCTAGCCAGCCTGGAGACAGTGGCTAGGCCACTGGCTTGGGAGCCCAAAGGAAAGGAGTCCTACTTCAGACCTGCCACTACTCCTGCTATGTAACTCTGCACCTTGTTTTCTTCTTCTGTAAAATGACAACTAATGTCTTTGTCAAGAGGTTTGAATACTGTAAGTGTAAAGCACAACATAACAGCAACCATCATTTATCTTCCATGCTTGTGTATGCTTTTTTGTATTTTTGCCTGTTCATGACAAATGTCAAATGCAGTTGCAGTAGCAAAGGTTCAGTATTACGTCTTGCTGGAAGTCAACTAGTAGCGGAGAGGAATACTGCAGACATTAAGACCACTTAAGGATAGGTTTCTAGGGATAAGACACAGGAAGTGAGCTGTGGAAACTAACTGAATGACTGGCAACACATAAATCCAGTGAGCCTAATCAGGTGATCCTTTTTATACAGCTAATAGGCTATACCCCCAGAAAAGGTAGTTGAGCGAGTTGAAAATTATTCCAAATCTGAGTGAGAATGCTTTGTACATAGATGAGAAAAGGGTTAGGAGCGAGAACTCTACCCGTTCACTCTGCAGTGAATATATATACTAAGAAAATAGGAATAACATAAATCCAGAAAAACAAACTTTGTTTTTTTATAAATGAAAGCTCATGAAAAAGCTTTTTGTGCCATATAAAAGAATAAAGAACATTATTCTGCATTGTTAGAGATCCCACCTCTTTTAATTTTGATTCACTAATAGCATTCAAGTAGTTTCTATTTAAAGACTAAGTAGCTATATTGTGCAATTAATGGACAAACTAGCATTCAATGTTTTCCACACTGTTAAGAGACAATACAGCTTTAAATAGAATGTGATTTCAAGACATAATTTTGTTGGATTTTATTACAGTCAATTTTAACATGTTTCTGTAAAACCGCTTACTATATTTCTACCACTGACGTTACACTGACTTCTTACCTGCCTAATATGTACACATTGTCATAATTCCACCAAAAAAATCCAACAGGAGAATCCAACAGATTTTGGTCCTGAATCAGCTGAAGGAACCAATTATAACTGACTTATTATAAAGGGCTAATCTTTCATCTGTTTGTATAATTAAAAAAATGAACTATCTTAAGTTTTCCTGGTGGAAATGTAAAACCCTAAGCATCAACTTTCATCAAACAGTATCTTTCTTTTTTTTTTTTTTTACACTAGTAAAGATTTATTAATATGATGTACATGATTCTTTGTTTCCACGTATTTGTAGTTGTTATTTAATAAAATCATATCAGAAGAGAGATAAATCTTAGGTACCTTGTGTACTCCTCAAACTTGCCTTTATGACCCCTTCTCACAGCACAAAAAAACACCTTTTTAATTTGTTGCTTAATCAATAACACTGAATTTCTTCTCACTAAGAAAATCCATGGAAGAATTGATGGCTAGGGAAAAACACTTCAAATTTTCTACATAGTACTTAATTGTCAAGAGAATTCCACTCTTACTAGATTGCTGGTTCAACACATCTTGGAAATACTGGAAAGTACTTTCTATATATGCAATAAAACTTGCACTGGTTTCAGTAGGTCCCGAATTTCATCCAGAGCTGCTCTTTCTCAGCAGGAATAGCATGAATATAAACAAACTTCTCCCCCCCCAATTTTGAATCAAAGATTTAGAACAGTAATCACACAATTACCCCCTTCTATAACCTGAAAGCAGTTTCTACATATAGTTTATGCAACTGGGAAGAAACAGTACCATGTTTTCAAGACGTTTCTTCCTCTTCCTCTGGTCACAGAGATCCATAGCTAATGTCAATGAACTAATGTAACTAACCTGGTGTTTGCGATAACATCCTTGATACTGCTTATAACTGATTGTGACATACTCTAATTTATTCATTTGGCAGACACATCCATCATCTCAAAGATAAACATTAAAAAACAGGGTGAGTTGACTGGAAAGAGGAAAGCACCCTCTAGTTATGATTGTTATTTCTTTTATTTTTTCTGAACTCTAAAAAATCCTCAATCCTGTTTTTAAAATATATGCAAACATTTAAAAGTTGATCTAGTGAGATACCTTTAATTTCTCCAAGGAGATCACTTGTATTTAATTTTTCCATCTTCTCCTTCCAGTCTTTAGAAAGTAGCTTTTCCATGCAGGATGAATCTATTTTTAAAAAAAAAAAAAAAAAGAAAGAAAAAAAAGAAGAATGATCAAATATATTCTCACACATCAGGAAAACAGGTGCCACTTCCATTTTAAAACTGTTCTCCCTGTTCTAGTTGGACCATAGTTTCAAAGGGAAATGAACTTGTAGCCAAACAGAGTTCTCATTTAACTGCATTTTAAATCCAAAGTAATTCCACCGAGGTTAATGGAGTTACTATGGATTTAACAAGGGTCTAATTGAAAGAAAAACTTCGTTCAGGATTTATGCATGCTAACTGCCAATTTACATGCATAGATTGCCAATGTATATACAAATTCTGTCTTTTTCATTTGAGAATGATTGTACACTCGAAATTATACATGAAGATTTAGAAGCTTTTTTGGAAATTTGGCACACAGTGACATCTGAAACCCATTTTTATACCCATGTCAATGCAAAAGTTATTCATATAATGTCTCCATGGAATTCATGAAAGCTCTCTACATATTGGATGTTCACAGTATCAGAAATTTTCTCAGTACACTATAAACAACATGCAATGATTAGAAGATATGCTTTCATAATTTGAAGTTCAGAATACATTTCAAATCTTTGCCCCAGTCTGGGAGGCCTTCCATAGGCAGAACTGTCACTGAAGTCATTTACACTTAGGAGAAAGGAGGAGACTGGCCTTAGTAAGTTTCATATAATCAGTCCCCAATTCCACTAGAATATTTGATATTGAGCGTGACAGACTTCAATAAAATCTAAAGGTTTTTTCAGTTCCTAAATTAAACTAATTGTCTCTGAAGTCTAAATTATACATAACCTTCCAGATAACTTACAAAAGGTGATTTTTAAGACAGGAATTCTTATGGATGGTGTTGTGATCCAGAGTTTTATGACTTTAAGAACCACAATTCAGATTTATAAACAATTATCAAGAAAATTTTACACACAATTGAACACTTATTTTCCCTTCCCAGTTAGTAACAACAGAATCTCCGTTAAACATTGTGCATTTACTTTCATTGGTAGACAGACTCATCAACCATGTCTATGCTAAACTCCTTGGAAACCCCTAGGCCCAGTTTAGCAAGATATCAAAAACATTATTTAAATGAAACTCTATTTCTAAGATGAATCTTTGCAAAGAGCCTTCATTATAAGACCACATATCCCTCTGGGTGGTGCCGAGCACGTTGTTTCTTAGAGCATACACTGGGAATAGACATGCACCTTAGATTGTTAGAAACTCTCATAGCAAGCTGCCGTTTGTGTTAGAAGGAGATCAGTTTATACAATGATTTCTAAATAAATAATAATGTTCCAAATTTTGACAACATTTGCACTGATCCCACTCCAGTCATTTAAGAATTAACGCTGGGGTGTACAAGAAGGCGGAATTCAGCCTAACATATCTTCTGCTGAATTACTGGCAGATTAAGGCCAAATCATGGCTCAAATTCTCATGTCAGCAGTCCCACCAGAAGCACTCACACAAGTGAAAACAAAAGCAAAAAGCCCAGATTAAGAATGGCAACACAGATCGCATCAATGCAACAGGTAACAGTTTGTTCCACCTCAGAGGATTCTAAAAATGCTCAGAGGGAGGAGAAGCATTCAAAGAGGTCACAAAAGGAGGAGTTAAAGGTTTAAGGGGAAGCTTAAGGAAGAAAAAGGTCATATGGCCAATCACATTTTAGGGTGCAAGTAGTTTCAGCCTAAGAATTCACATTAACATCACTCATTTGAAACAAACAAACAAAGAAACAAACAAACAAAAAAAATCAAAACCAGTTGAAAGCCAACCAAACTGTAACTACCAAAAGATCAAAGATCAGGTTTTAACTGCAACACGTTTTTACCATGCAAGCTTCCATGGAAAGACAAGACAGCTCGTAAATGTTTTTGAAGTAATATTTCAGTAGAAAAGCTAATTTATTTACTAATCACATCTTTCTATGAAAGAGACAAAATTAAGGAGCTGTACGTTGCAATAGGCAGTGTTAAAATACTTCTTATATAATAACAATTTACTTTTTACAATAACAGGCACTTATTACTTTTATGAGTTCTGGCCTGATAATAGAAGAATCAAGAAATAACCATCAATTATCAATAGAACATTATAATTTGTCCTTTTTTGTGATATCATCATTAGTTTAAAAAGATGTTTCTGTGTTTCTCCCCTGCCAAAATTTCAGACCCCTCATCCCTGAAAAAAAAGAGCTTTAGAGTTTTATTTTGATGTTTGCTATAGGTTATGTATTCTACTGCTTTTTAACTAAGATATTTTCCTCAGTTCATACAAAGAAGGAAAAACATTTAAATTTAAAAAAAAGAAACAATTAGAATATCACAGGAGCTGATAAAATACTTTCCTCAAAAGCACTTGCTTTATTTCTTCTCTTACTGTTCTTAAGAACACTATCCGTAGTGTTCTTACATTACATAAGGGCAAAACCCACATTTTTAAAGACAGACTGAGAAAGAACTGGAATGGAAAAAAGGTCTGTGTGTCTTCTTTTTGATATAATCACATTGCTAGTTACAATTTTTATCTCTATAAATGACTGAAAAATTCCTTAAGAAACATTTCTTTAAACACCCCTATCTCATTCAAACTCTATGTTATAGATCTGACCACACTATAGCTACTGTACTTTGTTACCAGGAAGATTACGAAAACACACAATGAGCCTTTTAATAAACTTTTTTATAATATTGTGGAAATAGCTCTTTTGAAATTCCTGTAAATTTTCAATTAGCAGGTTTAATTGCATCATTTTTAGAATTTAAAATAATGATATGTGTTAAAGCTCTCTGGAGGTCCTCTGCATTAGACAGGAAACTAAATATAAAGGCTTATACTTGAAAGGCATGTCTCCCTTCAAGTTCTGTACTCTGTGTTCACAAACACATATTTTGAAAATGTTTGTGAATCAGAAAGGCATCTTTTCTTCTTCCTGTACTGAAAATTAATTTTTACATACATATAAAATCTACAAAGATATCTTCTGACATGAGTAAAATGTCTTCATCCATATTGATTCATTTTCTGATTTGATTCATTATAGAAACAAAACATCGACTCAGAATCCGGCACTGAACATTGAAGAAGCCCGAATTCACATCTGCACTGCATCACTCTCCCTGCACTGAGGCTCTGCTTCAGAACCATTCCAAAACCTTGCGGATCCCGACATTTTCAAAATTCAGGGGTATTCTTGTTAAAGACAATTATAAAGGAAGCAAGAAAGAAATTAGCATTTATACATTTTTAGCTCTTCTCACTGACTTTATAAACCACAGTTGGGTTTATGCCGCAAAGTAGCATATTTTGTACTGACACATGTAAGATCAAACTCATGAAGTTGTACTGGAGCAATTTATTATATTAACAACACACAGGTTCTCATCCTTTATATTCTTCTCCTGTGAACTAGGAAAAAATTTATTTCAAGGACAGCAAACAGGTTAAGTATAATTAGACTGAGATGACTAAATGAAATCATTGAGTATTATTTAATATCACGGTTTATTACATACTTTGTTAGCAATTTTAATTGTAGACTAAAGGAGTTTAAAGTACTGTGAGAATCTTGTTAGACATGACAGTTTTGCAAAGGTGAATAAGAAGAGGATGTTAAAAGATAAATAAGCAGGGGGGGGAAAAAAAGCTGAGAAAAAAAAGCCTAGGTGTTAGATGAAAAGGATCTCTCCACAATGACAAAGCATTGATGAAAAGAATTAACATTTGTCCATTGGGTAATCAATCAGTCATGGAATGGATGGAATCCAGCTCTTTGTTGCATGACCGGTGATGAAGAACAAGTGTGTTAGCTATCACAGCCAAGCTCTCAAGTTCTTCTGACTGAATGAAAGTCATCTTGTTCCTATCAAGGATAGCTTTTGCCTCTTGTCTCTTCCTTATTATTCCCTTTTTTTCTCTTTTTTTAAATTTCACTTTTACAGTCTTCAACAAGTTACCAACCCCAGCTATAGCTTACGTGAATACTGTATGACCTTACAGTGGCCTGCACCTATCCTCATCGATTTTAGGAGGTTGTTCCTTTTTTTTCCCCTTTTAATTCACTGAAGTAGCCTCCTATTACTTTCTTTGAAATACAGATATGAAAAAAAAAGGCGTTCATGCCATGTGTGTGTTTTTGGGTTTTATGGTAAAGTCATAGATAAAAGAAAGCCTAAATGTGAGAGTGCAGCAGCAAAACTTCAAAGCACTGACTGTCAGACATTATTATTTCAAATCAGCTTTGACTTTTTGAGACTTAATAAAACACTATAGTACAGACTGGCATATTTATAACACCTATACCAGTGATCAACTGAACTGTCTTATTCTTGCTACTGTGCAGTGCCTTGTTATTTCTTTTATAATAAGCTTCCCCGAAAACATGTTGTAACAATACTGCAAACTGATAATTATTAATGATATGAGTTCTAAAACATGACTTGTTTTGCATACAATTCTTTTTGAATACATACATTACTTTGTGACAGAAGACAAAAGCCATTGATTTATTAATAATGATTGCAAATGCATAGCAAGTTCATAAACAATACAGGAATATAATTCAATCAAAAGTGTAGGTGACGTTTCTACATGCATCTGAACTGTTACATCTCAAGGAAAGAGGCACTGGGAAAGACAAGGTAGAGGAATTAGAAGAGAAATCAGGCATACTACAAGAGAAACTGTTCTAAAACATGATCAGATCCTCAGTAGAAGGAGGATAAACTTCTTTCCTACATTTTAGAAGAGCAATACTACAGAAATAGTGACATCTTTGTCTCTATTTCAGAACTATAGTCTGTAGTTATACCCCATTACAATTTAGTAGATATTGCTAAACAGAAAAAGATTGTATTTTTGCAGGCTTTGGGACTACATAACAATATGCAAGTTCCTCCATCTCTAATGTTCTATATTCGCTAAGCTACTCTCATTACATTTATTTGCCTTCAGTTCCACAGGAGAAAAGGTGTCCTTTGGATTAGCCTTTGTCAAATGAGTTCAAATGCCTCATTCAAGTCTATATCATGAGAAAAACAGCACAAGTGGAATTACCCTGTCAGCATCTATGAAATATTTGTTAGAGAAAAAGTGTTGTGTGGCCTTTTTTTTCTTTAAAATAATGTTAAATGAGATTATGAACTCCTTGGGACAGACATTCATGTGCTCATGAGGCCTACTGCACTGGATTCCTACTATAGAAGGCCTGCTTTTTTCTCCCCAAAGCCAAATAAGCTGCAAATAAACATTACAGTGGCTACCATTTCGTTGCCCTGCTCCCTATTGTACCTTTGCATATCTCACCCCATGCCTCAAGTGCAAATGTGCTTTTCTCAAGTGGGTAAAGCTAAGGACCTGACCTCTAAAGTAATAATAATAACAACACAACCCATCATGCATCTGAAAGAGGAAGGTTTGTTTCAGTATTCTTCATAGAATATTAAAATCTAAATCTAGAAATCTAAATAAAAATTTAGAAATGTAGAAAAAGCTAAATAAAATCAGTACTCTACAAATAGTCCTGAATAAAAGTCAAGCATAATTTAGATTTACCCTAGTCAGGGTCTGTTACTTACAATTAAACTAAAATGCCAGGTCCATCTGTGCTATTATTAGATCCTTTCATAAAAAATGTGAATTATTCAGAAAATTAAGTATATGTTTTTAAATCTGGTGATGAGTTTTAATATACCTGTGTCGGGACCTTTGATTAACTGACCCATCTCTGAGTGCGTGACAATAGCTTGCTTACATGCCTTTTGTGAGTCCACTGCCCATCAGGTTTCCTTGAGGTAAAGAACCACCTAGCATAGATCTATATCGTAAAAATATTTCCTAATTTTCACGCTTTATATTATGTATTTTAAAATTATATGCAAACTAACATTTTGGTATCAAAGGGAAAGGCAAAAGGTTAATTTAATTCACTTTGAAATAACACAATTTTATAATCTTCTAACACTTCAAAATTAAATTAAGGACTTTACATTTACATTCATGATTATGAGAAATAAAAATATAATTTAACCATAACTATCAGAAACTTAACTGCTGGATGGTACTATCTATTCTTTTTTAATCCAAGGATGTAAAGTTTGTGTAATGTTACTAAAATAGATTCTTTGTTGCCATAGTTACTTTTTTCTTCTTTCAAACACAAATTATCCTTTCCTGTTTCAATAAACTTTAAATAAAGGAAAAGAAGACAGTAACAATACAAAACTAATCAAAAATCAGCCTGAAGGCTTAACATCCACAGTTGCAATGTACTGCCACTGTCTCTTGCTTATACGCAGCTTGACTTCAATCTTGCTGTCAGTGGAGAGGCAGGTCAGGGGAATCTCATCTCATCCTTCTCAATTTCCATACTGTTCTCGTACAGTAATTAATTGTCGTGGTCTAACAGAAAATTAAAATATAAGGCATTTCAGACGTGTTGTTAGCCAGGGAACTGATTTCTTTGGCCAACTTTTCCAGAATTTCTTGATTTAATAAGCTTTCAAAAGACAAGTTTTTGAAAAACAAAAATACAATCACAACACAAAAATGAGCAACATGACATTTAGGACAGGAAAACCTGCTAATTCCTTTTGCTACATTTACTGCAAATTACAGAAAAAAATCACTCCTAAATTCTATATCTTGCTCCGGCTGTTAAGGAGCCAAGTAATCCTGGCCAGTCGCTTACTCCCTCCTCTCATATTGACTCGTTTCTAACCACCTCTTTGTCTGCCTTGGCTATTGAGGCTGTGACGTTTCTGGCACAGACTGCGTATCTCACGAGGGTTTTGTTGAACACCTAGCACATTTCTGATCATGAATTAGAACTTGGTTCTGATTCAACCTGTGCATCCTGTAGGCAGTACTGTAAAGGCAAAAAAAGGAAAAAAGAAAAAACAAAAGAAGGGCAAAGAAGCCTTCCCAAATACAATTACATGCAAAAGGCAGTCAGCTCACAGTAGATGTTTTCTTGCAAGAGCAATAATGGAAATGCGACTGAGCTCTGACTACCTAACATCACAGTTTTGTTTAGGACAAGGAACCAAGTAAATCTGCCAACTGCTGTACATTTTTTCACAGTGACAAGATTTCCACAATATGATAAAATTAGAACGGTAAGAGCTTGGAGAGCTCTCTTAACTTTTAATTAAAACTCTCCAAGCTCACTAAAAATAATTAGGCATTAAAATGTTCTGGTTTTCCTCTGAATTCATTTGCACTACTTGAATGGTCTAGATCTTGCATGAAACAACAGACATTCTAAACAGAAACACTGGAATTTAACTGGGGGTGATTTTCAGACCTGCTTTCTATGATGTGGCTAGTGGGAAAAACTGTAGAGAGTCTGAAGCTTGTACCAATTCCACTTAAAATGGCTTGTTTCAACAGGAATTCTCTAGTGCAAAGAGCATTTGTACTGAGCAGAATGCATTCTGCTCAGTGCAAAACTCTAGATAAAAAGGAGTTTGAATTTCATGGAAAGAATAACCCAAGATACAGTTCTGACCTTATTTTTATTTATTTATTAAAAAGCAGAACCTTTAACCTTGCAAATGTTTTTGTTCTCTTAAAATAACTCATACAATGCTATATGCCACACTATTTTTAGAAAAGCAACAAGAGAAAGCATGCTTTTCCCATACAGCAGGGCACAGATATAAACATCAACACAGATGCTCTGTGAGAGAGAGCTGGACTTCTCAAGCACTTGATCATTAAGGAATGCACCAACTGTTTTAGATAATCTCGTGCCAGCTCCAATTCTGCTCCACACTCCCCTTTGGGAGTGGCAAATCTTGTCCTGCTCCTAATTTTTCATTTTACTCACTCCTCCATTCTTTTTTTTTTTTTTTTTCCCCTGAACAGAGGGAAAAAGGCATTGTGTGCCAAGCAATGCAAGACTAGAATCACTTCCCCAAACAGAGCAAAACTTTCAGACAATTAACCCTCCCCTCTTCTTTCAGATAAATTACTAAGTATAAAATGCAATCTGTTTCCTTTGTTTACTCAATATGAACAATTTGTAAATGACTCAAGGATAAAATTCAGAAAATGTTGTGCTAAATTAGAACCATTATAAACATGCTAATGACTGCTCAACTAAAACATGCAGGATCAGTGTGAAGAAATATATTTAGTTCGTGTGAAATACAGTTGTATTGCCTCAGAACTATTTGGTCACTTAATTGTATATGATTACTTCAGGAAAATGTTAATTTCATGAACACTGCACTAGACGATACACTATGTATGTCAAAACCATCTTTCTCAAATGTCAGTGTAATCCCTTGGATGCAATGTTTTGGCATATTAGTAGAAGAGAAATCTCTTTTGAGTCTGTCAAAATTACAGGTACATTTCATTCCTCCACTTAAAGTTTCCCTTCCATCATAAGCTATATTTTACTATTAGATTGGCTGTATTCATTGAAGTACACATTATTGCCTTATTTGCATTACAATGATAGTATACTGTACATTATATGTAATCACCTATTCCCTAAGTATGTACACCTCTGCTTCCCAAGTGAAAATAAAATATAATATTGGCAAGAGAGAGTCTCGGACCTTACACAACAGCAATCAGGGATAGTCAGGAAAAGGGGAGCACAATTTGCTTGCAATCCCTAGTCAAGAAATTACATAAACTGATATAATAAAGGCGAATGATACACTTATTTTCTTGTCACTTACTATGTATCAGCAAAGTAACAAAATCAATAGGATTTGCAATATTTGTTATTTTGCAAAAGAAGAAAGTTGTGTTAATGGAAGCAGATCTCAAAAATCTTCATTATTTTTCTTTGCTTCCACATCTTCACATATTTCTGTATTGACCAGCTCTAGAAGATCATTTTTTTTTCCTCAGAGTGGAAAAGAAGAACAGACTGAGCCAATTTCTTAGCTAGAACTCATCAGCATAGCTCCATCAAAGTCTACTTAGTCTTACATAGATTTAAAATTTCTCCCAACATTTGGCCTAATTACTCTTTCTCTTAATCTCATACGTCCATTCCTTGTTATAGCCCTTTTATAACCCTAAACAATTAACTTTCATCTTTGGTATCCACTCTCTTCAAACACTTGTGAGTTGAAGTGACATTCTTCTCATTATTACTCAAACAAACTATTGAGAATTTAATCTTTAAATCTTTCTTTGTTAAACTGCTCTGGAACAAATCGTATATCATATGGCCTCTGGACATGTAGCGTCTTTCTTTTACAAATGAATTTCCCTAGTAGCTCAAGAAGTAGCTGACATGACCGCATGTCAGCCTGTGTTCAGCTACATACTAAACCCACTCACTGGACTCATCTTATTAAAGACATGGGGGCAGATTTGATTTTCTCTTAACATTGTACAGCTCTCCCAGATTCTCATACCAAGCTGAAGCAAGCAGGGGATCCCATCTCAACTCAAGAAATTATTTGGTAGCACAAATAGGCATTTATGTCATTTCATCTTCTCCTATCAAGTGCAATGCCAAATAAGTACTGTATCATTTAACAAAGCAGAAATTCCCTACAATGACTATGAAAATATTAGTAAAAGTTTTGGGGACTAAAAACATCTTAAACAAAAGGTAATACAAAAATACAAGTGTGTGTAACCTCCTCCACATCAGGTTGGTTTGCAAGGGGGTGGGGAGTGAGGGGGCTTTCTGAAAAGCAAGAAAAATCAGTTTCTATTAAACTGATTAATGTTCCTCGGAAAATTTGTGACACCAGATGATTTATGAACAAAACATGGATGATTCAAAAGACCTCTATTTTGTTCCCCCAAATCATGTTCTACTCATTACCCTAATAATGCAGTAATAAACATCTGTTTAATGATTTGAAGGCTTCTTAATATTGTGTATAAAAATCTTAACTCAGCTCTTACATAAAATATTCTGAAATTAAAACAATTGTATAACAAAAAGAATTTTTCATGAGAAATCCTTAAGTGTTTTTGTATGTAAAAGTATAATACAAAGAAAGCAAAATAATATGGTCTTGATTTGAAATTACTTCAAACAAGGATGCAAAGGAATGAAAACAATAGCTAGAATCTCCTCTCTATTTACCATTTCTGAAGGTCTCTATGGCACATGATGCAGTCTTTTGCAGGACACCAAAATACACTGACAAAATCAGTTCTATAGCCTTCTTTACACTCATAAAATTTTGACTTAAACAAACTGTCATATTCTGTATAAATATAAATATAGAACAAGCAAGACTTTCCTGAGCTAATTCCAGCAAATAGAGCTTTAAAAGGTTTACAGATCTCACAAGCACCAATCTACTTGCCATGGATACATATTTCAGGAATAATAGTTGGTTTGTTACAAATCTGTGAAAAGAGTTAAGAAAAGAAAATGCACTAATATCTTCAAGAATAATTTCTTAAAATTTTCATTTCCCTATATACATAGAGCTGAAAATTAGCCATCAATTTTTTTCTTATAAGAGAACATTATTGATTTTATAAAGTCAAGGACTGGAAAGATATGGAAATGCTAGAATTAAAGTTATCCAGGAAATCCTAATTCAGCCCCTGTGTGAATAAAATTTATGGTACATTCTTTAAATTAAAAACCCCATGCAATTAAAAAAAAAAAATGTACACTTTTTTTTTTTTACAGGATTCTTGCTACATTCAGCATATGGGACAACCCCAGACAAAAGCATAAACTGGAACTGCAGAGCAAATGAGGCTGTTGCCCGTATGGTCACTGGCCACGTTTCATTGCAAAAGTTCAAAGAAATTAAATGAATGAGGGATGGAACTGCAAAAGGAGAAATGATGGGTCGCAGTTTCATTTTCTAGGAGCTCAATTTAAAAAACTTGGGGCTGTATTTGAGGAATTGCTGAACATTCACAGCTGCAGCTGTGCCAATGTAAAGTCAATGTAAAGATTGAGACTATAATATATATAGCTATATATAAACTGCTGCACAAAGTTAGGTCCTCTGGAAAAGAATCAGGACCTAAACACCTCAAGCTGAACAACCAATAAATCAATGATGTTTTTAAAGTCACACTCTTAGTCCCACATCTGTGAAGGTGGTATACTGACTACCCTCTTTTCCTCTTTACAAAGCCTTCGAGAAGATAATTTGTTTGTAGCACATTTACAGAGTATACTGAAAAAAGCCAGCCAATTGTGTAATATCCATGTCTTCAGAGCACGGCTTGAATAACAAGTAATTAATAGACACAAAGGCTTCAGATTGACCAGTAAGGATATAACAAGCTACTGGATAGTTTCACATTCACAGAGAATCATCCTGTTAGTGAACTGGATGAATCAGAATTATTTTTGAGGAAAATATTGTTTAATGATGTAAGAAAAAATATACTTACCTACATGGAAACAAAAATTGTTTTCATCTTAAAACATTTTAAGTTCTGTTGGGTAACTGAAGAAAGCTTTCACCAGTTATGCAGACATTCTGCAAAATTAACACAGTTTTAAATCTGTGCTTATATACATCTCAGACTTTTATAAATTCGATTTAGTAGCCAGATTTGGAAACAATGGCGATTTGAAGGGTACTGGTCATGCCAAATTGAAGACAGGGTGAACAGGAAATGGCTTTGGTTTTTCCGCACTGGACTTCACCAATTAAAAGCACTAACAATAATAAAAGAGTGCATGTTGCACCCTGTCTAGTGCAGCAAAACAGACACAGCCCCCTTTTGCTCTCCTGACAGAGCAAATCTTGACACCCTCCACGTACAGGCTGACAGACCTCTATAGATTCCCGTCTGCTTAGAGCAAGTGATGTCACAGGGTGATGCGCTACTTGACCCATTAACTCATCACGTGTTTCTCAGCAGAAAATAATTTTTTCCCCAAAGCTGGTGCACAAATTCATCACCATATATATTGTCCCAAAATATGTAGCATAGTAATACAATAAATTTCAGAGGCAAGAAAATGGGAGTCATTTGGAAATATCTGAGAGGAGATTTAATAATACTTGGGCAGCTCTCATCCCAAAATCTGCTACCCAGAGAGGTAAATACATATTCAGTACGATTAAATCTTCATAGCTACAGAGAAGGGAAACCTCAGTAAGCTCATGCTACCTGTTTTGAGTTATTCTTTATTTCCTATTCTGCTAATAAACATCCTTTCTTTTCCAGAATCCTAACTACAAGCAAGAAATAGGCAATGGAGCTCTAGAGAATTATACCACAACCTTCACTAAAAGTTATATTGCAGGTAACAAAGATAATTTATACCATTTCTGTCTTAAACATTTAGTCTTCTTGCTTTTGTTGATTTAATCCAGACTCTATAGTTATAAAAGTTTAAATTAATGAGCTGAATTTTAGCTGCATAACTCCCCAGAAAATTTAAGCATGCATGAGATTCTACACAGCTACTTTGAAATTGTAGATTAATGCTGTTTTATGATATATTCTTTACACAAATGCAAAAGAATCTAACAAAGACTCTGTTGTTTAGAAGGATTTTTCTCATATTTAGGGCCAATAGAAAATTTCACGTTATCAGAAAAAACCCTACACAAAATATTGCTCAATTATAAGTTCTGATTTATTATGTCAGAAGTACACATTCCAGAGAACAGGAAAGCTAGGAAATATCTTTGTTTGAATGCTAAATGACATAGTATATTGGAAAATTATGATATTGCCTTATCATTTAAATATATTACCAAATTCAGTGCACGAGTAACAGGTGAAGATTTGATTCCTATTGCGTTCAGTAGATCACAGTCTAATGCACTTCATGCACTTGTATTCTAGGAATAACAAAATTCACAACAGAATCTATATATTTCTTAATTGTAACCTATAATTCCTGTTTTTTAGAGTGTCTTTAGCAAGGCCACTGCATGATTTCTAAGGCTAGATCCTTTATATACAAGGTTGTATGTATGGACTTCATGCAGAAAAACAGTTCAACCAGTGTGGCCACAACGGTTCGAATGTGCAATGCAAAGGCTTGTTACTATCAAGCCAAAGGCAGAAGTTTGGGCTGCTGCCAGGTTCTCCACGTGCTCACAGTTTGGTCCAACTAATTTGTGTTTACGTGCATTAAAGTTGAGATTAATCTCTTACCCTTTGGTTGCGTTTTCATTGTCTTTACTCCACATGAGAATTATCTTTTTGGGGTTTTTATCTTGATGTTACCCACAAAACTCTTTGTATTTAGACAACCATACAATCTTTTTTGTCAACTAATCACTTCTCTAATCCCTGGGCTGCAAACCTGCCTAAACTCTACTCCTGCATTTGCGCTCACACTGTTAATATAATCATGACCACTAGGAAGGCAGAGTCTCAAACATCGCAAGTTACACGTCTCTGGTTCCTTAAGCTTTTTTTAAACACTTATTTATGGGCAAGGTATAATTTACACCACCTTATGTATGGCTGGGCAGGTGGTACACTGTGACTGCTGCTCCTTATATCAAATACGCTAATATCATTGTCAGTGGTGCCCACTTTTCCCCACCAATCATATTCTCACCTGTTCTCTCTCATCATAAGACTTGACTGAGAGCTCTCTGGGACAAGGACTGTTTGCTTTTACTACTACTATATGTACAGCACCTAACGTACTTCCTGACAGAGGCCCCTGGAAAAAATTATAAGGAATCATCTTAATTGCTTCTGGTGAAACTCAGAGATCCTTCAGAACTCAATGGCCTAAGCTCCATGGAATAAAGTACTTCATTTTTGTTCCTTTTTCCTTTCAAAGCTATACATGTCATATAACTTACTATCTCAACGGGAACAACTGCTAGTGCTCAGCCTAAGCCAGTGGTCAATGAACATAATACCTTTGCCTGTGCAAAGGGATGAAGGCAGTATGCACAGGCACAGCTTTTCCCAAGGCAAGCCAGCCACCACAGGTCCCGGTGCTGCTGGTATACTCCATGAATGCTGAAGTCACATGGAATTTTTTTAATTCTACAATGAGATTGCTCAATTTTCTCAAGTTGAGAAAGTTTCCAATTTTAGACAAGTAAGAAGAACTGTGACAAGATCTTGCATTTAGGAAAAATAATTCCTTTCGGTGAACTATCCCACATCCAGATATTTTCAGAAATTGTCCAAAAGCTTTTTAGCTAACAGGAAATGAACTATTTCCTTCTTCAGCAAAATGTAACTCCCTAATGAGTTTATTATCTTACAACCAGTGGTGTAAATGTGAACTTTGATACAAAGACAATAACATCTCCCTTCGTCTGAAAACTATTAACTGGACCTACTCAGTACTTAAGACTACAGGCAATTAGTTCCAGAACATAGGTTAAAGACTTTAAATCACTACAGTCCATTACTTTTTGCAGTTATTTACAAAATAATTATAAAATTTGCCCATTCACTTTTTTGCATTTTTTGCTCTTTTTGTACTAGTGAAATAATTTCAAAAGATGGATAATGACAGAGATCCAGACCCTGCAAGTGGAACCTTATGCTGTATTAAATAGCTGATCAGAGAATAAAAACAAATACTGCCAACAAATGTATAGGAAAACCATGATAATTGTTTACTGCAAAGTCAGGCAGGAATCACCACATTGGATCAGGCTGCTTAACAATTCCTCTCTAACAATGGTACATTTTGCAAAGACTAGATTAAAAATTCGAATACCATGAGCATGTTCCATCTATACTCAAGACTGCACTTTTAAGCAAAAATACTTTTTTCCTTTGAAGAAGCTTCCATCCCTTTATACCAGAGACAATAAGGACCAGTGGTCCACAGAAAGGGTCAGTAGAGTTCAGCCAAACAGAAAACCACACAAAACCCACTTTAAACCACTAATTTTGCATCCAAAAAGTTATGTTATCTACATGGTCAGATACACATGTTCTTATCTTTGTTCAAATCAAACAAAATTTAGGGGTTTTTTAAACACTGCTTTTACAACTTCCTGTTCCTTTCTTAGATGGCACGTCCTCATCTTAAAGCCCAATTCCTCTTCTTTTGCGGGTGTTCTGGTTTCAGTTCACGGTATCACAGCTCTAACAGGCAAAGTTATCCATAACAGCTCCCCAGAATTAGACAATTCATATCAGCTACTAGATGTAGTCCATATCTTGGAAAATGATAACAAGTCAGCCAACATCAACCATATTCTGTAACAATGTGCCAGGGCCAAGGTGCCAGGTGGCCTCCTATACTGGACCTTCTCTATGTCTTGTTGCTCAGAGGCTGTGACTCTGACAGTACCGTATCATAAAAATCTGGATTAAATCTAGCAAAGACATCATTTATAAGTCATCTGTGGGTACATTCTGTCTTTGGTGTGTGGCTGAAACTCCCATTAACACTAACATGAGCTACGCAGGCCTACTGATGGGTGAATTATACCCCTGACAGAAAAGTGGTTTTTTGCTCAATGGATTTTCTTTGATGAACTTGTTGGCTACTGCAGTGTCATGTGTATATATTTAAGTATTTCTGTGTGTATGCATTTGTATATCTCTACAGTGATGATGTCAGTTTGACTAAAAATGCAGATAAAGCACTTCTTAAGCCAAAATGGGCCAAAGCTAATTTTCCCCATATAAACTTCGGTTTGGCCCTTATTTATCAAAACCAGAAAAAGTTTGACAGAAAAGGGGATCCAAATTGGTTATCCCAACAAAAAATAGAAGTTAGGGCCTTTCTTAAGACTTACTTTATAAGAACCGTATGCACAACTTTCACTTTCTAGAAAGTGGTTTTCTCTTGAACACACATCAGAACCATTCATCATCGTATAATTGCAAGTTGTCAGTCAGAGCCGCACCCTTCATGCAGTGGCAGGCCGCCAACACATCTGTCAGAAGCACTCACAAGCTTCCGTGTATTATTGTAATCCCCTACAAAAGGAACAAGCCCATTCATCCAGTCCACATTTTCCAAATCGAATGATGACTGTAAACCCTGAGCCTGGAAAAATAATAGCACTTACCCTAAAAATGCCACACTTGTCAGGTGACCACAGGCTAAATGCCAGAGAGCAAAGATGAAATAATTCTAATCCCCACATGTAACACATAGGTTCTAGGAAACTGGGTTCTTCATGCACAAAAGAGGAAAGTTGGGTTCTGTGCATACAACAAAGTCGTCTCCAGTGGTGAAACAGGCTGCAGGTATAAATCGTTGTACCCTTTCTGCAAACACTCCCGTCCTGCACTCTAGACTCAATTAGGAAAAATTTCTCCTTCTTCCTTAATGTTTTTATTCTCTTTTTTGGCTTCTTCTGTTTCCTTTCTCCCTTACTTACAATCATCTAGTCTTTATGTTAACACTTAGTCTTTTCTCCTTTTCCTCTTTTCTCCTGTACCTCTTGAAAGACGCATTCTGCTCAGACAGGCTCCACAGATAGCTCCTCAGGGCCAGCCTGGATTTAATGAACCTGAGGGCTTGGGCCAATAAGTCCAAAGCAGGCAAGATTCTCTTCTCAGAAATGATGTTAAGGACTTTCATGGAGAATTAAAGAGCTTTCAAGGAATTAAATACTGCTTTACACAGGGCTTCAGAAGCTTATTTGCAGAGTATATGCATACGAGAGCCACGAATACTTTGGAGAATGAAGTAGAGTAATAAGCTTTACCTCTCTACTTTCACTAACTCTTCTACATTCTCTCTCTGGAAGAGTATGACAGTTCAATGTTCAGAAACACTGAGTGAAACACATGCCATTGCCTTCGAAGCAGCAATGCAGCCACATGAACCCAGCAAGACTTTCAGAGCAGCTTTGCTTCAGCAGGTGAGGCTGTGAATAGATCCTAATGCTTCCCTTAACCAGCCAGATCTTTATACATGCTTAGATACAGAGGTGAAGCCATGACTCCTCTCTGACCCCGCTTTCAATAATTTGCCCCCAGGAACTTTAAAGGAGCAGGAGCAGTCAGTGTGCATGCCCAATCATAATGATTGGGCTGGTAAAGGCTTCCCGCACTCCACACTGCTATTGGGCATTTTTATCAGCCCTTGGTACAGGCAGAATGCATATTATATATACAGACATATACAAACATACATTTCTGAAACAATTTGAAAGATATATGATGGCTGACCTGCTAGAAAATTTATTTCCAAGAGCAAATAGAGAAAGCATTACTCCTGAGTGATACAGCCAGGAGTAAATTATACCATCTCACGGCACAAAGGAAGATAAATATCCTAACAAATCAGCTCTCAGCTGTGCTGCGCACCTATATTCACACAGTGGTGGTGTTCAAACTAGTGTTAAGGAAAATCTAACAATTCTCAGACTATCTCAAAAAAAAGGCTCTGAGTACTGCAAAGCTACCATGCAAGTACGAAGAAGCTGCAGAAATTGCTTTGCTTACTCCTGCACACAGACTAGTCTAGCTGGTCCACCCCATTAGAATGAAGCTGGAATATAGGAATATCAGAGTTTATCATCACACTCCTGCAAAACATGCTGGTTTTCAAAACACCAGTGGGGGAAAAATCAATCCCTCAATCCTTTCATGACTCAGTTTCTCAGAGAGAAAGATGATCTTTTTATCCTATACAACTACTGAAGAATGTAATTCCTTTGCAAAGTGGTAATACAAACAGCTTTAAGCACAATAGTATCTTTTTTCAATTACACTATGTTAACTTTTACATATTTTCAAAGTTTGCTTGACAATGTTCATGTTTTCAGAACTAAGCCATCTTCAGTAACTCTTAGGTTTTGGCATGAATGAAGACTAAATTTCATTAAATTTGAATGAAATTAATTTTGGGCTTGAGACATCATGAGCTAATAATATCTGCTGTAAACAGGGTAAATCAAGGTAAATGAATGCTTTCTCTTTATATATATATATATGATACTAAATACACACAATTATAAGTACAGCATATGGTCAACAAGAAATAAATAAAACTGAAAACACTTTACAATTGAATGGCAAGTATCCAAACTAAATTTCAGGTAGCAGATGGCATGAATAGGATACATGTGAGAAACAGGCAATTTCAATTATCTCTGAATAGTTCATAAACAGGAAAATTTGGCAAACCACAATTTAAAAAAAAATGGACTTGAAAAATAACATCGTGTAATAGAGATAACTGAATTGAAAACATAACAATGCAAAGTTATTAAGCTCATCCTGACCATAATTTCATAATGAGTATTAAATGATTACATGTGACAGAAAAGAGCTGCCCCAAATACTCATGCCTGGAAAATGTAATAATTAATTATTCCAAGTAGGGCTCGGAATTTCATTTTAGTTATTATCATTACCCAAAAGTGGCCAAGACATCTTGCTCACCAAGTCCCTTCTTAGCTTTTGTGCAATCTACAGATGAAAAAAAAACCCAAGCAGAATCTGGACCTGGTCATTTCTTCAAACAGTTATTCAGACAAACTTCAGTGGCATTTATTCAGCAGAGGTCAGATTTGCCCACAGATGTCATGCAAAAATCATATTGTTTTGAGCTGTAGAGTGAAATAAGGTGCAAAAAGAAACTATGTTTAAAATCTTTTCTGAGTCACACCAAATGAGAATCTGGCCTTCATGAAAGAGTTTGCTCTCCTTTTAACTTAACTTATCTTTTGGAAAAATCAAATGTGTCAGGTGGATCTCTGAAATTTCAAAATTTGATAAGTAGGACAGAGGCTAATTTCCTAAACATTTCATTGAGATGCTTACAAATGCCGTGTAGAGTCAGCCAGGCAAATCACCTAGGAATCAATTCATCAGACATTGTACTATTGCTTTCATACTCGCCTCCCTAATTCTCCTTTCCACATAAGAAATGTGTCAGACATAAAGATCTATTAGCTCAAATCCCTGAAGTTATTCAGATATCTAAATACGATTTAAGTGCCTAATTGCCGTTTGTGTAATTGGGAGTTAGATAGCTAAACAATAGTTTGGGTGTCTGTATTCCACTGAGATGTAAGCTTTTCTGTTAATGAAACTCTCAGCATTATCCCTGTGAAAAAATGGTAAAAGAGCTCTCAACCATTCCATTCTTAAGCTAGATTAAAGACAAAACCAAATAAAAGGGAAAAAAAAATCCTGCCTGCATAAATATAAGCAGAATAAAGTGTAATTTTCGCTTAAATACATATAGATTTTTATTTATCAGTTTTGCTGTTAGCAGACAAGATAGCACCTCCAAATATCAGAAAAGAAAGGAAGAGTTTATTGACTACTGTGATTCCAGAAACATTTAGTAAGAATTGGAGAAGCTTTTATCCAGTTCAAATGATAAGTATTTCTCTTTTTTCATGCTAATAAAGAGAATTTGATCCCTGTTAAAACGGAAGGTTGTTCAGAAGGCTTTATCAACAGCACCTTCAGCCTGGCATAATAGAGGCACAGTAAAATCAACAGATGCTTCTGAGCATCTCAATAACCGAGGTCTGGGTCTTTGAAAGAATGACTAGTCTGCCATTTCATAACTGTCATTTGAAAGAGGAAAAGTGTTGTTTAATGACAGCTGGGGTTTACTGCCCAGATGAATTGGAATAATACATAGAACCCATGTATTTTATGTACATTGAATGCTTATGAAACTTATTTATACATCTGTGTGCTTATAGCTGGATAGAGATACATACACGATTGCAGTATTTAAAAAATGGCCAGAAGTTTTAGGTACAGTGCTTGAATCAAATTACATCTCATTTTCAAAGCTGGTGGGCCCAGTAGTTTTGGAAGTCGAAGTTATAAGTGCTGAACATATCTCAAAAATCAGTCCCAGTATGTTTCAAGTTAGGCATCCAAAGCCAGTAACCACAACTGATCATTTGGGTCACTGGAAAGTATGTTCACAGCATATACAACTACAGAGTCAAGACACTACGAGCTAAATATCACTTCCATCAGAAGAAAGGGCTGTTATATAATACCTTTCAGACAAAGCAATACAGGAGCCACCAGCTGCGAATATGTTTTTAGAATTCAGAGCCTCCCTGGGGGGAGTCAGCTACTTCTTTTGGGGACCTTAACCCTTTCTTATCATACCTCAGACAGCCCTTTCACAGGTCCTTCTACCACAGCTCACAAAGCCTATGCCGTACCTCCTATTTTGGAAGTTAGGGACACAACAAAAGCTATGAAGGAGTTGTCAGAAAAGTCAGTAGCCACCCCATACGTTAGGAGCCCCAGTCAAGCAGGGACCTCTTGAGCCCATGAGTCCTGTCCTCAGTAAGTGTAGGTAACCGTATAATAATCAGCAGCAAAGTCTGCAAAGTTCACCAAGCTCCACGTGGCTACTCACTTCAAAATGAACACAGTTCTGATTTCAGAGTGGCTATAAGAGCGGGGATTAAGCAGACTTGGGTATATGTCATTTTTCTTTCCCTACTTGCCCGGCGACTGACAGTCCCGCAAAAGAATAGCTACCACTCTCGTCCTTTCCATGCCTCAGAGCACAGGAGGTTGCCTTGCTTTGTAAAAGAAAGATCCTGTATTAAGAATATTCCTTACTCTTTCTGCAATACAAAAAAAATGACAAAACTTTCTAAAATTTAAATGTGCATCAGAAAATTTAAACTTCATTCCTAATACAAATTAAATGAATCCTAGTGGCACGACTACCAGTTTTAAACCAGTAATTCAGATTGCTTAATGTCAGCAGTTGATAAAGCAGAAACATTTGCTCTGCTTCACTAATGGTATAAAGAACATTCTCCGATTGTCTTTTGGTTGAAGCCAAATGTTTGTTGGTTAAAACAAGATTTATTTTAGAAACATTAATTTCCAATAACACGCAAACTGATTTATTTTCTACTAAAATCTATGAGATTACTTTTAGTTTAAAAACAATTCCATAATGGTTTCTGCACAAGACCTATCAAATGATATTTCTTGGCCCATAACAGTCATCTATCCTTTCTCCTGGCTAAGAAACCTTCCCACAGTATATTATAGTACAATATGTGAGCTACTGTGTTTGAAGTTACAGCTTATTTTATCAAGCTGTAGATGTTCTCTACAGCTAGTAAGTGGTGCACTCCCTTGGAACAAATAGATCAGTGTTTTCTTTCATTTTGTATTTTCTTTGTTAGAAAAGAATACTAGATGCTAAGGCAACTAAACATCAAATATTCAATATATAAATGTCGAAATATACATATACATAACATATATTACACCACACATGATACTAGAATAGAACTATGTGACAGCTGCTGAGCTTCCATTTTTCTCATGCATTTACACCAAGAATCAAATAGTTAGATTTTCCAGAAAGTTCAACTCTCTTTCAAGCACTCAAAAGATGTGAACAATTTCTCTGAAATGTTCCCGCTACTCTCAGCTCTGAGAGTTTTAATAAAAGAAATATTTTTTTACATGACTAAATAAGACCTGTTTAACACTAGGGCCATTTGAAAATCTGGTCTAGTGGGGGTATCTCAGAATGACAGGAAGTCCAACTAGCATCTTTAATATAACGATTTGTTACATTTGGGGCATAACAGAGTACTATCTAAGCAAGAACTGCAAGATTGGTCCCATAAATTGTAAATTTTACTTTTTCAAATTGTGACTAATGTAATTTTAAGAAAGCAGATAATTTCAGTGTCTTAGAGATCAAAGTAAATAAATGGTTTCATGAAAGGGTCAGCTGAAAGCATATGGCATGCAGTGGCTGACAAAAGATTAAAATGCTACCACATACGAAAAAGCCACAACTTGAAAGAAATCATACATTCTTGAAAAGATACTTAATGCTACTAGATGACATACTTTTACTTGAGTTTGGATCATCTATCCTCATGACTCATTACGTATTTGAGTACATCAATTATATCATAAATAATGTATATCATTACAATGTTCTGTGGTTTAATGCATTTAAAGCTGTTTCAGACAGATGAGGCTCTCACGTGTGTCACACACCTCAACAGACCAGGACACTAAGAGTGAAACAAAACCTTCTTATTAACAAGTATTAATACTTTTTCATATAAATAAATTAATTCAAAAGCTATCAAAGCATAGTGCAAAATCAAGTAAGTGCTAGGGTCTCCAATTTACAGACAAGGTATCTGAGGCAGAAAGGTTACCACCTTTGCCCAAACTCAAAGCAAGTAGCTCCAATCGCTGTGCCTCTCTTCAGATTCTGAGCCAACTCCTGGAACATAATAGAAAACCTAACAAAAACAGAGCTTGTAGGAAACATTCTCTTAACATACAGCATGATCACAAACACTGAAAGGCTGGTTGACATTTTCAAAGCTGCAAAGGGAATTTGGATGCCGCCAGTTCTCATTAACTTTAATGGGAACTGGGCATCCAAATCTCTTAGGCAGTTTTGCAAATCCCACCACAAATGACCATTTAGGTGGTGAGCATTAAACGGTATTGCCTGCCAGGCACCTTTATCTTAGAGAGCTACGTAAAACGAAGCTCCATTGTTTTCTTCTTTGTAGAATAGTATGTGAGCTAAATGAAGTTTCTCACTCATGGCTTACACAGAAGCAATTTTTCCTGACACTTGCAAGGTGCAATTCAACCGGTTTCTTTAGACTATCACTAGGAAAGACAGGACAAAAAAAACACATAGGAAAACAATCACTGCTGAGAGATAAAAAGTAAATTCACTGTAAGTTGGTGAGTATCTGAGCAGACACTTCTGAAATACATGGGCTTTTTATTTCACTTTTAATAGAAATATTTGGCATTATTAGAGTGCTATATTTCTCACCTATTCATCTTTTACTTTCTATATGCCCGTCTTTCTGACTAACACCTTGGCATTCAAACAAGTACTATGCTGAAAAATAAAAAAAATAAAACCTGTATAAATGACAGAGTGTTCAACCATGAACACATTGTCTTTTATGAATATTATAATCACAGAATCAATAAGCCTACAAAGAAAAAACAGGACACAAAACGTGTTTTGTCATTTCTGACGAAGTTATAAAAACAACAGACATTCAATATGCCAAGTGTTCTTCAATCCTTCATAATCATAGCCTTATTGAAGAGAGGACAAAAAGGGTCTAATTGCATAGGAGCAATCTCAATGTAATAGGTTATACACCCAGGCACTGCTGCACAATACAACAAAAACAACGTTCCCTGTGTATAGCAGAATGTCATCTCTCATTTTCAGGCAATTACCTTCTTTCTTGTCAACAGTTTTAATAACCTCCATCATCTCTAAAAGACTTTTGCTTCAGTTAAATAATTTTCAGCTTTTTAATATGCAAATGTGCTTGTTCATATGCATGGGTGAAGTGGCGCTGCTACTTGAAATGTGTCAGTACATTGTGGAGCACCTGCACCTCGGGGAAGCTTGATTTAATTGACACCTAATACTATTCATTATTCCACTTAGTGAGCAACTCCTATTAGTCACCTGTAGGTTTTCCTATAAGCAGTGCTTTGGCCACCAATGAAAATATGAATATTTCTATAAATAGAATGGCCATATTTAGTAAAGGGGGTTCACTACTGGTGAGTCTGGAACATCATCTCATCAGGAATATTTCTTAGGATTCTCCCCCCCATCCCTCCCCAAAACTTTTCTTGACTATGAAGGAAGTCAAGAGTAACTCCTATTTAAAAAATATTTCATCTGTGTTACATATTGATACCTTAATTCTATAATTGTATTAAATTAACATTGTGTGAAGTCTGCAAAAGAGAACAGGGAAAAGGAATCAAGGTGGGTGGGTTTTATTAATGTAGCTACTGTTTCCTTAAAGTGTGATCTGAGTTGGATGATTCCAATGTCTGCTTTACATGATCTGAATGAAATCACTGGCTGTGCAAAGAAATGCAGAATACGTGTTATTAATTGAATATTCCTGTAATAAATATTTACCATTATAGTTTAGTTTAACCTTATCCAGCTAATAGCCAATTTTGCTCAATTGTGAAGGATGTGCAACAAAGATCTTTAAATTGCCACATGAAATAATTATGTTGAATATGGGATTCTCTGTCTTTACTGATATGAATGTGATAAATATATGCTATAAATGGATACAGTTTAAGACTGTCATTGTTCTTTTATTTCTGTATTACAACCCAGGCACAGTGCACCGTATGTGCTGAGTTGATGATATCAGGGTTGTTTCTTTACCACATGGTCTGTAACCTTATTGTTCAGGCCACATTTCTTTCCAGCATTAATGCATTTGTTAGTCCCAGAAGGCTTAAACTACAGATGTTTAACATCCTGCTTATGGACAGATCATCTGGAATATGAACTGAGAAATCTATACGACTTATTAGTATATGTTATGAGTGTAACAGAGATTTAATAGTCTGTTCAAACTAGATTAGTGAAATCGTTTCTTACAAAAATGCAACTTCTTAAAATAGACACATGTAAAAATGAAAAATTAAGACATTCTTTTGACTGAAATATGATTTTTATCAGAAGAATTTGTCGCTAATTAATGCTGTTTACATAATAGTGCATGTAACATTAATTACAGCTTTCAGAATGTTAACTGCAAACCTTTTTTTTTTTTTTCTGTGAGCACAGATTTACCAGTATGGTGGAAATCAGAGCTCTTTTGAGGGTTTTTCTGCAGTATATTCAAAGTGATCATAAATCAAGTCTAGAATTCAAAGACAGTTAAGGACATAGGCAGTAAAAAAGACTGAGTAATGCTAACCCAGAACTCCAATCATTTTTAAAGTAAGTGGGGAGAACACTGGTCAACTAGGCGATTGTTGGTATCCCCCAAAATGTAATCTCCAAGCTGAAGAATGGCAGCTGGCAGAACAGCTGGTGAATAGGATTAATGTCAGAAGAAAGAAATAAAACTCAACATATGTCCAAGCCTGCGGTGCTGGGACTGAGCATGATTGTACCCCGACGGATACCATGTGTACAGCTGGAAAGTGCCACTGTGCCATGCTTCTCTACCCCACAAGGTCATTTCTAAGAAGTATAGCTAATATCTGAACTGAACTTTTCCTTGAGAACTCTGGCTGATTAAGAAACGAACAAACATGCTTCATAGTGCAAATATTTTGGACTATTTTAACCCACTCTGGGTGTTCTTTTATAATACAATCTCAACTAAAAAAGCAGATTAGTATTAAAATGGACAGATTGCACTAATGTAAATATAATTTTAAAGCTATTTAAACCTTTTAATCTCATCTCATTCAGATTTCCACATTCAAGGTTCAAATAATACCAAAACCACAAGTTTAATAAAGTAAATAACTTCATTTCATAGTACTTACATATTTTACTGAAAATAAATTTTAATAAACAGCATGCATAGCTAGAATATGCCTAAGAAATTCGGGAAATGGGGAAAAAAAATGACACTAGCATTAATTCATATTTATATTTTGAAATGTTAGCTCTTAAGGATATTTCAGCTCATGTTTTAGCACACTCCTATTTTTTTTTACTGTAACAGGGCAGTTGTTGGAATTGGTTATAGTGAAGAACACTAAACATAAAAATTCCTAACTCATGAGAAAGGCCCAAGTATTTTTAGAAGTTTGAAAAGAACAAATTCTGTTCAGTCTCCATTTTTCTACTAGTAGCTTGAAATGGATCCTATCAGCTAGATAGCAAAGTTCATACACGATCAGGTTCTACACCACGATTGTGTGCAGTGAGAAAGAGCACAAAGGGTTAACATAACCAGTTTTGTTCTGTGCCTAATGTCATTTTCAAATATGGTGGATTTGGGTGCCTTTTATTTTGGATAGGGAATATAAAAAAATAAAAAAAAAAACATACCAGTCCCAAATCCAGGTTACTTTTTAAAATACTAGCTTCAGCTGTGTCCAATTGAACTTAGAAACATCTATTTGATGAAAATGCAAAAATTACTGAGATGACAAATCACACCCAGACCCCAAAACAGACTTGTCTCCTTTTTTCTTCTTTTCTTTTTTCTTTCTTTTTTCTTTTCATTTTCTTTCTGTTGTCTTTTTCTGTTCTTTTCTTTTTTTCTGTTCTTTTTTCTTTTCCTTTCTGGCATCACATCAGGAAACATGCAGTGGAATAATACCCCACACACTCTTACCAGAGGAAAAGACACATGCATCTCAAAGGATGTAAGCACGCAATGCTACCTTGGTACCTTAAAATGGAATATCCAACTGGTGCTCCATCTGTCAGCTGCAAGACAGCAACAGGTAACCAGAAGTAATATTTTATTACTCATACTAAGTTGACTTCACTAAGGAGGGTAACTGTATTGCCTTCCACATAAAGAAAATAATCAAGAAAGGGCAGGCAACCCTAGTGACTTGTTCAGCTTAGAAATATATTTTTCTGACTTGTAGAAAGATCCTGGTTGGCATTTTAATAATGTAAATCCTCTACAGTAAGAGATATAGATGAGCTGCAAAAAACTAGTACAGGTGAGAAACTTGAGCCAGTCTGAAACCAGTGAATGCCAATGGCCACAACTGTTACTGACTTCTAAACAGTGTAATTACAAACAAAATTTCCACTGAAACCTCTAACCTTTTTTTATTTATCAGATGCTTATACAATGCTCACACAATTTTAGATACCATGGTATGTTACAGACAAAACTAGAGGCCTTCTATTCTTTAAACAGATTTTATCCTGGTATAACCCCATTAGTGGCCTAATTTTATATGAGCTACAGTAGCATGAACTGATATAGTTTGCATCTAAGAATTTTCTAATGTGTGTTCATCCGCTTAACAAAGATACTTTACAATTTGTGTTCCATCACTTATTTAAAATGTCACTATAGCCTACTCTTCACATTTATTTGGAAATACCTACCCATTTTCCATTTATTTTGAAATACCTACCCATTTTTACCAAGTTCTCCTATCCATTTTTCAAAACAAAGTCAATAAGGAAAGTGGAAAAATAATTTTATATAATGATAGTAAAAGTATAACGCTTATAATATTCTCATGCCCTGATGACTGACTCCTTCAGTAGGAAAAATGCTGAGAAGTTTTAATTTCTTAGCACACAGGTCTGCATTTCTAACAAAGCTAAAACTTCTAGAGAATGATTTTGAGCTTTCCTTGAAGGGCCCATATGTTAAGGTCTAAATGTCTAATCAAGATAGCAAATTTTAGATATTTTTTGTAACATAAAATTATTCCATTTTATTTTAAGATAGTCTTGATTCTAAGTAAGAATCTCCAGCAGCACTCATCGAATATCATTATGTACTGGCAAAAATGGTTTTGTTTGCACTCACATAAAAGGGAAAGAAAAGCCCTTTGCTTATTAATATCTACTGAATTGTTTAAGAGGATTTTTAAGATACAAGTTAAAAGAATTTCATAATTTCAATTTCTCCTTTTCATTTAATAGTAGACATTCATTAGGACCCACACACTGTAATAAATTATAATAATTTCAAACAAGAATTAAATTACTAGGTACCTAGTGAAAGAGCCATTTTTTCTTAGGTACCCTGTAATCTAACTGTCAGATTTAAAATCTATTCCCAATCAACTCTTCACAACATTCACATTTATTCATCTATGCTAAATTAATAAAAGGTGTGAATAATACTGACAAAATTGATCATTATTGTTCATGTAGATTTAGAAAATTATAAGGTAATCTAAAATATAAAAGGAATTGAGGGAAACTATTACGGTTCTTATAAATAAATTCATCCTTTGCTATATTTTTTTTAAATCAGGAAAAATCTTCAACAAGAATTTATTTAGATTGACTAGCAAAGCTATTCTGCACATTTCAGAATAGAACTATTTTTTTATTTCAAAAACTATTAAAAGTTGATGATGACTCTAATGCAACATGAGAGTTCACCCAAAATCTTAAAAAGTAATGCTGAAATACCAAAAATGCTACCCAATATCAGACTGAATACAAAGGTTTTGTACGTTGAGCCTAGCAAAGCACCTCATGCAAAGCACCTTACATGAGGTCCTGAGTGAGCTCAGGTAACATGGAAGTAAATGGGAATTGAGGTCATTCAGACTCTCCTGGAATCCAGATCTGACCGAGTACAGCAACTCTGAAAAACAGGGTGAGCATCCCTCCCCTTTATCTGTGTAAACAGATATAAAAGGGGACAGCATTCTCCAAGGAATTAAAAGTATTACACAATCATCTTTCCTTATACACAGACTTATCAGCAAACAGAAGAAACCACTGGATATTATTACAGCTCTACATAAAATCAAAGAAATGTCTATATTAGACTATCCTGTCCTTTGCACATTTGCAGTAATTCCTACCATCTAACCTCACTGACCCTCTCCCCCCTAACGGGGATCCCTGCAGATAAAGTAAAGCATGTCAACATCTGTTCCCATTCACACCGATTTTAATTTACAAAAAGAGCTTTGCTATTTTCAGAACAGGCTCCAGAGCACAATGACAGATTTAAGGCCTTTAATGGGGTTGCGTTTTGAGTGTGTCAGCATTTCCTACTCACCAGGACTTGATTCTAAGGGGCTTCACCAACGGAAGCTGCGGGGGGTTACCGGAGCCACAGCAAGGGTGTTCTCCTCACTACCGCACTGTTTACCTATAAACCAGCTGACAAAGTTTTAATGTCCTTAACAAACCTCTGTGTTTGCTGCTTTGACCAAAAATCAGAGATCCAGAGCTCTGGTGATACAATTCCTTCTCTTCCCATGTTCATTCTGTGCATTCCTTCTACCACCACATACCTTTCTGAAACTCAGAATGTATTACTGGGAGTACATTTTCCAAACTGCTTTCTCATGACGTAGCTCTGTTCTTACTGACTTTTGAACCCACTGATTTTTGTGAAAGCAAAGCTAGGCCAAAGCTCTGTGTGTTTTTTGGATTTTGGTTTTGGGCTTATTTTTTAAAAACACAGTCTTTGGCCTCTCCTGCTCTGCCACATTACAAATTTCATGATAACTAACCATCATTTTTCTAAAGTTCTTTTAACTGGCATTTATTTATAGATTACCCTTGTAAATCTAAAGAACTTACTCATCCTACTAGAAAGTTGCAGAGCACGCAGACTGTGAAGATCACAGTTGTACAAAAACAATTCACAGAGTTTCAGGGAATTCATAGTGACTCAAAATAAATTTTTCCATATCCTCAAGAGGGTTTAGTTGTTTTTTTTAAGATATACAATATGAAGAACAACTTGGAGAAACAATGCACAAGTTGTGTTGTAATCACATAACAGCTAAGACACGAGCAGCTGAGCAGAAGGAAGATGGGCAGTGGAATGCCATACAGTAATCAGCACTGTTGACTAATCAGAATTTGAGACACTAGAAGGTAATAAGGGTATTATAAAGAATGGCTTATTGAAGGAGCAGCTGTTTATGTGTAGCGCACTGTTTAAATGAGTTCCACTAGATTGCCATGGTATGTTTTGGTAAAAAAGTTTTACTCAAAAAAAAAAAAAAATTATATCAGGAAGAGCAAGCACGAGGGAGCAAATATCTGGGTATCATGACTGCAAGTACATTAATAGAAGCAGTTATCTAGGTACTGGTACTGGGGACCTCTAAAAAAAGGCATAAATTCAGTGGCCTGGAAGTTACAAAAGAATATTCATTACTTAGGCACAGCCTAAATGTCATCTTTGTTAGCCTCCACCACTGAGTATTGTTGCCATGGGCACAAGAGCTGAGGTGGTTATGAAGGGTAATAGACAAAGAGGAAAAAAACAAGGGAAAGTATAACTAAAAACAACTACAGAGCCATTTTAAGACATTTATATTTGCACCAGCAGCCAATAAACACACTAAATAAATTCAACCTAATTTACAAAACAAGCCAATTTTAATATCCCTCCACATAAACTTAATAACAAAATAGGGCTATGATCTCAACTAGGAAAATCTAATTAAGTAATGTATAAAGACCAAAAAATAGAAACAATATTCAAAATCGCACCAGTGAAAACCACAACTCACCACAATTCTCAGACAGTAGTTATCTGCTCAAATCTTTGTGCCATAGGGTTATTCAACAGTTTTTTGTTTGCTTGTTTGTTTTCAGAAACCAACTTACAGTTTTGTTTTTAAAAATATCTTTGCACTGTTGGGAGCAGGAAGGAGACTGCCTAATAGCAGTGGAAATTTATCATAATCCATTATTTAAAATATTCTACTTTGGCCAGCAAGGGCTTGGTAATATTTAAAAGCAGTCAGCAAGCAGTGGAAACTCTGGTATCTTTTGTAACAGTTCACATGTCAAACTGGCAAAGTGCCCACAGTGTACGGCAGAAAAATCTATTTAATGTCTGCCCCACAAGGCGACATGAGGCTTGATTGGCAGAAAGCAGAGAGTGGCTTTTGATCATGTGTCCTAACAAGCAGTTCCAGCTCCTGTCTCTTCGGCTGAACGGCTCCACATTACCTATTCAAACAGAAGTGACAGGCCACTGCACTACTCTTTGGCTCTAGTCTCACGCAGTGGGAGCTATGCTGGAGACAGAGCCACTGATTAAATATATCACTTTTTCAAGACAAGCAGGTTGTCTGAATCAAAGTTGGACAGAATAGACTCAACATTATTAAAAGAGGATATAAAACTGGAGTTGAGTGATGTTAGGCCAGTTTGTACAGCCTCAGGGATTCACAGACTGACAAGGGGAATAAGGAACAGCAGAACTCATAAAGCAGGGTCAGAAATTAGCTGTGACACCTTGGCCATTTTCCCATCACTTCAGGGCCACTGTGTTTCAAATCCTGTAGTCTCTTTTTGGCCTTTTTTTAATGATTTTGTGTGCGGGGAGGGGGAGGGGGGACATAAAAGTCGTTAACTACTGAAAGTTGCAAATTGCAGTTTCACAATAAAAGATAAAATATCAGCCACATTTTGCCACCTAATATACAGTGTTTTCTAATTAGATTGGGGCTTTTTCCTTGTATTCTCATCAGCCAAATTATTGTCATCAAATAATTTGTTGATACAGCACTAGCTACTCTTGCTCTAAGGAATAACTGAAAGCTGGGGAAAATGACTGAATAGAGATGCTTATTACATTGCCTTGTTAGTTCATTAACAGATTGGTTTGATTTTTGAGGTTGTATGTCTGGACACTGTCTGTTGTGTTATCTGATACACAGACACAGAAAGGCAACAGCCAGGGTACGTTGTCTAGTCATTATATGACAAAAACAACAGATACACTGACACTTGGAGGAACCAATGCTCCAACCAAATTTTTAATTACGATTATAACTGCAGATACAACCAGACCTATTAATAAAGCTGCAACAACCGCATTTCAACAGCTAAAAACACAAACAGTCCACAGAGGAAACAGAAACTGAAGTAAAGGAAGCTTATTTTACTCAGTGATGCGTGTGTGTGCCAGATCTATAAAATTACTTCTAAGCTATTCACAGTTCTGTAAAAAAATGTTAAATTTATGATACAAAATCTAGACAGATTTTTTCAGAACTACTCCTGCAGTAATTCCATTGAAATTAATAGAGTCACCTCAGGAATAAACTTGGTTCAATATTTATTTTTCACTATGGCAAGTTCTTCTGACATTTCAACAAACCGCTGCCCAATGTGTTAGTTTTTGTTTCACTGTAAATATTTAAAAGTAATCTGCTTGTTACATATTTAAGATACGATAAGGACTGCTAAGACCTACACTGAGAACCAGAGCTGTTTTAAACTTTGAAAATGCAGGTAAATTTGAAGATAGAGTAGAAAGAGCCAAATCCTGGCCTCATGCATATCCCCTAACACATACAGCATAGCATAAATGCAAACAGAATGCAGTCTTAAGGTGGTGTTAGACTAACAAGAAACTCACCGCAGAGCTCTCAATGTTTTTGTGCCACTGCAGGCTCTCTAGACTGTGTTCAGAGTTCCTCCAGATGCGTGAAAGAGCCTGCTTGCTTCAACATTTTCAAACAAATAAAAGACAGAAGAGTATTCAAGATGGGTTTTTTTAGGTTCAGTGAAGATCATGATTCACCGCAGAAGGTGATGTCACATCAAGTTCTTTAAGAAATGTGAGCAGGCAGCAGTGCATTATAGTTTCATGTCGAAATATGGCAAATGGTTATGTAAAGCATTAAGTAAAACAGTTAACAAAAAGGAAGATGAAAATAAACAGGCATTCATATGTAGGGCACTGTGCCCAGGAACTCTGGGCACCTATGTAAGTAAAACTAAAAATATATTATGATTAATGAAAGAAAACAGCTATTAGATACATTCCAAAAAGCTAGGCTGTAGAACAAGACATTTTGGCATGGCTTTACTGTTTGGCAGCCCAAGTTAAAGACCGACCCAAGACTGCAGCAGAACGGGTGCTGCTAGTCAGGACGGAGCAATGCTAACAGGGGCTATCTGCAGATGTTTATACAGTACTTGCCATCACAACTACATTTATATTTAAAAAGGGCTATTGCACACTTTTCTCATTAATATTACAATCTGAACTCTACAGAAACACCACCACTTCTTTATGTTATTAAAGTAATACAGAATAGGGAGGATTTTGACACATTAACAACTATTAACTCTTGCTTCATTTTGGAGATCAACATGCCAAAGAGTAAATAAGGAAGAAGCCTGGCTACAAATGGGAGTTAGAAGGATTCATCACAATGCAAAATACACTTATGAAGCACAGAAACATGTAGTTCACAACACTGAATTACGTTTTGTCCCTGGTTTTCACTTTGCGCTCATCAGCAATGCACTGGGAAGTGAGAGCACACACACAGGGCTAAAACTTGAGTTACACAGATGAATAGGGCTCAGGTAGGGCTTGAGCATACTACCATTGAAGTTCATGATAAAGCCCTTCTTGGCTTTAAAGGTACCAGATCAGTCCTACAGTGCAGAACTAGAGGCCTTAAAATAAACCATGCTTGAGACCACACCTGGGGTGGTGTGTCCAGTTCTGGGCTCCCCTGTACAAGAAAGACGTGGGCATACTGGAGAGAGCCCAGCAATGGGCAACAAGACAATCAATTTATTGGAGGATCTCTCATATGAAGCGGGGCTGAGAGAGCCATGAGTGTTTAGCCTGGAAAAGAGCAGGCTCCAGGGGATAATATATAAATATCTGATGGCAGGAGTAAAGAAAACAGACCCACACTCTTCTCAATGGTGCCCAGTGACAGGCCCAGAGGCAAAGGGCACAAAATGGAAATACAGGAAATTCCCTTGAAACATAAAAAACCCCTTTCTGGTTGTAAGGATGTGTTGTAAGGATATATTGTAAGGATGACCAAACACTGAACAGGCTGTGGAGTTTCCATCCTTGGAGATACTCAAAAACTGATGGGACATGGCCCTGAGCAACCTGTTCTAGGTGATCCTGCTCTGAGGTGGGGCGTTGGACCGGACGATCGCAAGCGGTGCCTTCCCACCTCAGCCACTCTGTGATTCTCCAGCTCTGTGAAACCGACAGCAAACTGAGTGCAGGAGAACATGGATAGATTGTCACTGAAATAAACACACTAAGGCTCTTTCACATATTGGCTGATACACTTGAAAGAAGAAAGCTGCATTTAATGATGACATCTTAAATTTTGTGATGCTGAACTGAGCAGTTCTTTGTAAAAAAGATAAATTCAAAATCCAATTTCCTCCGTCACATTAAAAACACTCTAGAAGATTTCCAAATTTTTTAAGCTCAAATTCTTCCCATTGCAAATTTCAGGGAAAATAAAAATGTTTAAAGAATACATAAATAAAGTAGTATTTTAAATGGAAAATATGAACTACTTTTTTTTCCCTAATTCTTACTTGTATTAAATGATACTCAAAAGTAACACTGACATTGAATGCATTTAGTCTCTTTAACAAAACATTTGTTTGGGGTTAATTAGCACGGCTGAAGACTAATCTTAATAACTGTTTGTTGTTTCCACTGGAGGCAGGTTTCCCTCACAAAAGAAGTGACATCTTGGAGTTTCAGACTAGAACACAGAGGTGAGAGTAGCTTCTCTCTCCGTTAGATGAGCAAGACAGCCTGAGCATGTAGCTGCCTCCTGCAGCCAGACAGCGAATGCTTCTGTCTCTCTTGTGGCAACCAAATAAAGTTGTCAAAATTATTTTTAAGTAATGATAAGGTATCTAAACCAAACACTGTATAGAAAAATAAGGAATATATCAGCATTTAAAATGTATATGCTGCTGAGCATTTTTACTGTCATTTCTATAAGAAAAGCAGATCTAATTACCTGTATCTCTAAAGTGCGTACCTAGCATTTTTATTATGTATTATAACATTTTGCTTAGAGTTGACATTTTTATTCTGACAAGCACTGTCTGGAGAGCTCTCAATAAATAATACATTTACAGTTTTCAGTAAATAAGCACTGGACACAAATCGTTATCCTTACTTACAGCTGCCCCTCTCTAATAGTGCTTTTACAAGTAAGGTGACTATTCAGTCTAATGCAATACTCTCAGTGCTGGAAAGATATTTTCACTCATTACCCCAGTCACAAGCACTTAAAGCACTTTTAGGCCCTGTTGCAAAACAGCAGGAATGGCAAAGCAAATAAGACCAACTAAAACTAAAGTTCATCACCAAAGAAATCTGAGGTTATTCACCCTACAGAACTTGGAAAATACAATGGCATACAAGATCAGCCACATTCGAGCTCTATCTTTCCCTTGTATTTTTATATTTACATTAGCAAATTTAGGAAGCGAAGTATTGCAGTCTAGTCCCTACTATTAACCTGATGACTACAAAATGTATTTCAATTACCGTTTTAAAGCATGATCTGATCATAACGTTGTTTGTGTCACAGTACATCAGAAACCAATGAAGTTTGAATTTATTTTTCTGCTGCCAAGATCACGCAACTGAAGCAATTCTCCATATTTTTACAGCTATTTACTCACATTCTTCACCACAGAGTCCAATGTCAGTTGTACCCATTCAAACTGAACTTGTGTTTCTTACTGCCCTAAGGAAAAAGCTGGCTTTTTAGATATACTTTTTTAATAATGCTTTCATAATACTAATAACACACAAATAGTGTAAAGATAGCAGATCTTATACCATGACTAAAAAGGAGACAAAAATAGAGAAGCATAGTGCAGAACATTATATAAAATGGAAGCACAGAGGCAATTTATCACACAGTAAAAATTGAATTAAATTAAATTGTATCCAGCAGTGGACAATGTCAGAATTGAGAGGTACAGTGGGATTAAAGAAAACGATGAGATGACCCCCGAAGGTAAAACGTTGGAAAACACAGTCACTGGGGAGGAACTGGTTGAAATGGTCAGTAAATGCTGGTGCTGAGAAGATTTCGGCCTGTTTCAGTTTATTCTGTCCCTGTCTACAGCTCAAGTTCAGAGACAATGAGGAAAGGCTGAAAGCCCATTTGTTCTAATGAAAAAGATTTTACTCATCTCAAATATTCAGGGCTGAATAAAGACATTTCCTCAATGCAACGCAAGCATCTCAAAACGCTGAAAGTAAACATCTACCTAAAAATACTTTAAAGAGTTATCATAGCTAGAAGGGGTGTCCCAATCTTCAGAATTGAGACCTGAATTTCAGACTCTCCCCACATCAGGATTTGAGCTATGATCAACTCTGTTTATTAGAAAATGCAACAATTTTGTAGAGGTGCAGCAGTACAAAGCTTCAACAAGAAAACAACCTGTATTGGGAAACACAACCTCCAGAAAAGTAAAGCACCATAAAACGCCATAGATCCTACATCTAGGTAACTGCCTGATAGTAACCAAGGTGTATTTTCACCTGGCAGGTCCTCATGTGGCTATTTCCATTCAACTTCCAGCAGATCCTATTATGAAAAATGCTACATTACACTCGCCACATTCTTGTTGATAATCCTGAATTAGAGATAAGAACTGAAGGGACATGAAAACCTTTTAGCAAAAAAGGACAGTTTCCATAATCTCTTGACTTATTCATACAGATCTCATTCTTCATGATACCTAATGTAAAAGCCTGTACTGTTCCCCATTTCTGTGTCATGAACAAATTTCAGAACAAAGAAAACTGAAGGGAAACTTTCAAATGTAGCATGAGACATACTGAAAAATGCTGAAGAATTACTATACTGTAATCCACACAGAACCTGAGTAATGACTAGATGCTCAAATGCTACAACACTGGGCAAGATTGCAGGGCAGACAGCCAGACAATAAATGCAAAAATAAGGTGGAAAGATGACAACATGTGCCAGTTTCTTAAATAAAAACTGTGAGATAGCATTTAATCACAAAACAATACGATGAAAGACCTAAAGGATATAAGACAGGAAATAATAATAAAAAATGCATAAATTCTCATATACTTAGAAGGACAAATAAAAATATGAGACAAAATATTAATGACCAGCAGATACAGTATGGTTAGACAGGCTGGGTCTGCCTTTGCAAAAAGAAATATTCACCTAAACATACATTGCATTCTAAATGTCATTAAAACAAGTTCATTAAAGTTATTTCTGCCTCAGATAAGAATGAATTTTTGATAGAAAAATCAAATACATTGGCTAGAAAGAAACTAGGCTGCATCTTCTTTTAGTTACCAGGAAAACAACCCTAGAAACCACTTTCTTTGTGATAATGTTCCTAAAAAGTCCTAAATTATTTTAACACATTAAGACATAGGAATTCACTGTATACTTCAACAAATGAATTCCTAGAGAAAAAAAGAGACAGTGAGTTGCATTTAATTATATGGTAAAGAGGTAAGTAATTCAAAGAGGTTTAGGAAAATGTGTCTCATATCTCTCCTCTAACTTGATCTGAGTCATCTATTTATTGTGTGGGCTTTTGGGCTTTCATGTTTTTATTTTGGAAGCATGTTTGGAGTTTAGCAGAAAAATTCCTCAGCCTAGATGCTACCATATATGGCTTCTGACAAGTAAAAGATATGTATTAAATTAACTATATACATAACTGATTCTGAATTTGCTCACCAAAAATTATTTTTAAGAAGAAAAGGGAAACACGATGAGGGTGGTACCTAGCAGATGTGGCAAGGTTTTTCAAAGATGATGAAAGGATTTTGAAGAAGGTGGAGTTTTTCATATGCAAAGAACTTGTTTCTAGCTGAGAGGAGCCCCAGTTACCACTTATGAATTCCATAGGTATCACAAAAACCAGAACAGTATTATTAAATCATTTTTAACAATTAGTTTGGATAATCCTAATACCAAATCCCAGTAACATTTTTAAAGCCTTGAAACAGAACAAAATATCTGTAGCCATCAAGAGAACTGAAGAATAAAGAACAGGGGTCTATAAATGCCAGGTGTATTAGGACAACCAGGGATCATGCCTTCATTAGCGGAAAGTGTGGGTATAGAGCATACCACAAGACAAATAAATTGAATTAAATCTCAGTAAAACTTCTGAAAAACATTCAAAAATATTAATTGACCACAGATGGTCAGTCGTTCACTTCTAGACCTGATCCACAAAAGACAACTCCTGACATGTAGTGTCCTCAAATGTTGTGCTTAAAACCATACCAGAAAACAAGTGTATATGCCTGAACTCTGCCTGTTCTCAGCTGTGGGAGGCTTAAAGCAAAGAACACAAAACTGAAACTCTCCATTCATTTAATACAATATACCACACAGAGATTCCATTAAAAAAAAAAAACACCAACCCCAACAACAAAAAAACCTGCATAAAATTACAACTGAAATGCTTTACCAGTGTCCAGTTATAAAACACAGTATGTGAAAGTTTAAGTTTATGTCCCAGTGAAGTCAACAGGAAATATGTACATATTTGTGTGTGCAATACTTTAGTATACTGTCCTTACTGGCATGGTAGAAAATTTTATAGGGAAGTGTTAATCTATTTTAAGGCAATATGAAAGAAAGCCTTTGATTATTATTAACTACCGAAGCTGAAGAAAAAAAAAAACAAAACAAAACACAAAATCAGAAAAACCACCACTCCTGAGTAGTGTAGTAAGATTTTCCCTATTGCATATAAAATGAATAATACATGTGAATCCTTAATTTTTAATTTAGGTATCTTTAGACATATTATATATCACTATGAGTTACATATATCCACCAATAGAGAGAGAGTACAAACAGGTGCACATGACAGAGAATAGATGGAAATTTATGAATATACTACTCTTTATATAGATGTTCATTATTCCAACATGCATACGTAAAAATCTTTGATCTCTGAATGTTCAACTATGGTCTTCAAGGAGGAAACAAGAATGGGAAGCAGTTTATAAAAAGCTTGTGCTAGAATTCTGAACTGAGCTTGGCTGAAAAATGATACTGTATACATCGCTCAGAATCAAGGTCAAAAGTGAATTAGGAATCCAGGCCCTGAGTAATGAGGGCTTAGCACTTAGCAGAAATGACATGCCCAGTTTCCAGCTCAGAAGTGCCAGCTGACCTGCCAACCTAGCATTCCAGATCTGAAAGGGGGAAATCTGCTCTCCTAGCTACAGACGAGATGTGTACTACTAATTATTGCTCGTAGAGGCTTATGATGAAGTACAGGAGGATAGTTGTCTGGAAGCCAATTCTCAGCCTAGAATTCAGGCAGCCCAGGCGATGTAAATCTGTCTCACAAAAGTAATATAAGCAATATGCTGAAAGAAAGGTCTTTTACTGAAGGGGGATAGAAAGGGAAAGAAGCAGTCTGACCATACTATCTAACATAAACTCTTCATTTGAGCTGTAAAGAGATTTAACACTTGATTGTACTGGAGGATACTTCCAAAGAAAAAAAGCCAGTAAAACAATCCTTCTGCTCATAGAAGAACTAAGAAGATGAATATATTGAAGTTATCCAAGAGGCCCTACAGTCTAGTGTTGTTGATTAAATTAGACACCTGTTCATTTCTGACCTCTTCTGTCTTATGAGAACACATGTCAGCAAAGTCTTTACATACTCAAATTAACTCTAAATATTTGTAGTATTCTTTTTTTTTCCCCAGTTACAATTTTCTCATCAATTTTCTCATTTCCCAATCATTATAAATTAAGACACAGGAATGCCTTAGTGTAAAAAGTATGCAAATACTGGACCATGAAGTCAAAAAATGTTGTTTATCCTGTGGTGTTGGTAATCTTTGTTCAAACTACAAATAATGCTAAAAACGTACCTAAGGTATATTCAGTCCTGTATGAGGTGCTCATGTTCCCAGTATTATACACAAGACATGACACTGGCTGAAGCGCTATTATTAAAGAGAGATTAAAACAGCTGTACATTATGCTGAAGCACTCACTCTTTCCTTTACAAACAGACGGTCCTGGATTACAAGCAGCACTTGACCATTTAAATCACTACAACAACCAGATTTAACCAGCTGGGCCATATTCTCTTAGGCAATGCCTGTTGACCTCCTCAGTCACAGCTGCTCAGATGAAATTCTCATTAGACAACTTACTTTCAGAAGCCAAAGGACTCTGATTAAATATATCTATTTAGACACAATAAAGTCTTTCAGTATATACTTGTTTCCCAATGTTATGAGGTACAACAGAGACCACGAGTAGTATATACAAGCATAAAAGACACCTAATATCTGAAGGTATACCACAAAATATTTAAGCTTTTGACACCAGCAACTCATATTACTCAAATTCAGATCCTATAGATGGACCAGAAAGTTACTATAACAACATTAAAAGAGACTTGTTGCTGTACTCGCGTGGGGGTTAGAGCAGACGACTGGAATTCTTGAGTTCTTTATTCCACTTCTAACTCTACAATTAACTTGACATATGACCGTATGTTAGCCCAGTTCCCACAGCTACATCGATGGTCATGGAGCTCCTCCCTATAAAAGATGCTGACATGTACTATTAATTTATTCAAAGGAGTGGTGTAAGACTTCAAGCCCCACAGATATTACACAGTAGTATACAGTAGAAATACATGTCTTTTCCCCATTACATTCATTAAAGCAATTATATTATGCTATCTATTTGGTGAAAAAATCAGCAGCTGTTTTTCAATTTGGGTAAGCAATTTTGTGACAGATCAGGACTTATTACACAAACGTGTCCTCAATAGCATTGCCTGCATACCATTTTAAGAAAAGAATTCCATAGAAACCTATTTTAAAGGATAGATGTTAAAGAGCATCATGTATGGTACACGTGTGATTAGGCTATTAATTAGGTTGTTTAAAAGAGACTATAAGATGGCAAAATGTTTTCTTAATCTCAGACCTCATTTCTCCAACTGACTCTGCACTGAGTCAGTTGCAGCACCCACAGTCACAACAAAGATCAGAGTCTTAAAATAGTAATTATTTTTAAAATGTTATTTTATTCCAATCAAACAAGTATGGAGAGTTTACTTCTTTTTAATTCAGAGAAACCTCTGAATACTGGAATAGCTATTCAAATCTGTCATAAGAATTTTGGTATTCCTAGTCTACACAGAAGTTTAAAACCATTGAACTTCCTAAGTGTAACAACCTGAAGAATTTCCAATCTTTCTATTAATGACTTTTCCACGTTAGTTTATATGGTACCAATCAGATGTTCATTAATTATTTTCTGTAAAATGGAAGTGGCCTTTTTTCCTACAGAAAATGCTGGATGGATTGAAAAGAACTTCACATGAAGATACAGTCAATTACCTTTGAACTTATAGGCAGACTTCAGAATAGTTTTCCAGTATAATGTGGTCCATAACAGGCAAGATTATTTTATAGATCAGAAATTACCTTTATTTCACAGCTGGTGAGAATATACAGCATGGAAGGCTCAAACTCAGAGGGATCTCTCTGCTGTCACATACCTCTCAAATCAACTAGTGTATGCTAATACAGAGGAAGTGCAGAAAATTATTGAGAATTCATACAAAAATAAGCTATGAAATGCTTGAATCCTTACAGTAAGATACTATGTTTAAACTTTTCGATGCACATTTTTATTAGCACACCATTCAGTATACTCCTGGAAAAGTCTTAGCTGTGGTGTCACTATAATCAACAGCAACTTGTGTACTCCTGCAGCAAAGTATGAGCCAAGACCTTTGATTAGCATGGAGTGTTGAATGACTGTTACTGACTGTAAAAAACAACTTTGCTAAAGTAACATTTAAAATAGTTTTCCTAGTCTAACCACCAAATCTAAGAAAGCAATTTTTAAAAGAGTGATCTTTACAGCTGAAAACAGACAGATGGTAGTAAAGAATCTGGGACATTCTCTCTTTAGAGATGTTTCACCAGTTTCAGAAAGGACACCTATAGAACACATTTATCTATGTGCTGGCATTTAACAATTATGCCAAGAAATTTGAAAGCCTACTTCCATCCGTACATGATTTTATCCCATATTTAAACATATTATTGTATCAGCATCAATTTTAATTTAAATCTACATTGCTACATGGAGCCAAGTGATCCTGAAGTGCACTGTTTGAAGTGCACTGTGACCATACCATGAAATTGAGGAGGTAAAATCATTTTGAACTCATTCATATTTCAAAGAAAAAAGGGATCACAAAGTTCTACTGCCTTGTGGTTCTACTATGTCACAAATATTCTTGCTGGGTTATTTTTAAGGCCACAAAACAACACTGGTAAATTAACTAACAGAATCCACACAGATGCCTCCACACCTGTTTATCTATTTCAGAGCCTCCTGCTCTCACATCTTCCCTGATTCAAACTCATGTATGAGCTCACAGACTAGAAGGTATTGCTGCAGAAGCAACCAAGACTTCATCCTCCTTGACATGGGAAGAGATTTTCATAGTGGACGCTGACCATGTGCACACACATACTGATAAACTCATTCTCCAATTCTGTTTAGTTCCTATCAAGGCCAAAATCTTAGCCAAGTCAATGAAAATATCTGAATAAGGACTGAATACATTAACTGCCTTTAGAGCTCAAAGATTTGTCCTCATTTTTATCTCTCTTTTAATAGTTGTAACAATATACGAGCAGGCTGTAAAAAAATTATTTCTTCAGCCACAATTCTAGGTATATTGGTCAGAACTATGTACTTTTTACACTTAAAACTCTTTCCCATTCTCCTAGCCACAGACACTGCGTCGTTAAGGTGATGAAAGATGAGAATTTCTAAGCAAAACAAACCAGCTCATGTTTTATTCATTCCTATTGTTTAAAATAAACATTTATCTTTTAAAAGAAAAAGAACAAATACCACTGAGGAATATCCCTCACAACTCTACAACCAGTTAACAATTCACCATAACCTTTCAAGTAAGAGTGGAGTTTTCACCTAAACCGACATTCTTGCTTTGACTCACAGACAACTAACCCAATTTAGAAAGTTCTAAAAAACTGGCATATTTGTCTAAAATCCCTAATGGATCTCAAGCTACCATTGCCATGGTAACCTGTGAATAACTTTATCCTAGCCTTTGCCAATTATGCAATTTTCTGGCTCTTGATACCCAACGCATTCTTTATGCCATAAAAATTGTAGGGTTTGGGGGTGGGGAAACTCTATCATCTTATCCAACACATACCCTCTTGCTCAGTCCTGGTCATTTCTTCTAGTTTCTTCTGCTTCAGTGTGTCCACCACATCTGCAAGGCTTCCTTTGCGGCGTTCTGGCGTTCCAAAATTAACACTGGTCATTAGCTCACTGCGGTCACGACCTCCTTCGTCGGGCTTGTTTGGTGAGGTAGAGGTATTTCGGAAGGAATATAGGGAACATAACTTATTACTCTCTGACTCCTGCAAAGAAACAATACAATGTGAAAACACAGGCTATTCTCTTACATCAGAAGGATCTCAAACAGGTAAAAGTTGAAAACATTATTTATTAGTCTGTAATACTAATGAGCTTACATGTATCCTCCAGTTTCTAAAATGAGCATTATTATTTGAATTTCTGTTTCAGTGCTTGACAGGGGCTCTTTTTTCCTTAAGGCCAGTCCTTTCCATGCTTCTAACTGAGAAGCATCTCATACTCTCATACTTCATGCCTGAGATACTCCTCATCAAGGATTTTCCTTGTCAGAAATAAGCCACTTCAACACTTTTTTCAATGAATGTAAGCTTTCACAGTTTTCTTTAGTTCCTTAAGTAAAGGCAATACATGTAGCACTGAGAGAGAAAATACAGGCAAAGACAAATTATTCCTGGATAGATCCTCAGCTAATGGAAAAAACCATAACTTTAAAACTAGGAAAAGAATTAGGCCAATAATGACTGAGGAGCAAGGAATCTACTTCACAGTTAAGCAAAGCTTATGGTGCCTACCCATGCTCATTCACTGCTCTTTAAATTAAACATTTTTCTTAAAGAATGAAGGTTATAATGCTTCAAATATACAAAAGGAGATGTTACTTTCCAGGCTAACATAGACAAGAATGAGCAAGGAAATGAGTTTATGGCAGAATGAGTCATGTATGCTGATACATAGGTATTGAGACTCCATGTATCAGAGAAGGTGTTATATAGTCAAAAACACAGAAAGATAAGTAAAAGAGTTCATCTCCCTTGTCAATAGATAACACACAGTATTTGAGAAATAAGCTAAAAAAAAAAAGCATCAAAAAGCAATGAGTAATGTCAGTTCTCCTCAGTTTTGTGATATCACCCAACAGTCAAGCCCTTCATGATCTTCTCTGGCTCAGGCGACTCATTCTCCCAACCATAGATGCAACATTCACTGCATCTCTGCTTTCACTCTTTCAGCTAAAAAGAGCACAAATTCTTCCATTTGCCCTCAAATACTCAACCATGGGAATTTCTCACACATTTCCCTTTCCAAAATTATGATTCTCTTTTGATTTTTAATAATACCAGGCTAGGAGTGCTAGAAACTGGGGGGGGGGATTAAGGTTTTTTGTTTATGGTATGCCTAGAAATGTGAGTGTGTATATTCAATGCCATAAAACAGATTTTCTTTAAAATTAAAGAGTAATAATAATAGTGGCAATATATTTAAGAATTAAGAGATGAATTAATAGTTCTATCAAAAATCATTCTCCCAATGCATAGTGTTCCCCACAAACAATAATATTCCTACTACTCTATGAGCTGAAAATACCCATCTACAGAGTACTGAAAAAACTTGTGTTGGGAAATGTCCCAGGTGAAACAAGGTCTGAAGAAAGATGAACTAGAGAACATTAATCATCAGCAACAACATCAGACATAAATTTTTGCTTCAGTCTTGAATGGTTTAAGAAGTAGCTGTGCAATGTAACAGAAAGAGCAACACTAACAATGAGCAAGTGTGGTAACTAAGGGCTGTGGACTGCATGGAAGATGGTGGTGCCAAATCATCATCAAGCACAGTAGTATATGATCAGCACAGCACTATTATTGCCCTTGGAGAAGGAGGCAGCATTTGCTAGTGACGTTGAAAATGTATTTATTCAATAAGACAGGAAACTAGAAGACTCTATTGCATCCCAGCAGTAGCAGCACCCCTGTCAACACAGTAGGAGTGACAGAGGTTTTGTAAGCACAAACAGAGAGAGAGGTGACATGGAACAAAATCTTTACCTTCATTTTTTCATCTATCAAACATTAAAGAATTTTACATTCCATCCATTTATATTCATTAAAGAATCAAACATCACAAAGGACAACAATAGCTTAGACAGACCAGGTACAGAGCTGAATTTATTTAGTTGCCTTTAGAAAAGGAAGGCTTTCTTATCTTCAATTGTTTCTGAAAACTACTTTGCATTTTTCTTAAAACTTGGTCTAAGTTACAATAGAGATGAAAAAAAGCATCTTCTAATATTTTTCAGATTTCAAACTTGAATTTCTATAATACATTTCCTCAATGAAGAATTAATACTATAAAACATGGCATTTTCACCTTTGAAGAGTACAGCATAAGAGCAATTTAGTAATTTTCAAAGAGTTTGTTCTCAAGAAAGCAATGTCCTCTTACAGTACATGAAACATATCCATCAGGCTCAATGCAGGGTTTTTCATATTCTCAGCAAGGAACACTAAATCTATTGTTCAGGCCGGAAACAAGAAGATAAGGCTAATCTGTGGAGCACGTAGAAATGACTGAATGTTCTTCCTTCTGATAACCTATCCTCTCCCTCATCTGGATGCATACATGGTCCAGCACAATGTCCCTTCACTGCTAATGAAAGACTCTCCAAGTCCTGCCTCTGTTAGGCAGCACATCCTCACTTCTTTTTCTTGCCCAAAAGACTGCAATGTCCATAATGAAGATGAGACAAGTTTAAACTCCATTCAAATGATGTACATTTATGGAATGGAGGCAGAATGACAGCCTTTGCAAGAATGAGGATCTGTCCAACTAATGGAGCATTTTATATTGTCAGTTTTGTGCGTAATTAAAATGTAGAATAAAAATAAAAGAATAAAAGGTATCCCTAATGTTTTTGGTTCTGTTTGGCCCTACAGCTGTAGTATTGGGGTCAATAAATGGCTAAGACATTTGCAGTGTACTATCTGAATTGGCACTCTAAGAAACCCAGCAAGGATGACTTTCTGAGCCCCATCTTTTTCTGAAATCAGAAATGGTTAAAAAGAGTGGCTGAGGATTCAGCAGGAGAACTGCACAAACTGAAAGGCATTCAAGGGATTAGACAGGCAAATGGAAAAACTGTAGACCAGTCCAGTGTAAATACCTTATCTAATAATAGCAGAACTCAGCTAGAAAAATCTAAATCAGCTGCATGTACAATTATCTACAAGAAACAAAACCAATTCCCATGCATTCTATGATTCTAGATAAATTTGTGAATAATCTACAAATAAAATGTAGCTAAAATGAAACATTGAAAAGCCTTCAGAAGGAATTTTATAGCTACACAATCAGAATAGATATTTTTACTCCTATGTATCTACTGTTGGCAGCTTTCTTTTTTATTCCAACCATATGAACAGGTTATTATTGAACTCACATTCATGGCAAACTAGACAGATCAAAAAACAATGGGGCAAGCGAAGCATTTCTGTTATATTTTCTCTAGAAAGGTGACTCAACTGTATTTGACAGGAAGTTGTTACTGCAGCATTCAGTTTGTTGAAAATCAAATAAAGGTTGCAGCAAATTTATGAAGGATTTTAATTTGCTTGGTGGATCTTATAATCTTTTGCAGACCAATGCATGTCACCGTTATGTCCCAGCACCTCACCCAGTGCATGACCAAAAGTGCAACTATCACATACATCAGATGCAGGCCTGGCTATCAAAAATTAATTTGCATTGACATTCACAAGCAGCACGCAGATACCCTCCTGATGTAACTGGAAATACATCCTTATGGCCCAGGTATCCTCTGAAAAGAAGACTAGTGGATCATGTTTGTCGTCTGGCAGAAGAGGTATATCATATCCACAAGTTGTTGTTGGTCCACTTGCTTTATTGCATGAGGTACTCTCACTAGAAAATCCAGAGTCCAGAATGGAAAAGGACCACCATGCTTCTTATCATAGAAAAAGAAAATAAATTCATGATTAGGAAAGGAGAACCTGGTTCTTTTGAATATGGGAGGATTCAATAATGAAAGAGATGCTATCCTTGAGATGCTTTATGAAGTCACCTTTTACAGAATGTGAAAGCCCCAGTTCATTTGACCTGAAGAGAGGAAAGAAAGGATGCTATTAAAGTATTTTTCATGCTTTTTCCAAGAGCATGGAAGAAGAGGTAAAGACAAGTAAAGTACCTAGCCAAGATCAACTCAAATGTTTTCATTTTGTAAAATCCAGCTGAGCAATCCATCAGCACTGATGAAAATTTTCCATGCAAGTTAACTTTTCCCAGCATAACTGATAATACTTAGTAAGAAAATGGGCAAGAGAATATGACTGATATGAATGTCCACTTAATGTATTTGGACACAATCTAGTGCCCAAATTCATCCAATAGCTACATAATACACTAGACAACTGACACATCCCTGAATTCTCAGGTTCAAAATTCATGTATTTCTGTAAAATGGCATTTTATGTCTAAACTTGAAATAATATCTTCAACACATGACAGTCCCTTTGAAAGGTACATTTTTCAAGGTGTGCTATTCTTACTGATTTCAGTGATTTCCATGTAAGGAGGGGGGAAAAAAGGAAAATATCTTATAATAAGGTAAATAGGAAACATTTAGTCTATGGACAAAAGATTTAACTCAGAGCACGCTTCTTCATCCAATGTTGGTGTCATTCAGTCACAGTAAACCCTGCACATTTTTAATCTTGACTGTATTAGGATTAATTCAATTTCCAGTCAAGAAATAGAACAATATCGACACATTAATAAAGTGTCAGTATCAAAATATTATGTCCATCTGAAGCATATTTTATTTCCAATAAGAATGGAGTGCTTAGAAAAGAAGAAATTTAAGAAAAAGCTATGTTTGTAAAATTTTGAATTCGGTCCTAACAGAAAGTGTTAGGTAAAAGTATTGCTTACTACAGATAACATAGCAAAGTGAGTTTCTTCTCAGTTTGATCCAAAGTGGCATCTGGTGCAGATTGCTCAGGATCCCACCATACCTTTGCTAGACTTATAAAACTATCCTCCCACTCACACGCTAATACTGGATAATTGTAGAACAACCGTTTATGCCCGTACCAGAATACACAAGGGTGTTGCACAGGGATTTCTGCCCACCACAATGGTGGCATTTCCAGACTAGCCCTTAATAATTGGCAAACAATAAAATTTGAAGACAAATTTATCACACAAAATTAGGCACACAAAAATTATCACACAAAATTTATCACACAAAATTAGGCATAAATCTGACTGCTTAAGGAACAACATGTATGATGATTTTACATCTTAAGCTTTCTTCTTTGCCTTACTGTGTCAGATATAAAAATGTTTTAAGTTGAAGAGATATTTATTTGCAGAGATGACTAAACCAGAAAATCTTACTGCCCAGCACCTGAAGACAGAAACTCAGTCTGGACCACTATTCCAGCTCCTTACTATTCAGCAGGGACAAAATTGAGTCTATTTTTGAAACGTTGATTTTTAATATCAAGGTAAATAAAGGACATTTCTCCTGTATACCTTTCCTTGCCATCCCATTAGCACAGACAAAATCTTATTACAGATCATTCAACCCACAGTGCTTAGTGTTTTGACAAAATGTCCCTATTATAACAGATTAAACACCTATATATAGCCTATCTATATTAAAATTTAAGGATTAGGTTTCAAAGCAAACAAAACAGAGAAAAATAAATAAATGCACAAAAGACAGAAAACCAGAAATTATCAAGGCATGAATACTAAAATATTATGCATGGCTCACTCAGGGATAGGTAGCCCATGCATGAAATCATACTTTTACTTACCCCTAAAACCTCTACCTCCCCCGCTACTTGTATGTCATTAAACATACAATAAACAGACAAAATGTCATTAAACAGAAAACAACATTAAGATTTCCCATGCAATATGGTAAAAGCTTTCCTGGGTCTATCCTTAGCCTTTTTCATGTTAGAGGGGCAGCATACTTCTTTAACCAATCCCAAGCTTGCTTTGAATATATGTGGTCCAACAACAGTGTGCTTAGTCTCATCAGCTTTCCAGGCTGCCTGGTGTAAAGAATGAATGGCCTGTTGGCCGTTCCTTTTAGAGTTGCTGTGAATGGCTCAAGTATAGTATTGCTAATGGCAGAAACAATTCAGAATAATTATAAACAACGGCTTGGTATAAAGAGGTGGATTCTTTGTGACTACATACACGGTATTTTCTTCACACTCCATAATAATTCCTTTAAAACTGTTACATCAAGATAACATGTATAGATATTTCAGCATGCCTCTTGCTCTGAGAAAATTATTTTTTAGCATGTACATTCACTAAATTTCACAAGTTACATTGGTAAAATTCTTCAAAAAGAGACCTTCTTAGTTTCTGTACAAAGGAAGGAAAATACTTAGATGTTTCTGTTGAAAAGGGATTGAACAAATAATCAGAATTTTCTTGTTAGTGTAAAGAATGTATTTTCTTGTGTATTTAGATCCTAACAGTTCAAGTAGTTCATTTTCCCATCAGTGGTCCCACTGGTTTTAACAGGATAAATGAAGGACTACTGCTGTAAGTGATGTAAATAAAGGTATTGAAAGCTGACCCAGTATTTTTCGTATTGGGAAGCTAATGTTTATAGCAATATCTGCAAACCGAACCATGAGCCAACTTGTGTCAACTTTTATGAAGGCCTTTCACTTCCAAAATAGAGCAAACACACACAAAATGACAGTTCTATTGGTGAAAGATTGTAGACTAAAATCAAGATCAAATATTCTTGCTCCTTCCTCTGAATGGCCAAAGTACAAAACATGGGGGCTGCATTTGGGGGCTGCAAAGCAACATCTCAGTTTGGGGATTCCACAATCATCAGTGGAGATCTGGCTTGGGACAGATCTCTCTCTGGGATCCTTGTAAGGGTTAAGGACAGACCAACAGTCTGGTGAACTGGATTCTCTGGTCGGGAGCCTTAGAAGGGGGGAGTGCATGAGGCTGCAGATTTTAATAGAGACACATTGCACTTCCTTTATGGTGGCATTTATGTTTCATGTAGGGAGCATAGATTCTGTCTCAGAGAAGCTCTCTGAAGGTGAGAAAAGAGGAAAACTCAGGAATTGAAACTGTGAGCTGTACAAAATCAGGGTCACAGTGTTAGTTCGCAATTTAAGAATAACTACCGTCAACTTTGATTGAAAGTTGACAACTGCAATCCTACTCAATAGACAGAGAGGAAACTGTTTCTGTAAGAGTTCAACTGAAATCACAGGATGAATGGCCAAGAAGTAGTAGAAAGCAAATATTACTAACATAAAATGTGTTAGCTGAATTGCTTATTTCCATGTGGATGAAGCTTTTCTGTTATAAAGGGATATTTATCTGTCTCTGCATTGAATGGGACACATGTAAACACCCCAGGAAAGTTGGATATCCAGAGTGGTTTTGATTCCAAGTACTAGAGGCATGCTGGCACTTGGAACTAGTCTGGAGTTAACATATAATGAAAGCAAATGTTTACAAAATCATTTCCAATCACTACATTAAATAAGGTTTCCCATTTTGAGGAATTTAATTAAATAGAATTAAGAGAAATTAAAAATCTAAGTGATCATTTCCAATTCTCATCCGATTAAAAAAAACACAAAAGTTTTATTAAGAAAGATTTATTTAAATCCAAGGCTTGAGAATGACTGCTATGAGCTATTGAGAGAACATCATTTGTAAAGTCTCGGCAAATTATGCTAGTGGGAGGGCAAATGGCAAGTAATGGAAAAAAAACCCAAGTCTTTAACTCAGCATTTACTCTGACAAAACTTACACTGATTTCACTGCCAAAGTATAGGCTGAATGCAATCTGTAAAAGGCTTGTATTTCACCTTTTATACACATCTAAAAACCTCAAGAAGAAACAATACAACAGTAAGCACTAGCTCTAAGCCAAGAAATAATATGCTAAATTAAGGGGGGGGAAAAAAGGAAAATAACTTTAGTTTTGATCAAAGGTTTAAAAATGAGATGACACAATAATCAGGCATACATGACACGAATATGGCCTTATGAATAGGCCACTGCAAGACTAGATCTCTGTTTGGAAGGAATAGGCAGGGACTTTTTGTTTGATGTAAAACATGACCACTTAATTGCAGCAATCACTTCATACTCAGTTGTTGGAGCAAGCCAAATGAATCCAGGTACACCAACTTTTGGGTAGAGAGATTTCAGAAAGTTACAATTTTTCAACTATGTGATTTAAACCCTTCTTTTTACAAATGAGCAAATCTGTCAAAAATGTTGACAGGAATTTTGCTCCATTCCAGAATAGAAAATCACCTCAAAATTGTTAAATGCAATGACCAATCATTTCTGTACGGCTATCAACTCACCCACAAATGATATGCATAAACTCATGTGTGCTTTTGTGAGAGTTGGATGCTAAGGATTTCCTTAATTACCCAAATACCATATGTCCTAACTCCCTGTGTTTAGGTTTGGTAATAAATCACAACAATATTGAGACTTTATGCCCTGGACTTTGGTTAAATGCTCTTATTAAGGAAAAAATAATGGAAGAACCATTACAGAATGAGTATTTAGACTTATATTTTCATCTAAACTGAAACTGAAGATGCATTGTGATCAGTCCCAGCTGATTAGCACTGTTTACCCTTTGGGTAAATAGAGACACATATTTTGTGATGTATGCTTGTCAGAAGCTGCCAAATAAAACAAGGATTGTGTGGCTTGGATATTCCAGACCACTTTGTATATATCCTACTTCCTCCTATTAGGTCGTCTTAGTTGTCCAACTTATAACTAGATCTATTGTAAATATCAAAATAAAATTTGTATTTATGTTTTTAGCAATATCAAATGCACATGGAAATCCTTCTCTGTATATAGTTACATGACATGTATTACATGTTTTATGTTTCCCTTTTAGCATTTGCAGAGGAATGCGTGCAGGAAACCAGCCTGCTGCATAGAGTACTTGTATTTCTTTAAGGTAAACACTGATGAAACATTGGGAAGATTGAAATAAAAACAAGACATTTATGAGACATAAAGGTATCACATAAAACTGTTGTGAATTACAATAACATTGGCTGAATCCCAGAACAGATAATCTTTATAAACATGCAGGAATGTTGTAAACTGTATATGAATGTCAGTGATACAGTACATTAGGAGATTCATATTACACTTGGTGCTGTGTAAGTCTCAGTCACTGGATTTTTCATGGCCTCAAAGATTAAAATAAATATATGTAGTATCTTTCCTTCCTTCATGAAGACATTTTATGTACACAGTTTTATTATGCTGAACAAAGATACCAAAGTCTGTTTTTTCTTGAGCTGTCAAAGTACAAAAGAAATGCAAAAAGTCCTTGCACAGATGTAGTAAAGTGCTGGATTTTATCTTTTGGCAGGTGCTCAATATGCAGCCCACATAATCACATGTTAATGACTGGAGTGTGTTAATCAGCATGCATACCTGATTCCTTCTTGCCCAAGGAAAAAAAAAAATTTAACAATTTAGAGTGTGTTAATGCTTCTACTTTTGAAAAAATTCATGTCAATATACAGAAGTGAATTAAAAACTTTTCAGAAATTGCTTTATAAAAAATAGGAAATGTTAAAATAAGAGAAAGAAAATTACTATAGGTTTAGATGAACATAAACTACAAGTCTTTTGCAAAGAATTCAGGTGATGAGTAATTCTATTTAAACACAGTTCACCCTAGAATATAGGGGAAGGTTTAAAATAGACTGTGCATTTGGAAAAAAAATTGTACAGTGTCAAAATGAAAATAATACAAGTATAACAGGCATGCCAAAAAGAACAATTATTTGATTCTTCTTAAAATAGTGTCAATTTTGTATTTCACCACCCCCACTAAGCACATTATCTTGCACACTTTTACGGAATTGTTTTACTATTTTTTATATGAAAGGTAAACATCCTTTTATGCTAAAGCTAGTAAAACTAAGTCCCTGATCTTTCAAACCTTTAGGCATGTGTTTAACATTATAGTTGTTAGTAGTCCTAATAAAGTCAAGTTAAGCATATACCCAAATGCTTTTTGAATCAAAACAACATGCATGAAAAAAATATTTCTATCTTTTCTGCAATGTATTTCTCATGGAAGTCTATTTTATGGAAAAATAAAATATTGTATCATCTGCTTTTTCGTACCCTTTAGTTTCAGCCAAAACTTTGTACCTATGCAATTACATATGAAGGTATTTATCTCTTTACTTAGATAAAAATTCTGGTGCGCTACCTGGCATGCAGAAATAATATCATAAGCACAGTAGAATTGCTTTTGATCATCACAAAACTCAGCTTTGTACATTTAAATAACAGCTGCATGAGCAATTTAGCAGATACAGAATTGCCAGAGTTTAGGGCATTTATATTTGATGCATTTTATACGCTCATATCCAGCCCATAAATGAACTAAAAATAAAATTTCAAAACATGCAATTGTATCTATAACTTTTCAGAATTTGAAGCCATTAATTTGTATAACAACAAATTCACAGTGTTTAGCATGTGTAAACTTTTTTCAACGATCTTTCCTAAAAACCTGAGTTTATTTTCCTTAAAGGGAAGAACTTTCAACAAGAGAAGTTAACAACAAGAGGGGGTGGGGAGCGACAGGATTGTGCTTGGTTTATGTAGGGATAGTAAGCACTGAAACATTAAGACCCCCAGGATACCACCTATTTCTGCCTTTCTGATGCCAGTAGTTTTGCTAAAGCTATATAAAGTTAAATTTGATACTTAGTGATTTAAAATTATTTTAAAAGGAACAAATACATGTGGCATTAAGAGATCTTCACTTTTCCTGCTTCATATACAAACCTGCTATCAGTACTGCTGAGATGTATGTGCAGACACAGTGGAAAGGTAGCAAGCCTTTCACTCTTGGCAAGAAGTCAACAAAAGACAGAGACTTGACATAACTATGAAATATATGTCGATGTTGCCATTTGAGAGAAAATCCAATGAGATACATCTCATTTCTAAATCTAAGGGGTCTCTGAATGACATTACAAAATGTATGGGAAAACTAGCATATATTTGGAGGTAATTAACTTGTATTTGTATATGTATATGTGTTTGTTTTTCCTGTCACAGAGAAATAACACCCATCCTTTAGACTTGACTTGCTGCTGTGGTTCCATGTAACAGTCTCTCACTGCATCATTCCAAGTAACAGTAGAGAAAAAAAGATGTGGATGCCCTCATTCTGTGCATGCATATGCTGTCTGTATACCCTTTATGGTGGTGGGCAGGGGGGGACCATCAGTGGGAAAAGAAAAGCGTACAGGGAGCATCACAGTGATACGTCATCATGTATAGTGATCGGCACAGTGCCTGGGAGTTCTTCACAAACCCTGTCTGTTACCATATTGTTGTATTGGGAATGGGGATGGGAACAGAATTTGCCTCTCTCTTCTTTTTACTGTGGGGGGCGGGGGTGGGAATTCTGCGATTTGGAGAAAGATTCTAGATTTCATTAGGTTAAAGCTGCTCAAATTTATTGTTCATGAGGCCCACGTCCAGCCTTTACAGCCATGGGAATACACCGTCCCATTCCTCAAAGAAGATCAGGCCACTTGTCCATCTAATTCTGTATCTTGTTGTTGGCACTGCTTTCACGTGATATTTCACAGCAAAAATAAAAACCCTTCATAATTTACCTCACAAGCTGTGCAGGGCTCTATATGAAGATGGGCCATTCCTGGTTCCCCAGTGAACAAAGCACAAACTATGATTCTCCATTTCTTTACGTATTTACTTGCAAACATATCCTTGGGATACAACAATTCCATTACTATTAAATTTAGCAAAGGTAAGTGTTGTTAGCTTTCCTCCCTCATCCTCTCTCCGTCTGTTACCCCAGGAGAGCCAGGTGTTGGATGCAGTCTAAAAATTTGACTGTATTTCTTGCCTGCTACTCACTGTCCATGGGAGAAAGCAGGATAGTTTCCTCATTATCTTAGTACCACTTTGCCCTCTTTCCTACAGTTTACTGCAGCAAACAGATACATCCTTAGCCTAAAATAGATTTTATTTTCTAGTAGAACTGCAGGCAGCAATACCCATATGTCCGGGTATTTTTATATTAAGTTACAGTTAGAAATACACGTATAATCTTTTCAGCTCAGCAATATGAAATTACAGAAATCTTTTGGTTGTTTTATTTTCTCCCCACTGTAACATCGAATTGGCTGGTGATACGATACTCGCAGTGTAAGTCATTGCAGGTCTGACGTTACAGTTGTTACACATTGCTGAATCTGTCAAATGAAAAGGAAGCACAAAGGGAATTTCCAAATGCAGCTGCTATTTCCCATTTGTTAAATCCTTTTATTACACCATATAAGTACACAGCTGGGAAATACTATAGAGTGGGAGTTAAAACAAAATATTTTGGCTTCCAGACATTCAGAATACACAAAGGGCTCAGTGGAAAGCAATGCCTGATATCAAAAGGGAGTGAAAGTTTGAAAACATTTCTAGTCAGTGTGGTTTTTTTATGATAATATACAATGTAGTTTAAAGGTATCTTACATTATAGAAAGTGCTGCATACCAGAAGTGCTGGGGAAAAACTCAATCTTTTTTTCAGTCAAATTGCCCTACTACAGTATCTTTTTTTTCACCTAAGATCTGTACGGCCCTCGTAGCATGTTATGATGCATACTGTGTGCTCTCACAAATTCCAGTGAACTACTTAGTAGTTTTAAGGGCACAAAGGATGCAGGATTGTGCCCTTAATTAGGTACCACATAAAAGAGAAATTTTTTCCTCCCCATATGTCGACACAGCATTCTTTGAATTTACTATCTTATAACCAGACAACACACATTATTGATGCATTTTAATGACGGCACTACTGTCTTTACTTTCAGTGTAAATGGTATGAGCAGGTGCTTCTTCAAATCTGCTTTGAAAGGATCCGTCTGGGAAAGGTCAGAAAGCGCTTACCTTCTGGGAATTTGGTTTTATTAAGTGGTCACTACCACAGCACCTATCTCAAAATTATCCAATCCACCTTCTGGAATTTGTCTTTCTGGAAAGAAACTCCTATCCTCCCTTAAAGGAGTATGAAATTGCCTTCATCAGGAAAACTGCAGATGCCTCTGAATTCTTTCTTAGCGATATTGATGTCTGCTTGGAGACGAAGGTGTTTCAGACAAACTTTATGCAAGTAATTGAGGCTTAAAGGTTTGCTCATGAAGGACATAAATAAGGGAGGAAAAAAAGAATAATAATTTTTAAAAAATCAAACAAGTTACCCTAAATGACAGTCCCTCAAGGAGAAAAATTTTTTTCACCACTTCACTGTTGTGATCTAACTAGTCATCTAACTCACCTAAACTGTAAATACACTGGAACCTTGCTCTGCATATTTTAAATCTCTTTTAAGTTCAACCAAACAGCATGCCTATAGAACTTCAGTTTTCACTTCTAGCCAAGCCTTGTAAATTATACCCAGCTTTGAGCTGGGAAAAAAATCTGCTTGGTTTAGCTGAGAGATACCTAAATATGGATGACATACATCCACCACCAGATTTAACCCAAGGGAACTGCGGAAACTCCTAATGATTTTCAGGACATTCATCTACATATATGATGGAATATTTACTGAAAAAAGGAGAGAGGAAAACCAGAGTGCTAAGTCACTCAAGCAAATTTATGCACCTGTTCTGAAACATGATAAGCTGGGTATTGATTCATGCCTGTCCAGAGGTATAGCAAGCATTAACATAATAGTGTAGCATTAAGAAAGAAAACAGAGATTGCACTCTGTTGCTGGAAGTGTAAACCCACTTCAGAGCACTAGAAATGAGTACAACTGATCATACTGCAAGAGGTTCTATCGTTTTGGCTTAAGCATTACTCCAGGTCCAAGGAACAGCCTGAATCAAAAACAATGCTTTGAGGGACTCCTAGAGGCTAGGAGTTCCTTTCTCTCTGGGACACAGAGTCATTTCATCAATGTCATTGGTGTCCTAAGACTGAAATTCCCAGAGTGCACATGCTTCTCTGAATGAATAGGAAAGTAGCTGATGAATTTACGGATTTATTTTTTTCATCAACAGACTTGATCAATCCTTTCTAGTCTGCATCCCGCTTGTCCTGCTGATAACATAGAAGTCAAAATTATTCTGATGTGCTTATCGCATGACTTGGGCAAAAGGGTGACTCTCCATCCAAAATGAGGTTCCATCTGAGAATTCTGCGCAGAAGTCATATATACAACTTACAACCTACCTTGCCAAATTACTAACCTATAATCATTTTTCTTTAAAGCCATGTTTACAGTTGAAATGTTGCCTTCTTCGTGACAGTAGCCCAAATACTTAGGAATATTTTAGGCCTGACAGAAAGTTCTTCACTGGGTTAAATTGTGCATTACATACTAGGTAGCATTTTTCTGGTTTGGTTTAATCTTTTGAATCAATTGGATTTTAGAAAGAAAAAAACCCGCTATATTAACAAAATAGATATTATTGCAGTACTATTACTTAATTAGTTCCAGGCATCACAATATGCGTGAAGAATTCCAGTATCTATGTTGATTAATGCATTAAATTATTATTTCTAGTCAAATCTGAAATAAGTTCATTACTGTTAGAGCTGTCAAAAAAAAATTCTACAACAATTTTTAACCTTATTGAAAGCTGCTGATTCTTACTGAAAAAAAAAAAATTACTTGCTGAAAAAAATCCGCTCATAGACATTTAATAAATGTACAGAAGAAATTTTATGAAAAGGCAGAGTATTCTTTTTAAACTAACTGTGTGAATTTAACATCTGTGAAAGTCACTTTATGGAGAGTCTGGAATTATGATATTCTAAATTTACAGAACACCTGGCTGTACCTTAATTCTGTTCCTCAAGAACACATGCAAGGTAAACAAATTGAGATGCTATGCTCATTCAGTCTTCATTCAGTCTGCCCATTTATTGCAGAGTTTTGGGGATGCAGAGACAGCATTACAACTGCAAAATAATTTTATCTAGGCTACTGAAGAGAATACAGATAATAATTCTGATCATTGCTAACATCAACTATTTACAAACTGGTCATCTAGAGCAGAAGAACATGACATAGTTACTCATAAACACTTTTCCCCCTCACAAAAAGTTGTAATTTCCTATAAATACAGCAGGATGTTTGTGTCACCTAAAATACCAGCTTTTTTGTTGTGGTGTAAAGCCGTAATATTCTAGATTTGGTGGGTTCTATTTCTAAGAGACAAGTAAAAAAATACATTAAAGTTTCTTCCTTCAGCACAACACTTTGCAGATGACAAACAGTTGTGAGCTACATCCTCCTGTCAGAAATTAATGCTTGAATATATGAGCTAGAGAGGTTATGACATAAATCAAGGTATAAATGAAAACATGATAAATAGATGCATTTCCTTTCCGAAGGTGAACTCATCAAATGACCTCATTCATATATACTTGTATACTTAAGAAGATTATACAATTGTAATTCACACCATATTGATGTTGACCCATCACTAACACCAACACTTTAACATTCAGTTTTGTTACCCATGAAGGATTGTACTGAACATGTCTTTTAAAATGGAATTGAACAGTCTTTATAATACTAAATTAGAACGCCACTGTGAAACTCACCATTCTGTGTTGGGCTGAGATGACTCCATCCCACTCAGGATCTTGTTGTATGGTCGTGACCAGAGTTGGTAGCTCCTCAGAGTGAGGTTTGTTGTGCATTACATTATGTAGAGGCAGATGAGAGGTCGCATGCTGATCACTGTTGCCCTCTTCCTTGTCTCGTGATGCTAAGTCCTGGGTCATTTTTTCCTCTCCATCAGCTGCACATGCAAATGGAGAGGTAGCCTGCTTGGAAGACATTCTTCTACAAAACAAGAAAAGCAGACAAAAAGAAAACATTGGTGTTAAATGAAAAAAAACAAGCTCAAAACAGTCCTCTAAACAAACCAGATAGGAGGCGCACTTGCCTACAACAGTTAAAATTAATCATATGCAGTCAACAAAAGTACTCTAAAAAGTACAGGTTTGGGGGATCTGGATCCAAAACACTGAGATAAAGTATTCACTGATGCCAAGCCAAGGTCAGAGTTAAGTTATATGATGTCATTCTATTCATTTAGACTTGTCAAACAATATAATTTTCTCCAGCCGTAAAAAAAGGAGTGATTTTATTGGTATTTTCATGTTGATTTTGCATAGGAATTCAAGTCTTTAAACTCTTACTCCCATGAGAAATCTGAAGGTTATAAGCAAATGTTTAAATGAGAGAGTCCATCATGCTTTCCTAACCTCATTCCTTGCAAGCAGAAGATGTTTTCTACACAGATTAGAATTTTTAAATCAATTTCAAATTCTGCTAAATAAGTTATTTTGCTGTGTGTTTAAAGCTGCATCTACTCTTAACCTGTTTAACATTTTTACCCAGTTTTACCTTTTGGAAAGTGTTTTGAGACATTCATGTGAAAAGTGTTCTAAAACTGAATGGTTTATTGAATGGATGGATAATATCAGAATAATCTTTTACAGTTTGAACTAAAAATCTAAAATAATTATGTTTCATTTCATATTAGGCATCAAGTACAGGATATAGCTCAACAAATTACTTTAAATTACTTAAAAGTGTAATGAATAAATGCATTGATTTATGTTAAATGTCTTTTCCTAATAATGGCCTCTTACTACCATCTCGTATGCAAACACAGCTTTCACCACAGTTTCTGCACTTATATGAAAACATAACTGACTTCAACTCAAAATCTGAAAACACTTTGTTTAAAATTTCTAATAAGATTAACTGCAACTGTTAAAACAATCATTAATATATCTGAAAGAAGACAGCTAAAATATATCAGCTATTTTCTCAGGTTTTAGTAACTTTAGAATATCCTTGACACTGAAATTGCTGAGAAACTCAGGAATAAGATCTTCACCTTAATTGCTTTTTAACAATAATTGATTTCATACCATTTCTTTAAAAATGCACAAATCAGTTAACATAGGAAACCACATGAGCATTTTTCAAATTAGCAAATCATTAACTTGCTAGTACTGTTTCTACAGACAAATAAATACTGATTAAAGGGTCTGGAAATCTGAGACTAACAGTTAAATTTACAAATCTGTCACATGCTTTCATGAATATTACAGTGAAGGAAATATCAAGTGCAAAGAAAAATAATTAAGTTAATTCCAATTTAAACAGTAGTTTTTATGTAGCAGCCTGTGTTTCACATAGGATTTAACAGCTAATGCTAAATTTCTCACAATTAATGAGGAAGTTCAGATTCAGTATCCTACAGTGAAAAAAAAATTAATATAGGATCAACTAATCTAATTATGTACAGTTCTATATGAAAGTATTACAAGCTTTGAAGTGCTTTGAAACATATTAAAACACTGATACCTATTTAGAATAACTACTCTGTAAATAGAGATAATCCGGCCTCTTAAACTCGATACTGGTGGGGAAAAAAAGGTTTGCATTTTCTTTAGGCGAGCCTATGTGTAAGTGGGAGTCCAATATTAATGCTGCCAATAAGCAGAACTGAGGAATTTAAACTGTGTATTACATTCTTACTACACTAAAGAATTTGTGTTGATGCTACAGAGAACATGCCAAGAGTTCAGCAACCGGCATTATTGTACATACTTCAAAAGGTTCTGGTTCATAATTACTATGATCCAAGACAAAATAAAAGGTTTACTTTCTCTTTTCTCATTAAAATGGTCATGTTAATGTACTCACTCACATCAAAATATAAGTCAATGCTCTATGCAATTTGAAAACCACACATGAAAACTGAAAGTCAAAATAAAGGATTTTCCTTTCTTTCACCTTCTCAGCAGATCTCGTTCCTGTTTCAAACTGAACGAGCTTCTGTGAAAAGCAATAGCTATGGCTGTTTCTTCACCATAAATTAATCATGACACAAAACTAGAAATGAAAATGTCTCTTAAGAATAATTTCAACTGCAAACTGCACCAATGAATAATAGTGCACAATCCTAATTAAACACAACTCTGCAGCTGCAAAAATAGGCTGAATCTGTCCAAAGCTACAAGTTGGCTTTAAAGGCTGGTTTGTTAGGGACTGTTTTCTTAAGGAAGGCTGGGCCCTCAGTCTTAATCAGCCAATAAATTATTTCCTGCAATTACATTAAATAGAAAATTATCTTCAAATTGGGAATGTTAATTGAAAATCAAAATTCAGACTGAAGTTTAGAAATTACATGCTGAATATAATTAGTCTAGAAAGGCTTCACCTCTATTTCATAAATAGGTTTTTGGTATTTCCTCAAGTGACCATTCAGTAAAGCTATCTACTGGTAATGCACTATAGGGGAAACACTTTTTCTTTGCCATATACACTAATATACTTTCCTCTTATTCATGATGTTTTAAATACAATTCAATAAAAATCTCTTTTCATGTTCTGCTCTGTAAGTTGATTACACAGAGAAAAGAGGACTCTGTTAACCTTAAAAATAAAATTATATTGACAGAGTCGCATTCACTAATAAATCAAGCCATGCCCAGCAACTTTTTTCTGTACTAGACTAAGAGAGTGGCTTCAAATGCTTTCTAGCTCCACCTGCCCCTCTTCTCCACTGCTGCGTTATGGTCAGACACATTTTCATACTGCACTTTAGTGCACTATAGTCCTGGAGCCTGAAAAGAAAGACCAGCTCAGGCAGGCCTCCCAGGTACTGGCTCTCCTCATGACATAATTTTTAGGGCTGTGTTTCGCTTCTATTTTCCCCAAAACCTTTGTTAAAACAGCAAGATTTAGCGCATTAATTGTGGTCAGAGGTCAGCACTTAATGGTACCTTTCAGGTTTTCGGTTGCTAGATTATAAACATTGGGGTAAAAGGGACAGAGATGTAGGACCCTACTAGATTAAGCCCTCCACCTTCTTTTCCCAGCACAATCATTAACTCAATCAATATACCTCATGTGTACATGTCTTCTGAGCGTGCCAGGCTATGCACCAAATACTGATTATGCCTGGGTTTATAATCAGTAAAACAGAGTAAATATAAACTCTGCGACCGGGTATTATCCAGTCAATTACTTCAGGCAGGTTTTTACTCGTTACCTGTTTGGTTTTACTTAGATGGGAGAATTCTGTACACAGAACTCTATCAGGTCCAAAGGCGGAGTTTGGCCAATAACTTCAAGGTCTCATCAAATTCAGAGGGAGAAGAATCTGGCCTATTTGAGTAGTTTATGTTTATGATAACATTAAACCATAGAACAGGTTGTTGTGTTAAAATGTTTTAATATTAAAATATGAGTATGAATAGCAGTCAAATTTTAAGCCATAATAACTTCCCAATTTTACATTTAAAATATTAAAAAAGCATTTGCTAAAATCCCTGGCGAGAGGGAAAAAAAAAAAAATCAATATTCATAATAAATAAAGCTTGTAAAAGGTATCAGAAATTTACTAATTTCCATTATATTTTATTTTTTCTCCTATTATCAATTAAATTCACTCAAATGGTTTTTTAAAAAGTTTCTGATAAAAAATATCTCCCTAGTTATAACCCCTGCAAACAGGGGTTTATAATGGAAGTGCTGACACAACCCTAACTACAGCAGCGCAAATGGTGCCGCTATAATACACAAAATCAAGTTCTATTATTCTAAACTATCCTCGCTCGGGGGGTTTTCTTTACTGTGCTCCCAGACAAACTGCTGAAGCATGAAAAATTTAAATGCAATCAAGTGGGTCCAATTCTACTTTACTAGAACAAGTGTCTACAGTGGTACAATCTTAAAAGAAGATGCAACAGATTTGTTTGGTGCTTTTCTTTCTTTTTTCTTTTTTAGCTGTTTATTTATAATACTGTGCAGTGGAGATAAAATAAGAGAGGAAATTACACTCACATTATATCAGTATATTGATTACACAGCACACAATCAGAAAGAAAACTACATTGTGAAATTGTTGCTTTGGTTAAATTGACAGATTAGCTGAACACAGCAATCACTAAAGGTGGAAAATATACCTAATGGGTATGAAAAAAAAGTTCAAAAAGGCCCTAATTATCTGAAGTCCTATCACCTACTCAATGTTGAGAATTAAATAAATCTTGATTTGGATTTTCCAAAAGTAGTCTAAATTCTAACTCATTTTGAACTCAAGACAGAAAAAGAATGGGATCATTTATCAAAACCTCAGTAAAGCTGAGGAATTGGACCCCAATTTCAGTCGGCCTCAATACCGAGGTAGTAAAGCTAAAATTGAACTGCTAAGGGTTTTTTACCTATGCAAAACTAAACACAGTCCAAAACAGCTCCATTCTCTATATATCTGATATGATTTTTTTATTTTAATCCAGAGAAGACATTCTCTCTGCTCTAATGAAGACTGCCAGTCAGATTGTCAAAACATCAGTTTTCCTTTTTTCCTACAGACCATGAGTGTCATACCTGTCTAAATACAAATAATAATACCCTTTTTTTTTTGTCTCAGGCTTTTCTGTGGTCTCAAATTCTTCAAACAATGTATATCTTCTTTTTTGAAACAATTAGATGATATTCCTGACACGAAAGGCTTCCAAAGCCTAAAATCTTCCATTCCTGCTGACTGCTCAAATGATTAAATGCTACAGTGGAAATTATGGCTAGACCTGGAGTTTTAGCTGCTAGACATTTCAGAATCAAGCCACAAAGTATTAACACAGATAATAACAATGTGATAGCCCAGACACTATTTCAAAAGCATATAAACTAAGCAATAACAACAAGATATATGACAAAGCAGACTTGTAGTTGGCTGGAGACTCTAGCTTCTGCTCTGCTCCACCCTCACAAAGCATTCATAAACCTAAAGGCATGTCCACACTGCAGCCACATAAATGACTGCTTTGTAATGCTGAGATATCCAACCTAATTTTAAACAAGCTCGTTTCTGATAGCACTCCAACTACTCCAGTAGCGTGGTACTCAGATGGACTAATTCATCCTGCTTTAGTGACTGCAGTATAGACATAACCCAGGTCTACAGCTCCAACAGTAGATTGGAATCAGATTAGATTAGAAATACATTCACTTACAGAGCTTTTATGAACAGTCTCCATTCCCTTTCCCCAAAGTGCCAGATTAAAGTACTTAAGTGCATGATTAACTGCAAGTATGCAAGCAGTCCACTAATTTCAAATTGGACTACTCGGTTTCAAAAAGTTAAGCACATGTCTAAGTGCTTTGGTGACTCCAGAACTAAATAAATTAAGAGAAACCATTTTTAGAAGTACTCATAACCTTTTAAATATTTCTTTCTAAACTTTGATGCTAACCTGGCATTCATGACAAGTAAAATTCAGCCACAGTGTCTTAGCCCTCCCCACCTTCTAAAAGAGCAACATACGTGCATACTCCTCTCATAATACTAAAGGTGACTTACAGGACCCTCCACTACAAATCAGCACTCAGCTTTGGGATAAATTAAATGCATTGTGTACTCTTCTTTGCCTGCACTGCCCACAGTATCCTCCGTTTTCATACCTATGGCACACCTCATCATTTGGTAGCCCTGTGTCTTTCATGGATCCTCAAACCCCTTCTGAAACTCAGGAGCGTACCCATGGAGCATCCTTTATGCAATCTATTTTGCAGTGCAAGTTCACCTGTAGAAGTACAGGCCTAATGTAGAACGGGGTACGCCGACATAGTTGCATAGAAGTTACTGGAACAACTTACTTATTTCTAGCTGGGAACCAGTTTACCATAGTTTAAACATTCAGGAAAACTGACCTTTATTTTTGCTGTATAAAGATACCAGTTACAGTAGTGTTCAGATAGACTTAAAGAAAAATGAAAATGCTTTGCCAATAGCCAAAATCTTTCACAGCTCTGCCCCTGTAAAACAATGTTATGTAGGCATAACTCAGTAATGTAATTCATTGTAAACCTAATGCCGTAATCTGTCTGCCATTTTAGAATAAACAGTTATTTCCTAGAATTATGAAATCTCATATCTGTTTTCAAGGAGCCTTAGTAACACAAATGAACAGTTATTAAAAGACTCCATTCTCCTGAGGCCCCACACCCCAACATGAATCCCTATGCACAAACCCCATCTAAATTGACAAATGGGAGAGAATCTCCCAATTTCTGTTCCTGGCTCTGGCTCTGAGTCACAGCAAGGCCTTAGGCAAATCAGCTCAGCTGCCTCAAGCTCTACCTCGGCTTCATTTTGCAGGAATACTACAAGAATTAGTTACATATAGATCATAAACAGCATTGCAAGATTAGAGAGTTTATGGTAGTCGCAAGAATCACCTTGGAAATAAAAGGGAATGGAAGCAAATATGATTCAAGAAGTGACAGCTATAACATTAACCAAGCACCCAAATCTCTAGCTGAAATAAGCATCAAGCTAGGCAATACAACCACGACTTCCAAGATACACACAGCTATTCTTGCATTCGTTTCTCCAATCCAGACAAATTACGCTTCTGCTAATAGATATGAATCCAAATCACAAAGTTTGACTTCAGATTCAGACTTCCTCAAAGCTCAGAGAGTTTGGAACAATTTTTAGGGTATTTCTTATCATTTGTAATCAAATAATGTGAGAGCTAAATGGACTTTTTTGGAAAGCCTTTCTCTTACATTCTGCCATTATAGTGACCTTCTCAGCTGTGCCGCCACAGTAAAATATTAGGGTTAGGGAATGAGTTCCTGTCTATTAATCTAGTTGTCAAAAACATTAAAATGGATGCAGCAAAACAGCCTCGCAGCCCCTGATGACTTTTCAGTGAAAATCCGAAGTGTTTATTCAGATTCATAAAATGCTAAAAATACAACCTACCTTTCTAGTAGGTTAAATGTTCCATTCTCTTTATTCACTACTAGGAGCTTTCACTGAAAATGCCTAAGGTGAACTCACATTGAATGCAGTAAAGGGCAGTGAAAGAACAGTCATTTCGCACCTGGGATGTGCTCATCTTCAGTCACTGTAGTTAATATTTTCTATAGTTTATATTTAGCTGACAATATTGCTGTCACTTTATTTAAACAGCTTGAGACTGTTCTTTGGACTGGAGCTCATATGCCCTGGAATGCTTTGACTCATGAATTGTTTCTCCTGATAATGTTACATCACGTAACCACCTCTGTTTAATTGGTTGGTATTAGCTTCTCAGTGGTCACTGCCTTTAAAGTCCTATGACTACACCATGTGTCTCTGGATATCCAATTTCTTACTGTTGGAAAAAGAAAAAGAAAAAAGGCAGTACTGACTTCCAGCTATCTTTACCAATAACTATGGGAACAAGAGAGAGCATGCCAAGAATTTATCCATCAGCAACTTATTAGGATTTGTTGTTTTAGGCAGCAAGTAACAGAATATACAATACAAATAAAAGCAATCATTAACAATAAAATTAAAAAACAATGGTTGCTATAAATAAGCATTAATTCACATATTTTTACGGAATAGAATGACTTAATTGTTTAGCTGAATTACTATATAAATGGTTCTGATAAAGGATCCCTAAAAATACTAAGAGGAATTTATTTTAGCATGTTTAGACTTTGAGTTGAGACTTTATACAAAAGGCAAGAATACATTTATTTTTCCCCTTAAAGCCAGTTAAGAACTTGTTCTAATAAGTAGAAATCTTCCTGACCACACTTAAGCCTGGTGGGCATAAGTTCTTGGAAGGTTCATTAAATCCTTTCAATATTCTATGAGATACATACTCCAATGGTAAGATACAGTATTCTTACATTTTTTTCCTCCTACAGTTAGTTTTCAGGAGGTGCTGAAGAGTCCACGTAATGAGTTAAACAGTTGATTTTCAATCCTACAGGTGTGAAAAGAAAAGGTCGTGTGCCATTTCTCCGCATCACCTAATTCAGAACAGAAATATTTTATCTACAGTCAGATTTCTCTCCCCTCCTTCCCCATTCTCCTCCCTCCTCTCCATATTTTTGATCCTCATTTCTAAGTCAAATAGAGCATCTCAGTAGCCAGTGAAATGAAGTATCAATTTCAGGCTCATTTGTAGCCAGTTGCACTAAACTACGTAATTAGTACCTCCATGTAACATGAAACAATGGATCTGCAGCTCAGTTACGGATTGCCTTTTTAATAAAAACCTTACACTACAAGTCTAAAAACATTTCTAGCCGGCAAAATATTTCTGATTCAGTAGAGGTTACGCAAGCATCAAAGCACTTACATATAGGTGCCAAACCACATTGCCAGGAGCTCTTAGTACTGTGAGGTACTGTTACCTGACAGCTTGGTGAATATAAAATTACTTGTTTCTCCAACTGAAGACAATCAAATTGTCACCTTCCATTGTAATAACACACAACTAGGGATCAGCAAAGTGCCAACATAATTACCAGGAAGAAAACAAAACATAACAAAAATATCAAATCTAAATTTCTCTAAAGGGTAAACACATCCATCTGGCTATTCACAAAGAAGAGGAGGAGGGATTTTATTTTTACTATCAAATATCCTAGTGTTATTCAGCAATAAGATTTATATGCCTTTCGTTAAGTGAAAAAGAAAAACAGCTAAAGAAGGTGATTCATGAAATACTAAAAATAAACACAGGTCAGAACTGTGCTGGGGTGTTACTTGTGCACATTTAAAGAACGGCAAGTGTCATCAGAGATGCTAGGGACAAGCATATGTATGTGCATTGTTGTTATTATAAACTCATATATGTAAGGATTCATAAAAATCAGTTCTAACTGGCACATGGCGTACTTTGGCAGAAGCTACACATGACGTGCCACTTTTATTTGTTTATTTAAATGACTTCACTCTAAGAACCGAAAATGAAGTTTGAACTGCAGACTGCCTCAGAACTGGGACTTTCAGGATATTAAAAACCTGAGGAAAACCTTTGAAGGGGGTAATATGAATACGTGAGAACTAACATTTTCACCATATATTTCTTTAGGTTATTCAGCAAGTGGCCTACATATTCAGGAGTGAAATTTGCATTTTGGTGATGCAGAGATCTCATAACCAGAAATTGTGTTTTATATCTACAGTAGCTCTGGGCATCCTATAAAATGTAAAAGAGTGTCCTAGGTAGGATATATACTTGAAAAAATATTTTCATCTGATTCATAGAAATGAAGCTAAACTTAAATTCTTCTTGAAAAACTTGCATTATTGAGTGATATCAGGGATTACTTTTTCTGTATTAATATGCCAGCCACTACTAATGCATACACAAAGTTCTTGTACATTTATTGATGTAAATGCGCATCACCTTCACGTACTTTTTAAAGTTTCACCAGTGCTGGAGGAGTTACAAAAGAAGAGAGAAAAGCAAACTATGCAAAGCTGAGAATCGGTCTTTGACATGTTTTTTTTTCTCCAAAGGAATATTCAAGAATGGCAGTAAGGGACAAGCAGCTTTTTTCCACACTGCACAATTGCACCAGAGCCAGATGTAATCCTAACCCTTGCGGATAAAGCAGGCACAAGGACTGCTTAAATATGTTGTTAGCCTTGCAGAAGAGGCTGAGGAAAAGGTGCAGGCTCCACATAACCAAGAACACCTCCTGCGTCTTGTCTCAGGTGTTGCATCCCCTGGAGCTCGGGTGCAGCACTGAAAGGCTGGGCTTTCCAGCTACAGCCTGCTCGCAGGCTTTGGCCATTGATGGTTGCTCTTGTGCATTACACTGTATCACACGACAGAGCACCTTCTTTTCCACCGTATTAGAATATTGATACACTCTAGCCGATATTCCTAATTGTGGCATTGTTTTCAAGGGGCTAAGCAGCAAATTTAGGAGGGCAGATTGGGATATGGGTCAGTGGGAACAGAGGAAGAAAGGAAGGTAGCAAAGACCCACAACAATTTTAAAGTCACACGCATTTTCATCAGATAAAACAAAACTAGACAAAATGCCCCACTCTCTACAACTTTGAGAAATTCTGATTTTTTTTAGAGTCCTTACAAACAGGCTTTTACAAGGCAGCATTGTGCACAATATTTCTTTGTTTTGACCTAAGGCTTACACAATATGATCCTTACATATGTGCACAATGGGAACCCTAAAATGTGTTTACAGACCCCTACAGGAACCACCTCATTTACCACTGAGCTGCAGTTACTACTGGGATAAAGGACAGGGTAGTCTGAAGCAGCATACTGTTCAGAAAAAGCTTACAGGAGATACTATGCCTAGCTGAAACTACCCAGGAAATATTTCAGAAATATCCCTGTTTGATTGGCAACGTGGCCAAGAACAACAATGCGGTAACTTCTCCCTTTCTCCCCCAAAGCCCTCCACTGCTTGGGCTGTGCAAGCTTTCATGGGAGGGAGTAGATGGGGCCCTTTTTTCTTAATGTTAATTTACTTCAGTATGAAAATATGAAGACAAAAGATAAATAATTGCAACAGTCTAAGAATTCAAATAAAGTAAAACAAAACATTATCTTCCTCTTTTAATTAAGCTATTAAGTTGCCATTAAGTAGTACAAACAATTTAAAGTTCAATTTATTGAGACTTTGAACCTCCTATCCTTTCACAAGATCCACAGGTGAAATCTCTACCAATTTTAACTGCCTTTAAAAAAAAAAAATTAAAATAAGTAACTCGGACATTGTTATTCATAGTCTTATTCTTAGTATGACAGATATCAAATATTTTCATTGTTATCTAGTAAAAAAAAAACAAAACACCAAAATCATTGTTTAATATGAACCAGTTTCCCAATGCAAGTTTCATATTTTTAAGGAATTCATTAAGGTATTTGGACTAGGCACTGAAAAGAATCAGAGAACATTAAAAAGTAATTGCCACAGGTAAAACTTACACCGCTTCATCATTCAGCTTGGAGAGATCAAGCAGTATGCAGTCTCTGCATGCAGCACTCAAACTGTATCAATTGCAAAGGAAACTACAAACTCACCCTGTCTTTTGGTTTCAGTTCTGCAAAGTACCACAAAATAGGAAGAAATAATTTGCAATAATTGAGGACACTCAACTATCCTGTTTCTATGGAAGATTATGGCATACAGCATCTGATCTCTAACAAGGAGAAGGAAACGTGCATAGCAAAATCTATCATAAGGGTAAAGGTGAAGCGTGCCCAGGCTCTGAATTGCTCCACATTTCCAAGTGCTCAAAGTTCCGTGTTAATATTTTTAAATGTGTCAAAGAACATCACAAAGCACAACTATCAGAATACAAAGAAAAACATAAACCAGCACACAAACCAAAGGACCAGTCAAATGAAGTTGTCCCCAAATAACTAGAAAGTAAAAAACCAAATGTCTAAAATGCAAACTTAAAATATTGTCAGTGATTTAAAACATTTTTACCATTACCATTTAAATTCAGTTAGATCTCTTACTAATGATTTTAGCTAAAATACTGAAATATTCTATTATAACTTGTGATGCACTATGTTTACCGTTGAAATACACAGCGCCTTGTTGTGGTTTTCATCCCTAACCCATTTTTTCCTATATTTTAAGGACAAAACATATGATCTGCATTTGTAAAGAAGTCTTGTCTTCTCAAACAGTGTCAATTTTTGCTCAGGGCTATATTTTGTAACAGTTTCCCACTTACGTTTATTGGTAATAATTTATAATAGACAAGCAAACAGTACATAATATGTGCAGCCTATTACTTCTAAAAACAGATTCGAACAGTTTCATTTTCTCATGGACGTTTGTTGAGAGCTCTATTATCAATTTCAAAAACATTGCCATAGAGAACATACAGTTTTACAGGCATATTTAGCTGGTACGGCTCTCATCCCTACCATGAACCATCAACGAGACAGTCCAGTGTCTGTGGTTTTAAACCAAATATGAATAGAATTGAAAAGAAATGTATCTTTTAATCTAGGAATTATGACACAGACATAGAATTGTTACAGACTTTCAAGTATGGGTCAGATCCTCAGACACTGTAAATCAGAGCAGCTGTACTGAGGTTAATTGAATCCTCTTTATTCAGCTAAAGATATATCCTTAACAACTTTTCTTGGCATAGAAAAATTACACTGGGTCCTTTTGCAATATGACATTTCTGTGTTTTCAGTGAAAAACTGACTACCATCACATTATTACCAGGGATCATATGACATGATAAAATTCCTCCAAACACTCATCACAGAGAAATGCAAAAAATGGTAAGGTATATTCTGAATACTAGCAGACTGTATGCATTGCTCTCTGTACTTTTTCAAGCTATTCCTCTTGAACTGATGCAAAATAACAAGATCTCCACTTACACAGACAAGCACTTTCAAAGAAATAACAAAAATTACTTCTCCGTCTGGCATAAGTGCTAATATCAGACAATAATTCT